>NC_069127.1:36559207-36902957 GCF_026914265.1 Mya arenaria
TCATTTAACTTCAAAAGAAAAAAGGCATATGATTTGTATACAGATAAAAACGATATTAGCGATATTTTGGCGTTTTTTTAAACAAAGTAATTTTCGGCGACGTAGGTATGAATTTAAAACTAAACATTTATAAAGGCTAATACGCTTTTTAATTAAATTCAGTTGAGTTTATGACAATGCATAAAAACATCCATCAACCCAAAGTTATTTAAGTTTGGAAATTGCTTAAGATGTTTTATGGATATCAACAAATTATAAGGTGTCTATCTGATGATTCACCTTATTTTCTTTCGAGTTCCATTGTATCAGTGTGAATCAGGATTGCATGGTGAGTATTCAAGAACTTGATGCGATGTTTTGAAACGTACTATGCGTTTTCGTTCATGTATTTCATCCACAATATTTGTCAATCTACTGTGATCGAAATTGCTTTTACATGTACTACTAGTCGCACTTGGGTATCTTCTCCGTAAACTATTGAATGTATATCCGCTATACAGTCTTGGTCGAACTGAATCGATTGTAACTTTATAACTTTGTCTAAAATATGTTGTCGCTGACGGAACAATGCTTTCTCTTTGTGGAGCAAAATGGTACGAACCGGAAACGTTTGAATTATCTAGGCTAGATTTTGTACTTTGATCTCTTTTTGCAGCTGCATACCTGCACGTTTTGATTTTGAGAATAGACTTTTGCGGTTTGGGACTTGGAAGTCTATACGAGGGTTTAATTTCATTGGCTGTAGAATATTGAACGTTTGTCACACTAGTTACACTAGCTTCACTCCCACTGTCTTGACCACCGCTACCAGACACGCATGGAACTTTATTCTCGCTGTTCATGTGTTCATTATCATCAGGCTCGTCATCGTCTAAAGTGTCAACATTATATCGATTATATCGAAGATGTGACATCCTAAGAGGGTTGCGAAATATTCCCAGTCCCGAAAAATGCGGGCCGGTATATGCCATAAGAGTATCAGAGAATTGCATGCACGTTAAGTCCTGATCGGCTTCATCCCTCCCCCTCCCCCTGTCTGTTGGTTTTCGTTTTGGAGTCGTAGATGTCATCGTAGACTTAGATCGAGAAAGGGAAAATGGTGAGGCGTACAGCCTAGTGGTGGCATTACCCTTTTCCTTGCAACTAGATCTTTCAACCTTCGGTAAAAATATTCCAGGGAAATTAAGGTTTATCTGAGTCATTTTCTGGAACGTTGGCCGCCTGTCGGGCGAAGGTGTTGGCGAAGTGTTAATCCCTGAAAATCCGGCTTTCCAGTAGTCATATGCTGCATTTCGTTCATGGCGCTGTATGGCCCTGTTCATTTCTGGAGTCATTTTAAGTGTCCCTTGTGTAAAACCCTTAACATATCCTCGTTTGTCTGAGCTCATAATCACAAAGTAGCAAATCCATAGTATATATATATGTTTTGTGTTACGGTGTTTGTTATTCACACAAAAGAAGCTTTGTATTCATTCTTTTATTGTGTTACATGTGTTTTTTGTTCAAACTCTTCATTTATTCCTTTGATATTAATTTTCTGTCTGCACAACTTGCTTCAGATTAAAATTTCCAATGCGAGAGCATTGGGTTTTGATAATAGTATTAATATTTCATCGTTTAGATTTATTCGCATTGATCAAAATGTCCGCAGCTCACTTATCACAATCGCAAATAGCTTTGCCAAATATGAACAAAAGGTGTGTTTAAACAGTTTTCAATTACTTTCACTCATTCAAAACGAACAAAATTAACTGGTATTTAAATGCATCTTGCACGAAGAAATGATTACACTGGTAATCTGACGCGATCTTATCTTAAATCCAGGAGTTTTGTTTGATTTCATCAACAAAGTTGTCAGTGGCTTTAATTCTACTTTAAGTGATATTTTATTCCCTCTCAAGATCTCTCTAAAAGTTTAATAAAGTCTACATCCTCGGTTATTTGTCCTTTCACTGTATTTTTAAATGCGTTGGTTTGATTTATTGTGTTAATCTAAACTACAATAATCTTTGGTAAATCAAAGAGGTTTTGGCAGTGCATGCTAGTGAAACGCAATGTACTCAAATGTAAAAATATCGCTGTTCATCTATGAAAATTGTTTATCTCACTTTCTAAAGATTGCAGTAATGCTCACAAATGTCGTATAGAGAGGAAACTTCAATACCATTACTGCATCAAATAGATTGTGTACATATAAAAATTGTATTGATTGTTTTTACCTTTTAGTTCTGACAGTTGACAAATTATTTAGGCAAAATGTTAATACCTCATTTAAGAAATGCATAAAATTCCCAAGCCATAAAAAAGATATTTACATGTTACGCTCTTGCCTATGTTAGTTTTTATTGTGGGTTAAGTCTTCGTTTTCTTATAAGTAGTGCTAATAGGATGGCTTATAATTAATTGCACTTATTTGAAAAACCGAAATGGGGTCTCAAAACTTATCATTGTTAAAGTTCAATCTTAAAGTTTGAAATAAATAAACGTCGAGCTAATAAAAAAATATGTTTAGAGTTTTATTCTATTGAACAATTCAATAATGGTTAAGAGTGACTAAAATGTTTGAGAAAGCTGCATTTTCTTGGACAAGCATTATTTGTTTTTATGAAAGCGAGTGTGATGGGCCTAGCATAACATTAACTGTCACTGGCAATATATTTAGAATTATTTTAATAGCTTTAAAACGGTTTTGAGCCTCGGTTATGATAAAGGTTTTTGCACGACTAAGACAACAACGGCATCAGATGGTGTTAGTAGTTTATACTCCGGGTCCCGGCGTGAGCACATTGAAGGGTCCCAGAGTGACAGTTCAACCACCGCACACCTATCCTGGGTGGAACCAGTACTAGGTGCCTTCACCTCTGCAAGGAACTGACAACTTCTGTACATGCCAGGGGCAGTGGTACAGTGCTAACGGTCGTAGAAAGGTTTTCATAACCAATCACAACATAGGTGACCTGGTCCGCCCGGGAATCGAACCCGGGTTGTCCAATTAAGAGTCCAACGCTCTACCGATTGAACTAACCGGGCGGACGTGACAACGGCATCAATGATATTAAAGAAGATTTGTACTAAAATGCGAGCTAAACCTGATATAGAAACAAAGTTAAAATAGCGCAACTGATCAATTCTTAACTTCATGAAATGAATTCTATCAGTCATGATACGGTTTTCGGAGGCAAAATAGCGAAAATGAGAGCTTGCATACCCTTTGCTACTGTACTCGCCCTGCAGTTTTGTCTCTATTCCTTTTATGCATTAACAGCAATATAGTAAATGTTTTTGTAAACAAATACAATTAGTGCTCACAAAAAATACTAGAACACTCACTGCATCAACATTCAATGACACGCTTTTAAAGTAGCTCGGGAATAAAGCTGTCGTTTTGATTGCTTTGTATCTATTATCATTATTTATATAATCATATCTTATGGTGCAGTATTGTTTGTGTTCTTCAAAACACAAGACAAAAACTAGTGTATTAAAATTAATGGTATTAGCAAAAAGATGATTATTAATCGGAAACACACACAGATCAAATACTTTGTTTTAAGTAAATATAGAAGCATTCCAGATTATTTACCTGAGGTGATTAATATCATCGAACGTGGAAAAATCATGTTTTTAATATAAAAAAATAATGTGTTTTATTTACACAAACTTATGTTTAAACAAGAAGTTAGACCTACGCCGCTTCGAGTAGGTTTGAACGTAAATAGTGCAAAATCCCGAGAATACAACTTGTGAATGAGCATTCGACAGACATGAGTACTTTACTGTATTTAATATTGTTAATGGCGAAAAACAAAAGCCAGGTCATAACGAACGTTGCACAAAACGCTTTCTTTGTGATCAGCTGCACATATCCTGGTTCAGGAATGCCTGTTCATTTGTGATCACCTGCACATATCCTGGTTCCAGGAATGCCTGATCATTTGTGATCACCTGCACATATCCTGGTTCCAGGAATGCATGATCATTTATGATCACCTGCACATATTCCGGTTGCAGGAATGCCTGATCATTTATGATCACCTGCACATATCCTGGTTCCAGGAATGCCTGATCATTTGTGATCACCTGCACATATCCTGTTTCCAGAAATGCCTGATCATATGTGATCACCTGCACATATCCTGGTTCCAGGAATGCCTGATCATTTGTGATCAGCTGCACATATCCTGGTTCCAGGAATGCCTGATCATTCATGATCACCTGCACATATTCCGGTTGCAGGAATGCCTGATCATTTGTGATCACCTGCACATATCCCGGTTCCAGAAATGCCTGATCATTTGTGATCACCTGCACATATCCTGGTTCCAGGAATGCATGATCATTTGTGATCCTCTTAAATGTGTAAAAAGAGTTAAAATTACAATATGTTTTCAGTATACTAGAATCCTTCAAAGATAAAAACATCCTAAAAATATTTTAGCACAAGAATTGCTTCCTTCATGAGTGTCTGCAGATGTTGCCAGGCCATATGAATAAGTTTAAATCAAACCTTTCAAAATTGTGTGAGGAATTTGACACACTAGTTTACTATAAACAGAGAGATAGAGAAATAGTTCTGGTGAAAATGGATACAGCATATAATCATTCTCCATTCAAAGTCATCCAGAGGAGTTTGAAGCAAATCATCTAAATAGTCTTTGTTCACTTAATTATATACACAGTTTTAAACATCAAATGGCCACAACCCTTTACGGTCATTTATACATGATACATGTTCGTAACCGGCTGTAAAAATTTGAAGTGAATACCCCAAAAAGGTATCTTAGGAATTTGGCACATAACCTTTGTACTCTTTATAGATATAAAAAAACACAAAAGGGTCATAATTATTTTTAATTGGATGCACTACAAAAATCCTTCGTTATTTATATTATGATAGGTCCCTACGTGCCAATATAATTTACTATACTCCATAAAAAGATAAATATAACATGGTTCATAATTCAGAACAAACTGAACGCTGCTCAAATGCAAACATTGGGCTACAATATATCATTGTATTTCAAGCAAGATATTAAAAATTGAATTTTCAAATGCACATTTCTGTGCTTGAAATATAGCATACTTGTAATACTCGCATTCGGGCCAGGAATTAATGTTTTTTTCTCAAAAGGTGTTATTTGTCAATATGGTCCCATTAACATTCCCAGCCCCTTTCATCCTTTTCAATCATGACAGTTCATAAACCACATACCTGCACAATCAGTTTTTCGGTGTAATATATAGATCTAAAAAACTACACACACCTGTTCAAATGTAAATAATACTTGATATTTAACTGAGAGTTGATATAAAACAAGTTGTCTGTACTAAAAAACGCTTGAACGGTTTGAACATCTGTTTACGTATAGTTGTAATTCATTCCTTTTTGGAAGAGAGGAGTTTGCACTTGCCAAGACAGGTCCCTTCTTGTCAACATCATCTGGAAGAAAGTTCCTTCACAAGCACAAAATACACCCAAAGTATCAAACCAGTAGTCTCGATTTATTTTTAGACTTATTATTGACAACTGAATGTCAGCTGACATTATTATAACCGGCCAGTCAGCTCTCGAAGGTGAATATGGACCGATGCGTAAGCCGAGTTACATTCAGCTTCGGGGGCTGACTAGCCGGTCCTTAAAATGCAATATGACCCAAAATGGTTTGTGGTATTTCTTATATTCTACCAAATATCTTATATTACCATTCACTATTTTAAAGCGTTTTTGATGTGTTGTATTTAGCAAATCAAATAATGCACAAACATTTCACACCGTTTAAGAACATGGGAAAATCTCACAGCCACACTCAACATTTTTTGACGTCAGTGATCCATAAAATATTTTTTGACAGGTCCGGACCGGTGTTATTTTTTTGGGTTAAAATACAGTGATATATGGACTCATTGACTTTATATATACAGAGAAGGGAAACATTTATGTCGGGTATTATATTGATAAGTTAATGGTATGTGCTACGCGTTTGTTGATTAAGCAAGTTTAAGAACCGTATTTAATGGTTTTACTCGAAATTATAGGAATGGCAACGAGTAGTAAAATTAATACTCGAGTACTCGGACGATCGTTCGATCGAGTACTCGGGTACTCGATTACTCGGAAAAAAATGAATATGTGTTCGCGAAGATAAGGTTGTGTATACATTTATCGTTAATGGCGTATATTGTGCGTTGGTCGTATTATTGGTCATTTTCACCTTAAAAGTAAACTTTCATTACATATTTTAACAAAATATGATATAAAAAGAAAACAAATGTTGTTTCAGGCTTTTAATTTGTTTAATTCGTTTCAAGTATGCACTGCAGAAATGAACAACAATCAGAACTTCAATGAACGAAAATTAATAGCATACATAAAAAAGTGAACGAAATTCAATACGAAGTTCAGTTTTTAAGTTGTTTACTCTACAATTTTTTTTTTACTGTGTTATTGTTGTTTACTATAATTCTTGATTTAAAATATCAACCAATCAATTGTGATAATCATTGCAAAAATAGTTAAAATACGCCCATTAAGAAATCAATTCTCGTTACGGTCGATACTCTACAATTAGAGACCTTTCACCAAACAATGGCCGCTAACGAGCGAAAGCTCGTTAGTGTCCATTGTTTGGTGAAAGGTCTCTAATTGGTATACAATAGAATTGTGTAGGTGAAAGTACCGCTATCAAAACTTCGCTAATTGACATCAGTGCTAATTTGAAATAGGGGTCCTTTGTTGACAGTTTGCAACTATCACAACAACTGTCAACTAATTGATTGAGGTCAATTGTATACACAGTGGGGATTAGAGGGACCGTTTATTGTCCTATTGCCAACTAACCAGATCTGATATTTTGTCTGTAAATCGTGTATTTGGTGATTTTTATAGATTTTTTTTTCGAGTACTCGAGAAGTGATTTGGTACTCGAGTACTCGGACGTTCGATCGAGTACTCGAGTACTCGGATACTCGTTGCCATCCCTAGTATATATTGTATATGTAGTTTGGGCTTGCGATAGATTTCCGTACAATAATGTAAACCAACGTTTACAGTGGATATGTCTGCAAGGGTCTGAGTGACGGCCAGCCGCAATCAGTTCGAGGATACTGTGTACATATCTGAATGCCTCTCGCAGATCTGTTTTCAATAAATGTATACCGACGTTCACAGTGTTCATGTGTGCAAGTGTCTGAGTGTCAACCAGCCTCAATCAAACCGATGCTACTTGTATAAATTTTATATTGAGTTTGTATCTGCGAAGGAGCTCCTTTCTACAATATATGCCAGCGTTAACTGTGTTTTTGTGTGCCAGAGTCCGAGTGACGGCCAGCCTCCATCAAACCGAGGCTACTGTGCACAAATTTGGTATGAAGTTTTTGTTTGCGAAGGTTCTCTTTTTCACAATGTTTACTAACGTAAACGGTATTTACGTCTGCCACAATCAGAGTGACGATCAGCCTCAATCAAACCGATGCTACTCTGTACACTTGTTGAATGGAGTTTGTGTTTGCAAAAAATCTCTTTTCGATTATGGATACCATCGTTAACGGTGATTATGTCTGAGAGAGTCTGAGTGACGGCCAGCTTAATGATACCGATGCCACTGTGCACATGTTTTGCATGATGTTCATGTTTGCGAATATGGTATCAACGTTAAAGGTGATAATAAATGCGAGAGTTTGTGTGACGGCCAGCCTATTATTTGGTTTTTGTATGTTTGGTCCGTTGTATATTTTGATCATAATCATCACGAAAGTAAACTTAGTGTTACATTTCAAGTAATTATCTTTAATCAGAATGTAAACAATTATTGTTGCCATGGGAATGAACTGTTGTTAGTGAGTATAAATCCCAATAAAATACACTTAAACAAATGAACCACGGCAAGCAAAGATGAGTGTTTTGTTGTTGTTTTCTAATAACCGAAATGTAAATAATTTTATTATCAGTGATTTGGGGCCTAAATAGAACTCTTTGACAAGCCTTCATAAATCATATTGAATAAACCTTTGGAAAAAGCATTGACAAAGCATGCATTTTGATCCAGTATCTGATAAATGTGTCAGAGAATATAAAGTATGACATTAGAACGAGCAAGGTCCTAAACCGCTTACCTATCCTCAAACCGTTGTGATTAAGTCACAGTAACCTATGATGTCATATTCCCCACTTATTTCATATTTACTGTAAGACATACATCCGCGGTTCAAAAATACGTTGTATATATGAACAAAAATGACGTTTTTTTATTAGTTTTATTTGAACAGACTCTACAAACAATTTACTTGCTACTAACTTTGTTCTCGACATTCAAATGTAGCAATAATAATAGGTGCTATTTAATACAATGGATAAAACAAAAGAATTTTCAGAATATTTACAAAATAAGCAGTTTAGAACACATACATAATTGACCGGTTCATTATTATTCATAAAGAATGATCCTAGCTTAAGTAGTTGTTTATTTTTAGATTGAAAGAAGTCCTTTGATAACTTAAAATTTTGTGTTGCTTTAAACGCTCCAATGAAGATTAAGCATTTAAGAAATAATCAAATAATGCTATCAGTATTTAACCATAATCATTTAGATACTGAATATGGCAAACGTCTTACGTTTGGATGAATATTTCATGAATATCAGCCTAATCCATTAACATGGGATTCGATGCAATCGAAGAATGGCTATTCCTTAGTTCTAAGGCGCCTATATGATGATTCGCAATATAGTCTAACCCATTTCATTGTATAACTGTGAAACAGGATTGCATGGTATGTATTCACGAACTTGATGGGATGAATTAAACCGTACTATGCGTTTTCTTCCATGTATATATTCCACACTATCTGTCAATAATCTGCTATGATCGGAATGGCTTGAATCACTGTTTGCACTAGGGAATCTTCTTCGTAATCTATTCAACGTATATCCGTTATACAATATTGGTCGAACTGAATTGATTGTAACTCTAGATCTCTGTCTGGAATAGGCTGTCGCTGATGGAACAATGCTTTCTCTTTGTGGAGCAAGATGGTACGAGCCAACATTGGAAATGTTTGATGTATCTAGGCCAGTTGCTGTTTTCGGATCTCCGTCAGCAGCTGTATGCTTACACGATTTGTTTTTAAGTATAGATTTTTGCGGTTTGGGACTTAAAAGTCTATAAGAAGATTTAATTACATTGCCTTTATAATTTTGCACATTTGTCCCACTTGTTACACTAGCTTCACTCTCACTGTCTTGACCACCGCAGCCAGATACGCTTGGCACCTTATCCACGTTTTCCATGTGTCCATTGCCATCATATTCGTCCTCAACTAAACTGTCAACATAGTATCTAAGATCTGACATCCTAAGAGGGTTGCGTACAATTCCCAAACCCGAAAAATGTGGACCGGTATATGCAATTAGGGAATCAGAGAACTGCATGCATGTCAAGTCCAGGACGGACCCATTCAGACCCCTACCCCTGTCTGTTGGTTTTCGTTTTGGAGTCGCAGATGTCATCGTAGACTTTGATCGAGAAAGGGAAAAAGGTGAGGCGTACGGACTTTGGACGGCATTGTCTTTATTCTTGCAGCTAGATCTTTCAACCTTCGGTAAAAATATTCCAGGGAAATTAAGGTTTATCTGAGTCATTTTCTGAAACGTTGGCCGCCTGTCGGGCGAGGGTGTTGGCGAAGTGTTCATCCCTGAAAATCCGGCATATGCTATATTCCGCTCATGGCGCTGTATGGCCTTGTTCATTTCTGTAGTCATTCTAAGTGTCCCTTGTGAGTACTCCTTATAACATATCCTTGTTGGCATTATTCACTAAACATTCATTTTCGACTTCATTTGATTAGAGTTTGATGTGATTGATGAGATTGTTTGTTTAAACGTTCTGTTTATTGTGTTTCTATTGTTATCTTTACACTTTGCTTCAGATTAATATTTCCATTGGGGACAATGTGTTTAGCATTAAATTTCATCGTTATGATTCAATCTCGTCGATCGAAAATTTTCACAGGTTACTTATCACAATATCAAATATGAACAAAAGATTTTGTTTAAACAGTTTTCAATTACTTTCACTCACTCAAAACTTTGTTCTACATATTTATTTAAATGCATCGTGTATGGAGAAATGATTAAACCAGTAATCTGATGCGGTCTTATCTTGAATCCCGGAGTTTTGTTTGTTTTCATCAACAGTGGCTTTAATTCTACTTTAACTTATTTTTATTCCCTTTCAAGATCTATCCAAATGTTTAATAATGTCTACATCCTCGGTTTTTTGTTATTTCACTGTATTTTAAATGCGTTCGTTTGATTTGTTTGTGTTTATTTAAACTACGAAAATCTTTTTTATAAATCACAAAGGTTTTAGTGGTAGATGGTAGTGAAACGCTAAGTACACAAATGTAAAATAATCGCTGTTCATCTATGAAATTTGTTTATCTCACTTTCTAAAGATTGCTTTAATGCTCACAAATGCACAATTATTATCGTATAAAGAGGGAAGTTCAATAGCACTACAGTATCAAATGGATTGTGTACATATACAGTAGTATACAGTTTGTATTACCTGTTAGTTCATAAAGTTGGCCAATGATTGAGGTTAAGGCAAATATGTATACATCATTGAAAAAAATGTAGAATATTCCCAAAGAAAAATCTTGCGCCAAAGGCAAATATATTTACCTGTTACGCCCTTGCTTAATGTTTATTTTATTGTTGGCTAAGCCTTCGTTCTTTTATAAATAATGCTAATGGGATGGCTTATAATTAATTGCACTTAATTGAAAACCAAAATTAGGTCTCATAACTTACCATTGTCAAAGTTAACCCTTGAGTTTGTAAAGGATGAATGTCGATTTGAAAAGCTAGATCTCTTTCCAACTTTATGTTATTTAACAATTTAATCATGGTTAAGAGTTACACAGTCGTTAGCTGTATTTTCTTGGACACGCATTATTTGTATTTATAATAAAAAAGTGCATGTTTAAAAAGCTGTATAATGGCATATGTCTAAATGTCTTTCTAGTGTTTTACCGATTTTTCTTAATCCCTCAAGCAATAAGCGTAAGTTGCACTTAGAAAAGTACATATACTTCGACATAATAATAAATAAATACATTTACCAATGACATTGATCCAAGTTTGTTGTAGCGTCGTTGTTCTGTCTTTTCTTTAGTGTTGGTTTGGCATCGCTATTTTTGTCTTTGGGTTAAATCTTAAAATAATTGGCTTGTCCCTGTAATTTCCGATTTTACTTAGCAAAACATATATTAACAGAACATAATCTCAAATTATTATGTTTATTTTTGAATTTTCGACTACTGGGCATGTCCCTGCATTTTTCATTATATTTTTGTAGAGACAAATTAGAAGAAAATGAGATTGTGCAGAGCCTATGTTAGAACAAGGTTCAAGGTCACTGTACTGGCATTGCATTATTTCTGCTTCTTATACATGCATAAACATAACATATTTCATATTTCTCACTTTTAATGACTCATCCTTTATGGGTGTTGTGAGAATAAACGGTCTTGTTTATATTATCATTCCTAATAACATGTTTATTATTTATAAAATGTTTCTGAACACTTAATAATTACACTAAGTGATTCGGTTGAATGTTTCAATAAAAATGGTTGTATTAATGGTATTTGCAAATTGATGATGCTTCAAAAGAAACAAATGCCAAAATTTTCATTTTCAATAATTCCAGTAATTTAATCTAAGGATATCTTTATAACGATTAATATCATTGTATAGTCTTTCAGAAATATGCTCCTTCACAGGCTTGAATGTTCAAGTTTGATATACGCATTGTGAATTAGCACACACATGCTTTGTTCACCATATTCTTATGTTATAAATAGAAAAAAAACTAAGAGCCATACTTACGTAAAAGCGCACATCACCATTTTGCTTAACAAACAAACGAGCCATGCGTAACTTAGAAACGTGCTATTTAATTATCCTAACTTACAGGAGCATTTGTATAAATGATAGGGTTGTGAAGCTCTTACGATCAACAATAATGAACAATATATCTTACCTTTTCAACTTTCTTTTTTATATGAAAGGCCAAGGTAGTATCCTATATTTGATGATAGGCATTAAGATAAAGATGAAGTAGCACTTTTGATTAAGCTCGAACAGAACGAAATTAAGTTACTTTGTGGCCGAATAAGACAGGTGAGGAAAAACAACAAGTATAAGTTTATATTAAAATGAAGATAGGCTTCTTTATTAAAGACGTAAAAAAATGCCAAGACACACCCTGTTTGAAAGGATATTCAGCAGTCGTATAACATTGACAAAACAAAGCAGCCTATTTTTTCATGACATGCAAGTCTGTGAAGCTTTTGTTTAAAGCCCCAACTAAAACATCGCTTCCCTGACATGCCATAATATTCTGTTCTTTGTAAACACGAACACCAAATCGACCCAAAACCAAGACCAGGAAAGTTTTGGGGTTTTTTTAACTACCAGTTATACATATGGCAAGGAAGTTGGTCATGGACAGAAGCACGATCACAAAGGCTTCATTTCAATGTTGAGAGGATTCGGGGAAATGATTTTGAAATTATTCATATCATTTGAGGAATAAAAGAGCACACACAACCAATTTGGCAGAGAAGGCAAAAGATAATTATTAAAATGAACAAAAGGCTATAACTGTTAAAATACTAAAACAGAATTATTGATATTGTGCTCTGCACTCCACCTTAAAACACCTATCAGTGTAAGAAGTCGAAGTCCTTACTTTAACAACTTCTGGAGTGATACTCCGAACAGAAATTTAGTATGAAAATGAACAAAGGGAAATATTACGAAACACACAAATGACATGGCTCTTATGCATATACTTCAGCTCAGTAAGGTATATCTGCAAGTTTTAAGTCAAATCTCCAAGGAGTTATGCTCCGGACAATCCCATCAGTAGTTTTGTACCGCGCGGGCTGAAGGACGGACCGACGAAATTAATGATCTTCCTTCGAAGAGCATAAAAGGTTCAGAACCAGTTTCTTTCCTCTCTCGCAGAGCGCAAATGTCTATAAAACAAGATCAACCAATAAGAACCGCCGGTTTATAATACGCTTCCCTTTTATTATTTTCTGTAACGCAACGATCTTTAACTTAGTCAGTCCACATAGGTTGGCTATGGGGGTAAATTTGCATGTAATAAAAAAATCACACCCTCGAATCATTCACAAAATGATAAATTGGAATGTAATAATAAGTGGGACTATTACTTAAAAACTATCATAGGGCATTATCAATGTGACTGGGAATTAAACTCACTTAAAATTTATGGCCCTTTTTGGTATTTAGATATCAGGCGTAATGCAGCTAGGTGGCGCGGGTAGACCACATATAACTCTTTAACAACAATCAGGGTCGGTCAGCTGGTCAAAATGGACGCGGCACAAAACGATATCCTTGTGATCACCTACACATAATGCATGATTAACTTTGGTCTCCGAATGGAGGAAGAAAAGTTCAACACACTAAAGACTTACTTTTAAAGAGAAATACATCAATTTGAACGCTAATTCCTCTCCTCAAATGTACACATCACATGAGGCTTCATTCATGATCATCTTGTGAATGATGCCTGCCAATCTTTGAAAGGTTGAAGCAAATCTTTTAAAAAGAGGTGTGAAGAATTTGACACACTCTAGTTTACTATATGCATAGAACAATAACAAAGGTCCATAACTCTGCTCAAAATGGACACAGAAAAAATATCACTCTACATATACTTAGTCAAATATTAAAGTTTGAAGCAAATCCTCTATAGAATGTAAAATTCGACACGCAATATTGTTTCAATAACTTCTTTACAGAATAAAGATAACAAAAGGCCATAATCCTTGTTGAAATGGACACGTTTACGGTCATCAGCACATGATTCCTTATCATTTGTGGAGGATTTACAACACAAACGGCGCTGACAAGCTGCACTTAACGTTTTGTAAATTGCTCTTATGATTTCGCCACCTGGACTTTTAAAAGAAGCTTTTTCTGCGAGCTTGGTAGGTTTCCATTATCTGTTAGATGTTACCAAAGAGCATTGGCCTTTTGGGCTAAGATAATACAAAAGCCAGACTCACGTATGTACAGCGTATATTGAACAATGCAATATTTATAACGACAAAAATGGCAATAGAAGTTTAATATTTGTAGTAGTGAACTTTTTTGGTGTTTATCTGTTTAAGACGTCTATGATAATATTAGCTGTTGAAATTGTTTCTATGATTTTAATATTAATCTTAATAATATACCTAGCCTATTGAAACGATTGGGGTATCGGTATTTTCAACAATGGGATAAAATAATGCCTAATAAGCCACAAAAGGAGTATAACAGTGACAGTAACAATGTGAATGTCAGTACGCGAAATATCAAGATTGTATTGCTATTATTATATTTAATCACAAATTGTCCCGATTTAGATTATCCTCCCATAATTTGGAAATTGAGAGAGGTAGATGCTTTACTATTATCAGAGAAGAGCTTTAATGTTAATTATATACACAGAACATTGTTGAATCCTGATATAATATTCCTATTTTCTGTTCTGTATATATTGAGATGTGCATAGGAAACATTGTATAAAATCAAACTTGCCTAGTCAAGTTAACAAAGTAAAGTTTAAGAATATCTTGTGAACATATTAACGTTATTTACAATATTGCAGATTCATTTCTGTTGTTATATGGTATACCGAGAGGAAAGACTCCGAACGTTGAAAACTTCTCCTTATCTTGGTTTACTTTTATTTTTTATAACTTTATACATAACAATTTTTGCTAATTCAAATATTATGTTTCATTTATACGAAACATCGAAAAATAGTGTTATTCTGTATAATATAGATATTTTGTATCTACGTCTGTGTCTTGGCCGTATAACTATTTATTCCATTTGCTTTTCTCGTTTCAAATATACGAGGAGATATGTACACAAATGCTGTTTTTCATATTAGTTTTATTTGAACATACTCCACAAATAATTTATTTAACACTAATATTAAATATAGCAATAACAATAGGGTTTTTTCACACAAAAAAGACCAAAAAATATATCCTCTTTATTCCTAGAGTATTCAAATCAATAGGATGTTCTTGGTCGGTATTCATTGAACATGTTCATAACTTAAGTTAAACTTAAAAACGTATACTTAGACCTAAAAAGGGCATATTATACAGAGCCAATATCAATCCGGTCTTTAAGAAACTTGCGATTTATTATATCAGAATTTTATCATGACTATTGAGATACTTAAAGCGACACTCTTATTCAAAATCAATACAAACACATGTATATTAAACATAAATTTTGACTGATAAACCTTAAACTACTTACTAAATAATGCATTTATGGAAAATAAAAACTACTGATAACAAGATTGTAACCGTGGATTTAACAGCAGAAAGCGTCAAAATATTGATGATTGGTGAATGCTAAAATATTTACTGTGGCCTACTATAGTCTCATAAGGTAGAAACACCGTGTTTTATGCTCATTCCTTTCAAATTTAACTTGATATCCCTCATAAGAACCATTGTTTTTGACATTTATTCATCCTTTTTGGAATATTTAAACAATATTATTATTTGTTGTAAACCTTATTTGGGAGTTAGAGTGCATCTTTAAGTTAGAAAAAAGAGTAATGTTTTGGATAGACATGAGATGTATAATGAATACGACCAAATTCTAAAGCGTCTATCTGATGATTCACACTATTGTCTATCAAATTCCATTGTATTACTGTGAAACAGGACTGCATGGTGTGTATTCAAGAACTTGATGTGATGCTTTGAAACGTACTATGCGTTTTCGTTCATTTATTTCATTCGCAATATCTGTCAATAATCTGCTGTGATCGGAATTGTTCGTATTACTGTGCGCACTTGGGTATCTCCTTCGTAAACTATTGAATGTATATCCGTTATTCAGTCTTGGTCGAATTAAATCTAGTGTAACTTTAGAACTTTGTCTGGAATACGCTGTAGCTGACGGAACAATGCCTTCTCTTTGTGGAGCAAGATGGTAGGGACTAGCATTGGATATGTTTGATTTATCCAGGCTAGATTCTGCATTCAGACCCTTTTTTGCAGCTGCATACCTGCACGTTTTGTTTTTTAGAATAGATTTGTGCGGTTTGGGACTTGAAAGTCTATAAGAAGATTTAATTCCATTGTCAATAGAGTATTGCACATTTGTTCCACTTGTTTCACTAGCTTCACTCTCACTGTCTTGAACACCACAGCCAGATACGCTTTGAAATTTATTATCCTTGTTTATGTGTTCATTGTCATCAGGGTCGTCATCACTTAAATTGTCAACACTGTACTTAAGATGTGACATCCGAAGAGGGTTGCGAAATATTCCCAATCCCGAGAAATGCGGGCCGGTATATGCCATTAGGGTATCAGAAAATTGCATACATGTCAAGTCCTGATCCGCCCGATTTCGCCCTCCATCGTTGTCAGTTTGTTTTCGTTTTGGAGTCGCAGATGTCATCGTAGACTTTGATCGAGAAAAGGTAAATGGTGAGGGGTAAGAAATATTGATAGAATTATCCTTTTCCTTGCAGCTAGATCTGCCGACCTTCGGTAAAAATATTCCAGGGAAATTAAGGTTTATTTGAGTCATTTTCTGAAACGTTGGCCGCCTGTCGGGCGAAGGTGTTGGCGAAGTGTTTATTCCTGAAAATCCGGCTTTCCAGTAATCATATGCTTCATTTCGCTCATGGCGCTGTATGGCCCTGTTCATTTCTGGAGTCATTTTAAGTGTCCCTTGTGTGAAACCCTTAACATATCCCCGTTTGTCTGAGCTCATTATCACAAGATAGCAAATGCATAGTATATAATTATGTATTGTTGTACGTTTTTTTACTCCTCAAAATTTATTTTCGTCTTCATTTTTGTATTGTGTTTCACATGTTTCTTTATTCAAACGTTTATTTTGATTATATTACTATATCTGTACAACTTGCTTCAAATTGATATTTCCATTGGAGAGCAATTCGCTTTGAAAATGGTATTAATATTTCATCGTTGGGATTTATTCTCATCGATCGACAATGTCCACAGCTTACTTATCACAATCTCAAGTATCCGTGCCAAGTATGAACAAAAGATGTGTATAAACAACTTTCAATTACTTTCACTCATTCAAAACGAAGTTTTACAAAATAAACTGGTATTTAAATGCATCTTGCATGCAGAAATGATAACACTGGTAATTTGACGCGGTCTTATCTTAAATCCCGGAGTTTTGTTTGTTTTCACCAACAAACTTGTCAGTGGCTTTAATTCTACTTTAAGTGATATTTTATTCGCTCTCAAGATATAACCAAATGTTTAATAAAGTCTTCATCCTCGGTTATTTGTCCTTTCACTGTATTTATAATGCGTTCTTTTGATTTATTGTGTTTATTTAAACTTCGGAAATCTTTTGTACATCACAGAGGTTTAAGCAGTACATGGTAATGGAACACAATGTACACAAATGTTAAATAATCGCTGTTCATCTATGAAATTTGTTTATCGCACTTTCTTAACACTTGCAATAATGCTCACAAATGCACAATTATTTTTGTATAAAGGGCGAATTTCAATACCATTTCTATATCAAAGAGATTGTGTACATATACAAATGGTAAAGTTTGTTTTTACCTATTAGTACTGACAGTTGACAAATTATGGAGGATTAAGGCAAATGTGTATACCTCAATGAAGAACCCAAAGGCTTGAAAGGTATTGCGCCAAAGGCAAAGATGTTAACCTGTTACGAACTTGTTTTATGTTTATTTTATTGTGGGTTAGGTCGTTCTCTTATAAGTTACGCTAATGGGATCGCTTGTAATTAATTGCACTTAATTGAAAACCGAAATTAGGTCTCAAAACTAACCATTGTTAAAGCTTCATTCTTAAAATGTGTAAATGGTGAACGTCGAATTGAATGAAAGATGTGTTTAGAACTTTATGCTATTTAAGTATTCAATTAGGTTAAGAGTCACTCAAACAGTCTTAGTTATATGTGAGTCATGGACATGAATTATTTAATTTATTATAATGAAGTTTTACAATGGCATATTATTAAACGTGATGGCCTACAGTTGTATTGTTTCAATACATCAAACTCAATGTCTATTTAGTGTTTTGTTATCAAATGTTCTTAATGCTTTCATCAATACGCTTTAGTTGGAGGTCAAATATCATATTTCTCACCATAATAATTGACAGGAATTAATTACTATTTTGTCATTTACCAATGACAATCATTACATGTTTGAATAATTAAGGGATTAATTGCGTGAATGATGTTATTATCAGGTTATGAACGCAGTTGGGCTGGTTAAAGAGTTTGGAGTCCGCGATATAACATGTTGTGTTTTTTATTGCATCATAAACTGTAGTGATCAAACTTTAATGTGTAGTTCTTTGATACATACAGAAAAATATATATCTTTATTTTTTATCAATCAATATTATTTTTATATTCTTTGCCTCAAAACTGTATGTAACATTCAGCATGAACCTTAAGGCTGTATTAATAAACGGTGAATAAGTGTATACATGTATATTGAAATACATATCTATATATGACCAACTCATTTAAAACCTTTACATATAATACCGACATATTGACAACATTATTGATATTTTTATACACATTATCACAATATTTATGTTAAAAATTTGAATAATTTTGCAAAGTGCAACGCCAATGACGTAACAGATCCCTTCAGAGAAAAGCATGCTCAACTAAGAAAAATAATAAAGGCCCATACTTATGATGAACATGGACGCAGTGAAGCAAATAATCTGAATAATGTTCGTTCCCTAATTTCTATACGGATAAATAAATAACAAAGGGCCATAATCCTGATTGAAATAGAAATCCTTTACGGTAATCTACACAGTCAAGCAAGATCTCCCTAATCATAAATTTATGAAAGTTTCAAGCAAATACTCCAAAAGGCATATGAGGAATTTGACACACACACATTTTACACTATGCAGAGAAAAAAGGGCCTTAATTCTTGTGAAAAAGGAACCACAAAATCCTTTGTCATGGCTTTAAAGCAAAACCCTCCAAACGATGTTAGAGGACCGTATAGTATGCGGGGTTTTTAAACTTTGTGTTTGACTTTAAGAACGTAACAAATTATAACGCCCCTACTTAAAAGCGTGGGATGCATATAGTGTTGCTTTACCCCAAACTGTCACAGTAATGCATGTAAAGTGTTGACCATAACCTGTGGGCATTAGCTGAACAGCGTCAACGCCTATGTTTAGTTGTGATATATAGGGCATATGACAATGTTTGAACAGTTTTTGTTTTAAACGGCTTCCATTGATCGATAAAATCTATTTGTGTCATCGTGAAAAGTATATCTTATATTATTATTATTATTATTATATCCATTGCCTCTCTGAGCCACGTATTTTGATGGTATTTTACAAAAATAGTTATTATTGGTCCTCTGTTCCTAACCTCAATTACAGATTTTTAACCATTTACACACAGTACATATGTTCATGTTTATTTTAAAATTTAAAACTTATTTTTTTTTACATCGAGTGTGAAAGAAATCATTGCAAAATTAATAATAATAATCAATATTGTTGACTTAGAGTTAAGATGGAGTCTTGTATTATTGGGGAAGTCAGAGCGGGAATTAAAGCCGGAGTGCCATGGTGATAAGCGAGCGCTGATGCTACTGCGTTAACACGACAACCTAAAATCGAACAACAGTTTCAGATGATTAAGGACCCAATCAAATCGAATGTTTTGTAAATGATAACTTGATGCACTTCTAGTAAATATTTATGTGTAACGGTAAATAAAATATTCTTTTAAACTCATTGCAAGAGTACAAAAAGCTCTTAACATCTCGTCTAACCACAAGCCACTGTAGTTTGGTGTATTCGTTGTCTTGATTTCTTAAGAACAATTAAACTGTTGTTACACTGTTGTTACACCAGATCAGTTAAAAATGTAGTGTGTATATCACTTAGGGCATTTTTTTGTAATATTTCAGGTCTTGGCTCCTAATGCAATGTGATGAACCGAAATACTTTTTTTCATCTTGGCGGGATCATGTTTGTTATGACGATTATCTTCAAAGAAATCGAGATTGATCCGAATCTGGTATTGAAGATTATTTAGAACCTATTCCCGGATGCGTATATGACGATATGACTTAATATTTGCGAAATCTACGAATTAACAAAATTTCAAATTTGACAGTTGATTTTTTTTAATTTTCCACACAAAATAAATTCAGTTAAATCGTTATTTTGAAAGGTCAATATATGTTTGTTCTTCAATATGCCGTATTAAAATGGATTTGAAGGTAAATGCCAATCTTTTGTGCTCATTATATCTCAAGAGAAGGGTTTAGTTGGCATTTCTACAAAATGTTGTTGTTTTGTCAAAAAACCTGTTTTAATTTATAATTGATGTCATAAAGTGATCAGATATTAAATAAATGTATGTGATTTATTAATCTTTTATTGAAGCCCATTGGAGATGGTTGGTCCTTTAACACTCTAGAGCGGGCTACAGCGGTTGGTCAGAGCACATATTCCAGGGCTTTGAACAGGAAAGTTGAATGGCCGAAACCTCTGCCAGTGCAAAATGCAGAAAAGGTATAAAACAGTAACTGTGCAAAATGTGTAAGAATGTAATCTGAAATTCCAATGATTCAATATCCCTCTAAAAAAGGTTTTGGCGATGGCCAAGTGGTTCGCGATCAAAGGCTCCAGGGTATGATCCCCATAGGGAGCTTTGTAGATGAGTAGAAGTTGTCAAGCAATAATGATAAATAATGGTCTTAATTTCATGAACATGAATCTAGCAGATTTAAAAAAATGTATATAATTATATTTGCCACAATAACATGTGTTGAGGGAACATTTTTAACATTTGGACATTCATAATGTCATCCCTTAACAGCGTAGAGTCGCCCAAACAAAAATTGTCAAACTCAAAGACTCTGAAGTGGCTGTTTATATCGACTACCACTATAAAAACTCTTCAGGGCTTATGTTGCTTTTGATATTGCTAAAAAATATCTTAGCTTTTTTATCTTACCTTGTGGTAACCATGCAGGTTTTTTTCTGCAAAAGGGGTAAGGGCCTGGGGCCTTTGAAAAGGGGGAAAAATCACTGAGTTTGAGTGAAAAGGGAGATTTTATTTCATATATCATATGCATGGTTAACGATTTGATATTAAATATAAGTTATGGAGAAATCCTTTTCGTAAGGGAAAAAGCCTTTTTCTTTGTTATGGGGAAATATTCTCAGAGTCTACCAGTACTTTTTCAAACATTTTGGGGACAAATGGAGTAAAATATCTTAAAGCAGTAAATTTATCGCTCAGAAATGTCTTAAATACTGGACGCAAATTTATATTTTTAGGGCAAAAACTAAGCTTATTTTCCAAGGGGAAGGGGCTATTAAACAACCTGTTAAAAACAAGGTTGCCTTTATAAAACCTGCCTTGGGGACCCAGAATCAAGGGGATTCCCTTTCTATGTTTCCCAATCGGGAAACATTTGTCAATTTGTGGAACGATTATTTCTCATATACGGAAACAAAATTATCCTGTGAAATTTTCATCATTAAAATCTTTGAACTGAGTCATAGAATAAAATTTCAGGAGTTTTGTAAATTTGTCAAAATGGGAAATACTGCTGATTTCAATGTTATATTTTGATGCTTGTCTATCCCATTTTATTTTGGTATCATTTAAAAGGTACATGTATTTGCTTTCTGATGATATGTAAAATAACTGACAGAAAGTTCATCATAGATAAAGTTATAACATTTTGTATATTTCAGGATTTGCTCTGTATATTCAACTAAAATTGGACGTAAATGACCTTTTTTGGCAATCTTTGAAGGCCAAACAAAATTAATGTTCATATTTTTTTAAATAGCTTTAAACAAATCCCTTTAAATGAATATCGAATCACAAGGCATCCAAAATTAAATATTTGAGTCTAGGGTACTTAAGTTTTAAAGGACAACCTCTTGAAACAACATTCACTGCTATACATGTATATTTCAGATTACTATCATGTAAAAATGTTTGATCAGCTCTGCTCAATTTTCTGTTTTCAATTTAGGATGAACGCCATATGCATACCAGCTTGGATGAGGCATTTGGAAATATGTTACACTACATGGCCATGGCATCAGAACAGTGCAAGGTAGTATAATATGATTTTTTGCTGTTGTTTTTTTAGCACACAAGTCTTTTAATAGAAGAAAATGAAATACTGTCATAGTCTCGGTGTCATTGGCGTCTTTGTGTATTAACTTTTGGCCTTGAGTATGAATAGAAAAACATTCATTCATCTTTGTGTAATAACTTTTAACCTTGGTTATACATATAAATAAAAATATGTCCAAGATATTCAAATGAAACTTGGTAAAGATGTTGCTGGAAACAATACATATATATACATAAACAAGGCCCTTAACTTTGGCTTTCATAATTGTTGAGTTATGCCCCCCTTTGGAAACAAGCATTGGTGTTCGCTATGTGGAGCTCTTGTCTCTATTTGTACTGTTTTTATTTTGTCTGCTGTATTTTGTGTTTTAAATGTAAAGGAAATAAAAGTTGTTGTGACACAAAGCTAATATTGGACTCAAATATTTTATTGGCAGCATTTTTTTTTTCTTTTTGAATTATTTATTTTTTACACTGAACATCAGTTATTTAAACATAACTTGTTAATGCAAATAAGCTACCATGATACGAATGCTTTTCGGCAAAAAGAGCATTTTTTTAGGGATGGCAACGAGTAGTAAAATTAATACTCGAGTACTCGGACGATCGTTCGATCGAGTACTCGGGTACTCGATTACTCGGAAAAATTTAATATGTGTTCGCAAAGACAAGATTGTGTATACATGTATCGTTAATGACGTATATTGTGCGTTGGTCGTATTATTGGTCATTTTCACCTTTAAAGTAAACTTTCATTACGTATTTTAACAAAAAATGATATAAAAAGAAAACAAATGTTGTTTCAGGCTTTTAATTTGTCTTATTCGTTTCATTTTATACAAGTATGCACTGCAGAAATGAACAACAATCAGAATTGCAATGAACGAAAATTAAAAGCATGCATAAAAATAGTGAACGAAATTCAATACGAAGTTCAGTTGTTCACTCTATAATTTAATTTTTAAATGATAGTTTTTCGTACTGTGTAATTGTTGTTGACCTCATTAATATTCATAAATCTTGATTTAAAATATCAACCAATCAATTGTGATAATCATTGCAAAAATAGTTAAAATACGCCCGTTAAGAAATCAATAAATTTTCGTAACGGTCGATACTTGCTCGTTAGCGTCCATTGTTTGATGAAAGGTCTCTAATTGGTATACAATAGAATTGTGTAGGTGAAAGTACCACTATCATAACTTCGCTACTTGACATCAGTGCTAATTTGAAATAGGGTTCCTTTGTTGACAGTTTGCAACTATCACAACAACTCTCAACTAATTGATTGAGGTCAATTGTGTACACAGCGGGGATTAGAGGGACCGTTTATTGTCCTCTTGGCAACTAACCAGATCTGATATTTTTTCTGTAAAACGTGTATTTGGTGATTTTTATAGATTTTTTTTTCCGAGTACTCGAGTAGTGATTTGGTACTCGAGTACTCGGACGTTCGATCGAGTACTCGAGTACTCGGGTACTCGTTGCCATCCCTAAAAATGATTTTTTGTCCCATTTATTGATAGAAATCTAAATTGATCTTTTGGCATAATGTTTTATCATTTAAAAAAGCATTTTGTTTAAATTTTCACACATTTTGGTGATGTCTACATGTGTAACTCTTTTAAATGTCATGGAGTCACTTTAAAAACATTTAAATCAATAACATTAAACTTGGTACATACAAAATTGGCATACATGTTGCATGTCACATTAGGTGCCATTTCTCAAACTAAAACTATAGAGTTTTGTGTCTTGATCGTCTTAGAAATATGGAAGAGCTTACAGTACATTTATTTTTACAATATTTCAAATTTTATATACAACAATGCACCATTGCAATACACTTCTGTTGAAGAACTGTAGACTCTTATCTAATGAATGTGATACATTGTATGTTTTTTAGATTTAAATGTAGATTCATTTAATTGATGCATGTATGTCATCAATACAATTTCAGGAAGTCAATCTCAAACATGTAGTTACAGGCATGACGTTTGTTTGGGGGGAGGGAGAGGAAAAATTATTTTCATAAAATGGTGTCAGCAGCATCAACATTATACTCGAGCAAATACTTAAAACTCATGTTGCCAGAAACAAAAAGGATGTGTAAATCAAGTCCCAAAACTCTGGCTTAAATAAAGGTGAAGTTATGCCCCTTGTTTAACTGAAAGAAATGCCGATGAGGGTTTGTGCTTTCTCTGCTGCACTTCTGATATAATATCATAACTCTTGTTCAAAATTTTCACTTGCTTGTCAGAATTATCCTTGTTTCAGTTATGTACTAAATTTCATAACTGTCTTATTCAAAATATTAAATTGATTGTCAGAGTTTCCCTGTTTTAAGTTGTTTATTATGTTCCATAACTCTTATTGAAATTATTGCCTTGGTTGTAAGCATTTTTCTTGTTATGCCCCCCTTCGAAGAAGAGGGGTATATTGCTTTGCACAGGCATGTCGGTATGTCGGTCGGTCGGTCGGTCGGTCCGTCGGTAGACCAAAGCTTGTCCGAGTGATAACTCAACAATTCCTGGACGTATGGTCATCAAACTTCACATGAAGGCTGGGCCTGACCAGTAGATGACCCCTATTGATTTTGGGGGTCATCGGGTCAAAGGTCAAGGTCACAGTGACCTTTAATGGTAAAATAATTTTAAAGCTTGTCCGAGTGATAACTCAACAATGCCTGCACCCATGGCCCTCAAACTTGACATGGAGGTTGGGCCTGACCAGTAGATGACCCCTATTGTTTTTGGGGGTCATCAGGCCAAAGGTCAAGGTCACAGTGACCTTGAATGGTAAAAGGTTGTCCGAGTGATAACAAGACAATGCCTGCACCCATGGCCCTCAAACTTGACTTGGAGGTTGGGCCTGACCAGTAGCTGACCCCTATTGTTTTTGGCGCTCAATGGGTCAAAGGTCAAGGTCACAGTGACCTTGAATGGTAAAAGGTTGTTCGAGTGATAACTCGACAATGCCTGCACCCATGGCCCTGAAACTTGACTTGGAGGTTAGGCCTGACCAGTAGATGACCCCTATTGTTTTTGGGGGTCATTGGGCCAAAGGTCAAGGTCACAGTGACCTTTAATGGTAAAAGGTTGTCCGATTGATAACTCAACAATGCCTGCACCCATGGCCCTCCAACTTGACTTGGAGAATTGGCCTGACCAGGAGATGACCCCTATGGTTTTTGGGGTTCATTGGGCCAAAGGTCAAGGTCACAGTGATCTGGAATGGTGAAAGGTTGTCCGATTGATAACTCAACAATGCCTGCACCCATGGCCCTCAAACTTGACTTGGAGAATTGGCATGACCAGGAGATGACCCCTATGGTTTTTGGGGGTCATTGGGCCAACGGTCAAGGTCACAGTGACCTTTAATGGTGAAAGGTTGTCCGATTGATAACTCAACAATGCCTGCACCCATGGCCCTCAAACTTGACTTGGAGAATTGGCCTGACCAGGAGATGACCCCTATGGTTTTTGGGGGTCATCTGGCCAAAGGTCAAGGTCACAGTGACCTGGAATGGTAAAAGGTTGTCCGAGTGATAACTCGACAATGCCTGCACCCATGGCCCTCAAACTTGACTTTGCGGTTGGGCCTGGCCAGAAGGTGGTCCCTATTGATTTAAGGAGTCATTGGGCCAAAGGTCAAGGTCACAGTGACCTGGAATGGTAAAAGGTTATCCGAGTGATAACTTGACAATGGCTGCACCCATGGCCCTCAAACTTGATTTGGAGGTTGAGCCTGGCCAGAAGATTGTCCCTATTAATTTTAGGGGTCATTGGGCCAAAGGTCAAAGTCACAGTGACCTTGAATGATAAAAGGTTGTCCAAGTGATAACTCAACAATGCCTGCACCCATGGCCCTCAAACTTGACATGGAGGTTGGGCCTGACCATTAGATGACCCCTATTGATTTTAGGGGTCAAAGGTCAAGGTCACAGTGACTTTGAAAGCAAACTCGACAATTCTTGGACCTATGATTAACAAACTTGACATGAAGGTTGGGCCTGCCCAGTAGATGACCCCTATCAGCTTTGGGGGTCATCAGGCCATGGTCAATGTCACAGTAACCTTTAACACAAAAAAGTTAACAAATCTTCCCCCACTGATATCTCAACAATGCCAGAACCTATGATCATTGAACTTGACATGGATGTTAAGCCTGACCAGTAGATCACCCTTATTGATTTTAGGATTCATAGAGCCAAAGGTCAAGGTGACAGTGATCTTGAATGGTAAAAGGTTGTCCGAGTGATAACTCAACAATGCCTGAACCCATGGCCTTCAAACTTGACTTGGGAGTTGCATCTGACTTGTAGATGACCCCTTATGATTTAGGGGTCATCGGGTCAAAGGTCAAGGTCACAGTGACCTTGAACGAAAAAAACTTGTCTTGTGATAACTTGACAATGCCTGCACCCATGGCCCTCAAGCTTGACATTTAGGTTTCTGGTGACCAGCTGATGACTCTGGATTTTGAGTTCATAGAGTCAAAGGTCATGACAGTCATAACACACTTTATCCTCACACTTTAATGGTCATAATCTTAAAACAGCAACAAATCAGCTGTCATTTCGGTCCATGCATATTTCATTCAATTGTCCATATAATCCTGACAACATGGCGCTCAGGGGGGGCATAATGTTTGACAAACATCTCTTGTTTAAGTTATGTGTTAAGTTTCATAACTTCTTATTTAAAACATACACTTGATTGTCAAAATTTCCTTTGTTTAAGTTATGTATTAAGTTCCATAACTCTAATTTAAGATATTTCCTTGATTGTCAGAATTTTCACAAGTGCAACCCACCCCGAGAACAGCAAGAGACCGCCCAGATACACTGTAACAGATTCCACACCGGCCGCTACCCCATAACATATAAGGCACATAGGGTAAGTAAGACAGATTCCATATCGGCCGCTACCCCATAACTTATAAGGCACATAGGGTAAGTAAGACAGATTCCACACCGGCTGCTACCCCATAACTTATAAGGCACATAGGGTAAGTAAAACAGTTTTCACATCGGCCGTTTCCCCATAACTTATGGGGCACATTGGGTAAGAAACATAGATTCTATACTAGCCACTACCCCATAACTTGTGGGGCACATTGGGTAAGTAACACAGATTCCACACTGGCCACTACCCCATAACATGTGGGGCACATAGGGTAAGAAATACAGATTCGACACCGGCTACTGCCCCATTACTTATGGGGCACATAGGGTGAGAAACAGAATTCACACCAGCAGCTACTCAATCATTTATGGGGCACATAGGGTTAGTAACATAGATTTCACACCGGCCGCTTATCCATAACTTATTAGCTTGACTGTTCGAAGAATAGGTGGGCTATACTACTCGCCCCAGCGTCGGCGTCGGCGTCCGGTTAAAGTTTTAGGGCAAGTTGGGATTTTCACTTATAAGTCCAATACCCTACATTCAATTGACTTAATACTTCACGCAGTTGTTCAGGGCCATCACATGATGAGGTTAGATAACTCCATATTATTCTTTACACAGATTATGGCCCCTGATTGACTGTGGAACTTGGGTTAAAGTTTTAGGGCAAGTTGGAATATTTATTAATAACTTATATATCCTTTGTTCAATTGACTTAATACTTCACACAGTTGTTCAGGACCATCACACAATGAGGTTACATAACTCCATATTATCCTAAATACAAGTTATGGCCCTTGATTGACTTAGGTTAAAGTTTTAGGGCAGGTTAAAGTTTTAGGGCAAGTTGGGATTCTCACTTAAAACTCCAATACCATTTATTCAATTGACTTAATACTTCACACAGATGTTCAGAGCCATCACATAATGAGGTTAGATAACTCCATATTACCTTTAATACAAATTATGGCTCCTGATTGACTATGGAACTTAGGTTAAAGTTTTAGGGCAGGTTGGGATATTGTTTAATAACTTCTATACCCTTCATTCAATTGACTTAATACTTCACACAGTTGTTCAGGACTATCACCCAATGAGGTTACATATCCTTAATACAAGTTATGGCCCCTGATTGACTTAGGTTAAAGTTTTAGGCAAGTAATAGTTAATGGATTTTAATAAAAAAACTTCTATATCGTTCATTAAATGCACTCAATAAATTCAAAATTATTTACGACCATCTTAAAACAAGAAACATAACTCCGTTTAAGCCTAAATACAAATTATGGCCCTTGATTTTTTTTTTTTTAAATTTCCTTTGAAAGGCATATTGGTATATTCTTAACCACATTTTCATAATGGGAAATCAAGTTGTTTGAACGACTTGCGTCATTGTTTGGGCGGGCTGGTGGGAGGGCAGCATCAAAGTCACCTTATGTATCGAATAATTTTAGTTAGGTTTGACATACATAGACCAAACTTGGTATTTTTACATCGTTATTGTATTTTAAGTCAAAGCGGCGTAGTCGAGTGCGCTGTCTTACAACGGGTCTTGTTAGGCACATAGGGTCAGAAACATATATTTGACACCAGCGCTACTCCACAACTTGTTGGGCACATAGGGTAAGAAATATGAATCCACAACGGCCACTACCCAATATCTTATGGGGCACATAGGGTCAGAAACATAGATTCCACACCAGCGCTACTCCATAACTTGTTGGTCATATGAATAAGTAACATGTTTAGATTCCATACCAGCTGCTACTTTTAAGCTGCACTCACAGATTTACCGCTTTTTTTTTTATTTTTGTCTTGGAACGAGCCAATTTATGCAGAAATGCATGTAAACCAGTCATATAAGACTGCTGACAAAAAATAAGAACGCATATTTTAGATTTTTATTTTTAAGTTCAAAAATTGATGTTTTATGCATTTTTCTTAAACCGTTAGTAATTAATGGTTTTTAGCAATAAAACATTAATATTGGAATGGAAATATGAAAATCTGCGATTCGATCTTTTGTCAGCAGTCTTTTATCACTGGTTAGCAGATATTTATGCAAAAATTTGCTCATTCCAAGACAAAAAATAAAAAAAAGTTGTAAAAACGGTAAATCTGTGAGTGCAGCTTTAAAATATGTATTTCGTTGTTTGATATCATCTAGTCTCATTGCTCGGGGCTATTATTCATTAAAACAAACTGTGGTTTTTACCTATGCTAGTTTTGTGTGTGGACATACCAGAAAACCTGTACCAGAATCAGTGAATATATTTTGTGAACTTTTTTACTTTTATTCTTTATTCTCGGTACCTGTTTTAAATTTTAGCAATACGTTTTTGAAATTTCTTTTGTAAGACTGTTAATACATTTATTTTATCGTTGTTTGAAGTTTGTTGCTGGTTTCTTTTTCCCTGAACATTGCGTCAATTGATTATTTTCTCCATTTCAGATCCAAGGGAGGGAACCTAATAAGAGGAGTTTCCAAACATCTATGTGTAAAAGTTTTCTCCCTTAGACCATTACCAAAGATATTTGTTCATTAAAAGTGCAATATATAAATCGCTAGACATTGACACAATATATATTAAAATGTGTGATAAGGTGGTGACTAAGCAGTAAGCTAGGCTGGGATGTCTATTCTCAAATAATATTGATTATAACTGATAAAGAGCTTTTCTCTGTCTGATTAAAACCACAGTGTGTTCATTTATTATTTACAATTCTTTTAATTCTTATTCATTCATATTTTCATCCTAACATAGGTTTTTAGCTCAAGAGGAATGGAAAGGTGTTGCACCCTGTCCTTTTTTGGTAACATCCTTCTGCCCTTATGGAGACCATGATGTGCACCCTCCTGCCTTCTTTCTTTTGATTACAACTTAATATATTATTCATACAAATTTCACATATATTGCAGTTGAAACCTATTATTTCTTCATTTAAGCACAATTCCAGAACAAATTGTGATATTTAATAATTTCCTAATTATTCTTTGCCCAACTCAATGTCCTGTTTTATCCCTAAACACCCTGTCCTTATTCTTTAGCACTCTGCCTTTTTGACAACCTGGCTAAAACCCTTCTTCACATATGTGTGATTATTTTTCCCTGCAATTCTTTTGATTCTTATTGATTCATAACTTACTCTATAAAAATCTGTCCGATTATTTAACCTCAATTTTTGCAATTATTTTGTGTGTCTCTTCTATGATTGTATGGAATACATTGTAAATATTTCTGTTCTTTTAAAGTATCTCAGGCGATCTTAATGGGGGAATCGGCCATACTGTTATTTTTTTTATGAATGGCGACCTTGGTATCATTTGATGAATTGAGATGGTATATATATGTTATGTTGTAGCTTGTTGATTATTAATATGTAAAACAAGTATCTGGAAATACATTATTTATTTGATAAATTATCACAGTTTTTATTTTATTTTTTTAAACAGACCTGAATTTGGCTTATTTTTTAGGCCCTTAAAAAGTAAATTTTAACACTATTTTCATTGTGTTACCTTTACCAACTATTTATTTAGTAATATCTACATTTTTTTCAAATGATACCAACTTTAAATTTGGTCACCTACTGTGAAATTAAATAATTGATGGCTGAATTAAGTTCCTATCCATGATGATTACTTCCTTATCATCTCTGAATGATTTGTAGCCTACATGTGTTCATATATATCCTGGTGCTTTTTTAAACATTGTTTTTTTTATATATTTTCAATACAACATTTAACAAGAAATAAAGAAATTAAATGTTGGTTTGTCTTTTTTTAATAGATGATGCATTAATATTTATGGACCAAAAATAAGTTTTCATGGTAATGCATCTGAAAACACTTTCCTTTATGATATTGAAATTGCAAAAAAAAACAAAAAAACAATTATATTATGAAAAATACTTTGGTGTTAGTGAGGTGCAAGCCCACGCTGGTAAAGTCAAGAAAAAAAATAGAAAATCAGCGCTATAACCACTTGGCCACAAGGACTTATACAAAAGTCATGGATATTTTGACCTCTTAACAATACATTGATGACATCACATGATAATGTCAAACAACCAATCACGCAACAGCAAAGCCATTAATGGCGTTATTAATGCCAATGAAAATCGCTGTCTTCAAAGACGTTATTTGAGCAAATATCAACATTCGCTGAAGGGTTCCAGCCTTTGGTATCTTAGTTTTAACACATGATTTGCCTCACTTAATTTCGTCATATAAAAAGGGCATTTTACAAAAACATGAGCGAGTCCCTTTACAACACATACACACCCTAATGCTTGCTACAATAATTAGCGTTCAGGGATATATTGTTTTGTTTATTTTGTCATGTTTTATGTATCCGTTTCTCGAGTCTGCCATTATAGTCATTAAATCTTAAAAAGACTTCCTGGAGGTCGTTTAGGTGGACTAACCCTAATGTATGCCTCTTATTGAATAATGAATATTCAATTGCAATTTAATGTACATTTCATCACACAAAAAGTAACATTTCTGTTTTATTATCATAAAATTAGCAGATCATAGCTATCTGGATCAACAATGCAGGACTTCAAACCAACCGAGTCAGTATAAACCTAGTCATAAGAACACCTTTCGAGAGCAACGCAGTAATTCTTATCCACTTATGACACGATCAGGCCTCAATATCACAAAAATACTCATGTCAAATTTAAGTATCAATCCCAACTCATTTGACCACATACCATCAAGAGTTATTTAAAATCATGTTATGTTAAGACATGCACATTCTCTCATAGAGAATGATTAGTTAAAACATTGCTCAAGATTTCGAAGATTACGTTAATTTACAGCAAAAAATGTAATTGATTATTGCTCATTTTTTAACAATTACTGAAGTACTTTTTTTGCTCTAGAATTATTTTTTTTTTTTTGAAATATTGACCAAAACTAATATTAAAGAACTCTAAGACAAAATATGGACTTAAAAATCATTAAAAACATACAAGATTCATATTACCCTTTAATGTGATTAAAGATTAAGATTTGACTGGAGTAGTTTTGTGACATCGGTACTCGCAAAAGTCTTGAGTTTGAGAACAGTTGTTGTAAGAAAATCAAATTTAGTTTAAACATATTTATTTTACAACGATTGTGAAACAAAATATTACAACATTATATTAATCACTCTCGTTGGCACGATTTTACGCGAGAGTGTGGTCTTGTGTTGTGGGGGAAACCGGAGAAGCCGGAGAAAACCCACTTGTCCGGCTTGGTGACCACAAACCAAACTCACATGCGCCCAAGCCGGGAATCGAACCCGGGTCGCCTAGGTGAGAAGCGAGTGCGCTAACCACTGCGCTAACCGGACAACCATGCTATATGTAAACGGAAAAAAAAAAAAATTCCGTTGAAAATATTTGTAAGCAGATACAAATGAAGCTCAAACAAATGACATTGATGGTAAAAAATGATGTAGTTTTACAAACGCTATATGAAGAGATTTCTTGTACCCATGAGAACATTAATATACAATTGACGAAGTTAAACACTAGCTTTACATTTGCGACAAGGATTATAATGTCTTCAATATGATACCAGCATCAATATGATACCAGCATCATTTGTCAAGTTGATTTGGCGCTAGAATATATAAAGCAGGTGTCACCTCTTCGCATCATTTCCCGAACAGTTTAAGACGCCATCTTAAGCATTGGTTTCAGAAACAATGTTTTTAGTTGGCTAGGTTCCTCGTTTCCAACTACTACGATGGATGACCGACCCGTTTTCTCGTCATCCATTCGGAGCTCCTCGGCCAATTTTATTGAAAACAACCTCGGATGTATGCCGGTACATCAGTTGAAGTAGTTCGTAAAATTTTGAATGATATCATTAATTAAATGTAGTGTTTTTTAAGTTGTATGTATTGCTCTAAGTTTAAATTGATTGCCAGTGAAGAGAATTATTGCAAACATAATTAAGATTTCCAAGAGTTAAGTCTTTCAGTTAAACTGCTAAATAAAATTACTACGCGATCTACTTGCAGCGGACTTAAACGTACCGCTTTTTGAGTAAGTAAACCGTCTAAATACATTCGAGGTTGTTTTCGATTAAAATGGCCGAGGAGTTCCGAATGCTCGTCATCGTCGATTGGTGTAAGGCCGATTCTAAATGTTTTATCACAGACAAACATCCTCCCTCACACGTTACGAGTACCAGCTTTCTTATTAAACCATATAGAACATCGGCTGAAGAATGTTTTTTTCAGATCCAACTAAAACCTTACAATGCCGCCTAATTCAATGCTGTCTGTTGATGAACAAAAAAGCAATGATGATTGCTTAAAATAACATTTTTAAATGTTAATGAAGTTAGTCATGACTAAATTGAAAGTTTGTCGCCTATTGTATGTCAGAAGCTAAATGAATAAATCAGAGACCGTTTTTTGCGTTTTCTGCTATTTATAAGAAATGTAATATTCTTTTTTGATCAACAATAAAAAAATAGAAACCCCTTGTCGTATTAGCCTAGTACAATGGCTTTACATCATAAAGTCATCAGTAAATACTAAAAGATTTTATCACAAGTTCTGAAATGAACTGGTAGAGGAAAAGATCTTATCAGTGATATTAAATCAATATAGTAAGGCCAATCTCAGTGGACCAGAAAAATCAATACTGGCTTATCTAATAAACTACAGACTACATTAGTTTATCAATAGTGCACAAATTGTTCACTAGTAGTTCACTCCTAGTGCACAAGGGTGTAAAGTTTGGTCTTAACAGTACTGTATGTCAGAAGCTAAATGAATAAATCAGAGACCGTCCGGCTATCCCATTTGTAGAGACATGAGAGTAAACACTAAATATATATCAATGCACAAATGCCTATTTTCTTGCATCAAGCATCGGGGAAGCAATACAACACAAGCGTACACAACCAGGGTGAGGAATCATGTGACTTCAACGGGGTTTTCACATGGGTCACCACGGGTCAAAACCGATGTAAACAAACAATTTAGTGACGTTAATTTCTAAGTAACTTTTTTAGAAAAAATATGAAAACATTGCTTAGCCTATACAAGGCTATATATGTACTATGTTTTGCTTCTACATGTGTGAAATATTTTAAGATTTGCTTATATTTTAACGACGCAATCCTTGTCCAAAATTCCAACATGACGGAATTTTGTAGAACGATGCGACGCTGTGTGCGTGTAGAAATCACATACGCGATTCCTCACCCTAGAAAGGTTATTATTTGAAATCCTTGATTTTTCTCTCAGTGCAGTGTTTAAACTCGGAACACCACACACATAGACAAGGCTTATCACTGTGTTAACGCCTTCTTTTGATGTTGTTTTGCAACCATCTTGCACCAAGACCGTGGAGACCAATTTTACTGTACGCCGTCAATGAGAGATCACATCAATGCAAACAATTTATCATAGGGATCCCTACACAGGCTCAGCATGGTTATCAGTAGATTGAATAAGACTCGACCTTTCATCGCGCGCATTATTAGGTCTGACACAGTTCCGTTTACAGGAAAGCCACGCCCGCACCTCCTTGTTGAAGATTACCAAGAATTCCAGGTTACCAAACGCTTGCGCATCGTCACCAAACGCCTCCATGCCCATCAGCACATTTTCGATGTAATTAAGTTGCTCTTTGTGCGAACCTTTAACAAAACAATAAATATTTTAAAACAAAAGGCTCAACTGTATGTGGCTCTCTGTCAAAAATATATGGTAGCCTGCGTTTAGATAGTGAAGTTTGCTGTGACGTTGACCTTTGACCTACTGAAGGGTCATATATTGAAGGGTCAAGTTTCATGGCGCTAAGTCAAGCGGTTTCACAAAAACATTGGATTTGAACTTAGACCTACTGATCCTTAGGTGAAAAAAGTCGGTATGGCGGAGAATACGATGTAAAAAAGGATTCATATTTGGATTGACATGCTTTGGGGTTATAAAAATATGATTGGGGGAGCTATGGCATGGAAACACGCTTTAATATCTTTAATAAAACATTAATAAATCCGTTATTCAAATAACTGCATCTTACCAGGATAGGCGATCTCAAGAATGAAGTTAATGGTCCCGGGCACCCGGAACACGTAGAAGATTATCCAAACGACACAAAAGAAGGTTCTGTCCGCATCCTGGAGTGTGTCGGCTTCCTGGGGCGCCTCTGGCGCGACTCCGGCAACACTGCTGCCACTGTGCCCTGATAAAGTGAGCCCTCGAACTCGTCTGAGCCAACGGTCCAAAACCTTAAAATGATAATCAGTCCACACAAATATATTGTTTTTGTTCCTCGGATTTCAGCCGAAAAAAATAGCGAAAAACTTTTTTCTTCTCTCTTTTAGTTTAGAAAACAGGAGCAGACGAAAAAATGTATCTTTGATAATAGGTACTCTAAATAAAATTTGAACAATAATCCCCTCTGAGTGAAATTACGAAGCAATTTTGGTGCATAATGTACTCATCCAAAAACGGCTTACAGCAATGCATGATTGCGTTTGCGCGGCATTACGTTTGTCAAAATATGCGTTTCATTCACACAGATTGAGAGAATTTCAGACAGATTGTTCTGATTTTTCGTGAAAATATGAAAGGTTGAAAACAAGTTTGAAAATATATTTTTTACATAACCAAAATATATTGTAGTGCTAAATCTCAATCCCCAATTCCTAGAAACATCTCAAGTCCCTTATAACAGGATTAAGCTAAGCTTACAATTTTTTTTTTTTTTTTTTTTTTTGGGGGGGGGGGGGTTAACTTGCGTAATGTTTACATTCTTAAGAGTGTTTGCGAAAATGTAATTCTCTTGATGCATTTGGAACTCCTCGGTCATTTTTTTAAAAAACAACCTCGGATGAGTGCAGGTACATCAGTTGAAGTAGTTCGTAAGATTTTGAATTATATGATTAATTAAATGTAGTGTTTTAGAGTTGTATTTATTGATCTAAGTTTAAATTGATTGCCATTGAATTGTATTATTGCAAACATAATTAAGAATCCCAAGACTTATGTCACAAAGTTTAACTGCTAAATAAAATTACTACGCGATCTACTTGCAGCGGACTTAAACGTACCACCTTTTGAGTATGTAAACCGTCCAATTACATCCGAGGTTGTTTTCGATAAAATGGCCGAGGAGCTCCGAATCTCTCTTGATGATGATCACGATGGACTAATTTTTATTTAGAAAAATCAAGATTAAGCACGAAATTTTACTTTATAAAAGAAGCTACTTATACTTGTTTACTTTACAGCTGTACTCTCACTAATTGAACGTTTTGACAACTTTTGTATTTTTTTTGTCTTGGAACGAGCCATTTTTTCGCGAGAATCCATGGAAACCAGTTATATAAAACTGCTGACAAAAAACAGATAGCAGATTTTTATATTTAAGTTCAAAAATGGATGTGTTATGCATGGTTAAACTGTGAGAGTGCAGCTTTAAGAGTTTTCGAAAAATTATAGCCCACCGAACGAAACATTGTCGTTTTGGACTGTCAGTATATTTTGTATATATTCTCAACTACATGTTCGGGTGAGGTTTAAAAATACTCGGAAAGTGCTCTAATTTATTCAAACATGGCGGAACAGGCTAATGCCTCGGTCGATATTGGTTCGACTGGTAAATACCACATCATAATTGATAAATATCAAGTCCATAGTAGTATAATAAAATTAGGTCACCACGACCGTGACCTTTTATGACCTACTGACCTCAAAGATCAAAAGGGGTCATCTGCTGGTCATGATCAACATACTGCCAAGTTTAAGGACCTTAGGCCCAAATCGCACTCTAGTTTCCAATCAGACAAGTTTTGGTTTGGTCTGCCGACCGTCCGACCGACCGACATGGGCAAATCAATAAACTCTCACTTCTTCGAATTGGGGCTTTATAAGAGAACAATTGAACGGCTCACCTGCGCGAGCTTGAGTGTGAGGCACATGGCGGAAGAGAAATAGGCTAGGAGCTCCCATGCTTTCATGGTCATGAACATCCAGAAGATCTTCCACCCCTGGGGGAGACCCTTTTTGATCCAGCACCAGGGGCCGCTGTACAGGTGACCTGTCTCCCCAAACACACGGAACCCTAAGCCGACCACGCACACTACCGCTTCAAGCATTAAAGAAAAATAAGTTTATGTTCTTAAGTGAAAACACAATTCGTTCCAACTGACTTACATTGTGTTTTTAGTGTATCGTAACTGTCTGTGATCTGTTTCAAACGGAGGTTGGTAATGTCAAGCAGTAGTGTTGTCTTCTTAAGATTTGATATTAACCTGTCAAAATAGGGTACTATTATGTCAACCAAAGGGTGGAACTCCTGGGCAGTTCTGGGCACTTTTTACCCTGTTTTTCGTCCTATGATATTTATCTTACCGAATATTAACTAGATAGCTAGATAACTATAGCGAAAATAAAATGGTTAACAAGAAACAATTCGTGAACGTTAACTGATCATTTCATTTGTATGGTGGCATATACTAGTAACTGCCGTAAGATTATATAAGTATCTACCATGGCCGCTCGTGTAAGATAGGTTCATCCCGACCCGAGCGTTGGGCTTTTGCGGAAAGGAGGTTTATCGAGTTTCCGCAAAACACCCTACGCGAGGGTTGGGATAAATCTATCTTACACGAGCGGCTATGGTAGAAGTTTGTTTCTCCCACCCCAGTTAAACAAAATTAAGTAAAAATGTTGTTGTTTTTGCTGGAACTCTTTTGTGCGTAGTGAAATAAATGCGTATGGATATGTGATAATTCGTGGTTGTCATGTATATGCGCGCAGTGATTCAGACGTTCAGCCCAGCCAAGCCCGTGTAAAATCCCTGCCCTGTAGGGACGAACTGCTATTAATATATCCGCAAAATGCCCCCGCACCCCTAGTGACCCTAGGTAAGGCCCATCCCCGCTATATTTGGCGCGAAAACCACCGCATTCACCCGGCACCGCGGCGCCACCTTGAAGGTAAAAACACGACCCATTTCCCCGGCTATCCCCCCGGACCTGGGGGGGGGGGCGTGGTTACATTTGACTAGTGCATTATAGTCCGTCTTTTTTCGCTGGAAGTGGAGGTGATAATCTTATAAATGTAATTTAGTAACAAATTTAGTAACAAGTTAAAGCCAAAAAATATTGTACACACCTGGCAAACCCCAACAAATAAGCGGGAATTTGTTGTCGCAACAAAAGTTCACCCACCGACGGCGGTTGCTTCTTTCGTTCTCCGTGTCGGACTGTCCACAACCTAGAATCTGCAGTGGCAAGTATACAGTGGTGTAGCTACCTATAGGCCTTGTAAGCCGTGGGCCGTATTCAATAGGCATCTTAGTAACAATTATCAACTAAGTGAAAAATTGCCATTTTTCTAATTTGAATTTTAAGAAAACGAACAATGTTTGTAGACCAAAAATATGAAAATAAGCAAGAAAATAGTCTAAACAATAAATACATATGAGTAAATCTGATAACAGGTAGCGGGTATTTAAAATAGCCGATGTCAAAAATAGCGATATTCTCACTAAGTTGAAAATATTTACTAAGATGCTTATTGAATACGGCCCCTGGAAAAAAATAATGAAAAAACAACAACCCAGAAATGCAATAAAAACTTAAAATAGCTACTCAAACACTTTGAACAACTCACAAGTTTTTTGTTTTATTTTAACCATAGCAAGTTTGGTGTTTATTTAAACTGCATGAAGCGTTCATTGCTTGATTTTTTTTGTTTTCATTTCAAATATAATTAAGTGTGTGTAATGTGCATAATTATAAAAGTCCCCAAATTCACATGGAATCATCAGGCCTACAAGTTTTTAAGACCCTAGCTACGCCCCTAGTATATATATTTATTGTTTTGTTTTAGGTACAGTGGTTTAGGTGAAGCGTTTAATGACATATGACAACGTAGACTAATACTGACGGGAGACAATTTCATCAATAACAACAACAACAACAAGAGCAACAGCAACATCAACATAATTTTGAAAGTTACCAAAACGAAATATGGGTGAAAACATGCCTTTGCATTACTGATACTCTTTTATAAATTATGATTTTGCACATCATAAGTGTCATAACGAAAATGATTTGTTTTCAATAGCAGTCATTTTTACCTATAAGTATCTATTATGCGTTTCCGGTACGGATAGAAAAATCCGACCCGAGGGCCCGCGCGCAGATAGATAGATTTATTTCAGTAAGGAATGCACATACATGGACATTTAAAATAAACAACATGTATAGTAAATAACATTATACATACATGATATTATCAATAGCCATGACAGGCACACCGAACCAAGGATGACACAAAAAAGATAAACTCTTATTTCCATTGTGGTCCTTTTTCGAGGCTTGCCGAGTTACCGGTCACGCAGCGTGCCCGAGGGTCGGATTTTTCGATCCGGACCGGAAAAACATGATTGATATTTTTTCTTGCATACCTATAATTATGAATTTGTGGAAGAATTGACGTAGAAAACGCACTTGTGTACATTTCACCAAAAAGCGCGCGCGACGTTGGGTACTGACGTCATAAAGCGCAGTAATTTTAAATAACTAAAAATCGCGTATTTTACGATTATTTATTTCAATTTTAGTTTAAAGTCTTGCATACATATATATTTTATTGCGCTTTATGGAAATGGCATACTATTCTTTTCATAAACCATGCAATAAAAGAAATAAGAAGTGTCGCGTTGTTACGCGTGACTCATCATACGGGGGGGGGTAAGACGGGTTTTTCCAGCACTGGTCACATGACCGGAATTATAATATCTGTCATGCGTTTTCGTTCCGGATCGAAAAATCCGACCCGAGGGCACCTGCGTTGCCAGGTAACGAGGCTTGGCGAGTTACCGGCTACGCAGCGTGCCCGAGGGTCGGATTTTTCGATCCGGAACGGACACACATGATAGATATTTTTTCTAGCATACCTTGAATTACACTTTTTTTGTGAAAAATGCATAGAAAAGCGCAGTTTTGTAAATTTCACCAAAAAGCACGTGCGATTATGTTAGCTGACGACATGACGCGCATTAATATTTATTCACTGCATACGTCAAGAAGTTCCTTTAGTATCACGTCTTTTAAGGGTTATTTTGTTTTGTTTTGAAGGTGTGTTTTTGTAAAGTTAAAAGTTATGGAACTCATCTATTGATATCTCATAATTATGGTTACATTAAATGTAAAATAAAAGAAATGAAAAGTATTACGTCACAGCGCGTGACTCATCTGGCATGGGGGGGATGCCAGATGGAGTTTTCCAGTACGGCTGAATTCACCGGAAATGCCTATCCGGTGTGCTAGAAACACACGTCCGGTATGCAAGAAAATGACTTTCTAATATGTGTTCACATTTCTTAAATAACAAGTATATATCTTACCAGAAAAGTTATTTGCAGGCTGATGACTGTTGTCCACAAAAACTCTGCGAATGGTGCAAATGATGATAATACACCCTGGGCTAAGCACAGCCCATGCAAATGGTGTTGTGGGTTAGCCTTTTCTTGCACCACCCTATAATACCATAACGCCCCCACAAAGTCCGCTGTACAGTGAATACTGTTCGCAATACTCAGCCACACTAAAAGACATCGCATGTGTTTCGTGATCCCATCCGCCGGAATACGGCACGGCGATTTTGGCCAAAACATCATGATGATGATAGCTGAACTGATTAATGATAAACCACAACTTGATGTGTCTAAAAAAATAATGTAATTCGGAACTACCTCGTCTGGTGATGTTGAGTTGGAATAATTTCTTGAAACTCGAATATAATCAACCAACATTTTGCCGTTGAATTTGAAATAAATTTCACTTAATCCTCACAAAAATCTGATATAATTCATAGGTATGTACACACTTTAAAACAAAAATAGAATCAGGTAGTTTCGGTCACATGAGTCGTCTGTTAAGTTAACTTTTTACAAATACATTCATCTTTAAATAACTTCCGTGTAAGCTTATGACAGCAATGTTAATATAGCTTGTATATATGGAGATTATATATAAGCGAAATTCAAAATGAAAGTAGAAATAATGCCATGTTATAACATGTCATACCAAATTGTTGGCTAAATATGGTGGCATATTACTGCCGTAAAATAACTGTTTCAAGTTAATCACTTTATTTTCGCGATAATTATCTGGCTATCTAGTTAATATTCGCGTTACTTTTTTGGTAAGATAAATATCATAAGACTAAAAACAGGCTTGAAAGTGCCCAGAACTGCCACCTATTACACGGTATTTCTACCTAATAAAACTATAGTTAACCACAGTAAATCTTATAGCACTCACCAATCATTTAATATTTTTGCGCTTTCTGCTATTAAATACACGGTTACAATCTTCTTATCAGTAACTAATATTTTCCATAAATGCATTATTTAATAAGTAGTTTAAGGTGTATCAGTCAAAATTTAAGTTTGTTATGCATGTTTATGTATTGATTTATACATATATGATTGTATTAAGAGTGTCACTTTAACGTAATAAGATTTGTGTTACCGGTGTGACTCTGGGCCTCGGGGCGGGGCCAGTTTTGAGCCCAGGGACATGATTTGAACAAACTTGACAGAGGACTTCTATACGATGCTACTGACAAAATTAAGGGTGTGGACCTAGCGGTTTCAGAAAAGATTTTCAAAGATTTCCCTAAATAAGTATGTAAGAATATTGTGAACCCCCAGTGCGGGGTCAATTTTGACCCAAAGGATTTTTTTAACAAACTTTGTCAAGGACCACTAGACAATACAACAAACCAAATATCTAAGCTCATGGTTTTTGTCAAAAAGATTTTTAAAGTGTTTTTTTTTTCCTTTCGGTTGCCATGGCAACCAGAGTTCTGCATGGAATTCATGTCTTTGAACATTGTTGATGAACAACTGACAGTGGGCGCTGGAAAAAGCTCAGGAGAGTTATAAAAAAAAACAAAAAAAACAAAAAAAAAAAAACTTTATTTAAACACTGTATTAAAATATAATCATAAAATTACATGTATATATAAATATATATATAATTATATAGATCTCATTACGATAACTAGGACATGTACCAACATAAAGTCTATAAATAATGTCACACAACACACTAAAGCACCAGTACCAGCAAGAAAAAAGCGCTAATATCATAAACTACTAGGGCACAGCAATAAGTTTTTTGCTTGAAAAATTTTTGCCAAAAAAAGGCAAAATAATTATTATTATTTATCATTTTTTAAACATTTGAACACATCATCAAATAATTCATGTTAAAAATTGTCAATGATGTTGTTAATCATGTTAACTTTGACAAAGCCTTAAACAATCCGACTAATGCTTCATAAGATTAAGTGTTTTGTTCTGAAGTGTGTCCATGTTATCAGACTGATTTTTTCCCAAATGTTTCGTTGAAAAAATGGGAGAGGCGCTTAAAAATTAAAATTACTTTTTTTTTTTTTTTTTTTAATTTTCTTGAAACAAGGTGCGGAAAATCCAACGAACAAAATATTAATTTTGTGTGGCCTCAATATAAATAAGCTATCAAGAAAATAACTACATACAAATAAAAATATAAAGTACAAACTTAATGATGTAAACATATCACAAATGATTTTAATAATTCACAAATGTGATCGTTTTGCTGCATAATACATTTCTGAAGTCCAATTAGACACAAGTGTTATTTCATCTAAAACACTTAAAGGGACTGTACACCAGATTGGCACAAAAAAAGTTTCAGGACAATTATCTAATAGAATGTGTTACGCTTTGATATCATAATTGTAAAAAAAAAGAACCAAAATGTAAAATAAATTGTGTCGGAGACCGGGTTCGAACCCATGTCGTCAAAATTGCAGTCCAGCGTTTTATCCGCTGAGCTACGATGGCTTACTTAAGTTTGTGTCAGTTTTCGACAATTTTCTTTTTTTCACTATTTTATCATACGGAGTACAGCCCCTTTAATACATTTTTAACGCCTAATGATATAAACATATCACAAATGTATTGAATTGCTGCATAATACATCTCTGAAGTCCATTTAGACACACAAGTAAAATTTCACCACTTACATATCACTTAAAACACCTTGAACCCCTTTAAAACCTGCTTTATTGATTCTATATGTACTTTGTACCATAGGGGGCAGTATCGACCAGTAATGCACAATTTCATGTTGATACTGCCACCTATGCTTATAACATTATATAGAATATATTTTCCAGCAATTGGAACCCCTCGGCCATTACCAACAGTTATGATCTTTGAAAAAATACGGCTCTTCAAAAATAGTCCATAATGGTAAATTGAAAATGTGAAGAATGTGTTTTTAACCATGAAGGGACATTTTTATGTTTGAGGGAGAAACATCAAGCTACATTTCTTTTAATTTGAATCATCATTCATTTCAGTACACTGTTTACATGGGTCTACTTTATTAATAGCATAATGATAATTGAGTTAATCACCAGGGGCCTCATCACCTTACAGTTGAACACCATTGGTTCGAACTCGCTTGGAATTGAGGTCCTCGCTGGCTAGAACTGGATGCAAAGGAACAATTTCATTCTTCTGATGGTAAAAATTCCTGAGGCTCCTGGTATTTTCGCTGGTCCCTTGGAGATCGAGCCAACAAGGTTATGCTGTATATCTTGAGGCCTATTTAGAAGAGCTATCCTAAAGCTTGTAGGAGATGGCCAAGTTGTTACGATTGACTTTCCTGAATCTTAAATAAGGCAATCATAGCTTGATCTTGAAGTCAGTGTCCATCAAATATCATTTTTCATAATTTCATAAATTCCTCTTCGAACATGACACGATGAAATCGCTGGTTGGATGCTGGACCCCAACTAAATGCATCATACTCTGAAATGGACAAAAAAAAATAAGTAGATAAAGATGTATCATACAATTACAATGAAATAGTTGATTAAAAACACTTAGGATTAGATCCTGTCAAATGAAAGAACAATTAATATAACAAAGAAAAGTTCTAGTTCAAATCAGGCCATTTTTGTAAACTAAGCCTGCGCAAACATACACTGTTTATATTTGACTTCGTCAAGATTATAAGCCAGCATTTAATATGATTTAATGTTATCAAAGCTCTTTTAAAAAAACACAGATATTATTAAAATGAGATTCTAAAATAATTGCTTCATAACACTTGATGCTAGGGCTTCACAAATCAATGCTGGAGAGAATTGCAAACAGTCAGAGCATAATAAAAAAATGAACACACATTATAAGATAATTTTAATGAGATTGTTAAAATGCGTGACATCAGGGAAAACTTACAGCAGCTGGTACAGGGGTGTGAGGTGTACAGTGAAACTGCAATAAAAATGAGGCCACAAACTTTTGCATCACACTGTGGGCAAAATACCTGAAAAAGAGCATAAAAGTACAGTATTATATCAGTTACAAAAATGTATGTAATAACTTTAATATATTGTTTTTATGATTTAGGAGGTGGTTGCATCTAATTGTTTATTTAGCTTTTGTTTGTGGTTATTTAAATAAGGAAAACTCCGTTAACTTTTATTTAAATTTTCTTATTATACAATACATGAACAACAACATTTAGGAAAAGAAGATTCGAGGGTTTGCGCACCGCCATGCCCATTTTAAAGATCTGATGATTAGGATTTCTTTCTGTCCAAATCACTTACTTTTCCTGAAAATTGATTGCCCTTTATCTTAAAAGATAGATCTTATATTTGCATATAAAAAGATAATTATACTTTAAAAACGAGTGAACAATGTATATTATAAAACTCACAAACAGATAAGAGTAAAAACGACCAATAACCATGCAAAATTTGTCAAAAAACGGCAATGAAAAATGACTGTTTGGCCTAAAAAATTGTCTATAAGGTAACAAGAAACACGTTTTTGTTAAATTACCTGCCAGGGCACTGTGACCTGCCCCCTCCGAAGGCAATGAACCCCTGCCTGTAGGACATGCGGGCGAAACTCACACCCTCCCACCTTTCGGGCTTGAAGGCTTCAGGGTCAGGGAAAAATTGCTCATTTCTGTGAGCCCAATATGGACATAGCACCAGTAGATCACCCTTCTGAAGGTCATAACCCTGGAAAATATAATTAACATATTATATTGACAATAACTTAAAAAAAAAATTGTAAGCTTACGCATATATAACTGAACAAAGGCACCGTATGAAGCAAGTTGCATGTGAATATCTTGAAAGTATTTCAGAATTAGTAACAACAAACTCCTTAGGCCTATTCCATTTAAACATATAACCCTCGGGGGGAGGGTGACTTTTAAAATACCCCCACCCACCCCTACAGAAGTGAATTTACCTTTTGGGGTCCAAATTAGCAACAAAGACACCCCACCTTATACTATTTAAATAATTGCCTTCCCCCTGTGGGTTATATATGTTTTACTGGAATAGCCCTAAATTGTATTTTACAAAAGAAATATCAAGCCAATATTGTAGCATGTTTGAAGCTGATTCCTTTGTTTTCGTCCCTACATAATATAATACAGAGCTTAACTAGCTAGTGGAAAAATCGAAACGCTATTCACTTCTACCGCAATGTAGTTCAGTGTCCTCAATAAGAACCAGCAAACGGCCAAAATGGACAGTTCAAATGGCAATAGGGCCGGTTCAAATTTGGAAAACTAAATGAATTTTCAGTAGAATAAGTAAATGCTGGTCATTTACGTTACTATTTGAGATGGTTCAACCAAAACTTATTGAGAACCCTGTAGCTATTGAAAGGTTATCCTTGACAACAATGTAGAAAATTGGTGCATGAACCACATCCCTAAACCTTACCCCATTTTTGGTTTACAGCATTCAGGTGCTTTACATTATGTTAAAGTCCATGGGATTCAAAAGGGAGGTATAACTGATACACAGAAACTTTACAAAATAGGATAATATTGCATACACAGGGATTCGGGTAGTGAAGCACTCATGAATATTTTCCATAACTCCTGTTGTGGGTGTAAGTAACTATTACTTAACACCAGATTCTCCCAGCCAAAACCTTATTTCAATTACTGATTTATTTTAGCTTGAACAATGCAAAAATCTAGCCTAACAATCCTTATTCACAGATGTTATTCATTCCACAAGAAATTATCTCACACCTACCAGGAGGTTTATATCCTTGACAATTTTACGACCCACAATTCCCTCTGACTGCAGTCTCAGTGCTTCCTGTACGCAGCAACGGAGATATGGGAGCTGCTTAAGGTCCTCGAAACTCAAGTCAAAGTCATCTGATGAAATGAGAGAAACAAAATACTTGTTGATTTTCATATTTTTACTTTAATGTTTTATAAAAATGACATCTCAAACAAAATCACATCAGACAGAGTTAACTAAGGTTTTCTCAAAACGAATTTTAATAAGCGTTGACAAGTTAATTTAATAAATTAAAGTTTCGCCATTCTGATGTGCTGCATAATTATTCTAGTTATGGTCATCATGACCTTGGCCTCTATCTTTGACCTTGAAACTGATTGGGGTCATCTATTGACCATAACCAATGTGCATTCCAAGTTTGAAGACTTGTCAAAAAGTGATTAAAAGTCATTGATAAGAAACTTAAGTGTAACGCAGATGACCAGGACAGATATGTTTCCAGTGAATTTTTTTGGAATTATTTTTACTGCTTGTGCCTTGCAAATTGGGAACAAATGTCATCTTTGGGAAAAATACAAAATCAGGCTAAAATAGCTAATATACATGATTTAACTTTTTTATGCATACATTATACTGTAAAAGAGTAAGTATTGTAAAGATTTTGTTTATATTTCAAGAAAGTCAGTGCTTCTTTATTCATTAACATGATGCACATTAATCAAATTAGGAACAAAATATAAAATTTTGGGAAAAAAGGACAGTTTTTTGCATTAGAAGGCAGTAAATTGCACCAAAAAAATCATTGGTTTCAGACATGCTTCATAGGAGACACAAAAATACCATATCTCATTATTTTCTCCTTGGAGTGGGCATGTTTTTATCGTTGTGTGCTCTGAGACCTCCAGTTCAATGTTAACTAATCACATCAGACATAAACACACTGAAACTAACAACTCTCTGAAAGATGTCACTTTAATATTAAGGAATGTCTAATATGGTAAAAATTAAAGATTGTGGTTTTCTCAATTTTTTCTCATAGAATAGCACCATAAATTAAATTTGTCAATCAAAAACGTAACTTTATATCTCGTAGGAAAATTTATCCTGAAAACAAACATTCATTAAAGTCTATAAAGTTTTTATAAAGGAAAATCAATATACATATATTACTCCCCATTATTTTACAAGAATAAATAAAACTACAATTTTGGATTTACCTCCCTTTGACCAATACTTCGTCAAGGAAATAACTGATAACTTCCCTTTGACCAATATATTTCAACAAGTGACAAAGGCTTTTTCGTACACAGCATTTACATGTAGGGGCATACACAGGGATTCGGGTAAAGAAAGAAAGATTAATTGGAACACTAGAGGGTGAAGGGACGTTTTGTTCTCATTACTTACTATTAGAATAACTTACTATTTGGCTTTTCTGATCGAAGTTCATTTAACTCCTGGTAAAGTTTCTGTTTCACTCGTTCATCAGTTAATATTCTAGCTATGGCCCAGAATACAATCTGTTGAAATAAAACAATTAAACGATCAGATAAAAATCTACTTTAGAATGTCTGAACACATAAATCTCGGAAACAAAATATGAAGCAGCATGTGGGGGATATATTTTTTCTCAGGCTCTGATTTATATACCTTATCCAACTTAACCATACATAAAGTATGATTAAGTACAAGAGCATTGCTTAGTGTAGCCAACATAAGGAGCACCTTAAATAAGTGTACAAAAAAAACCAACTTAGCATAAGATAAACTACAACCTAAAAAGTATCGATCATATCAAATATATATTACCAGAATCAGAATAGCATTGCTAAGGGTGTCTCACATCACTAGCACCCTAAGTATGTGCAAAAAACAACAGGCCCCAATTTCTCGAAACTTCTTAAGCTTAACAGGCTTAAGTCCCTTTTTTCAAATACCCAAAATACATACTGAAAATTAATTTTGATAAATGAAAAATAGTTTATTCTGATAATCATACAGATTATTCCTATATTATTTCTAAAAATTCTTGAAGAAGTAAATATAACACATTTTACAGAACAACAAAAATAGTGAGATTAGCTTAATCCTGTTATAAGGGACTTAAGAAGTATCGAGAAATTGGGCCCGGCTTAGCATATTACACATTTATAATAAAACCACAATCTAATGTTGTATTGATTATTACGAGTATATTACCGGAACAGCATTGCTTAACGCGGCCAACATCACAAGCACAGCATAGTTTGGGGCATCCTCTCCTGTTACGCTGTTAAGTTCATCCAACAGGGTCTGAAAGTTACAATGTTCTTGATTAATTTAATGTAATCAAGGCAGAGAGTGGTCTACTGGTTGAGCAGATGGCCTCATCTAAGAGGTCACAAGTTGAGGCCCGAGAAGGGGTACATTCTCTTGGCCTCTGGTTTTTTCCTCAAGAAACAGATTTGAGAGTACTGGTACCAATGCTTGATAAAATCTAAACAATAAAGATCTTAGTTGATTCATGTAATCTTGCATGCATCTTAAATAATGACGATAAATGTCAAGCCCTTAATGGAACTATTTGTTTTTTTCCTCCATATTTTTGTGAATGGGTAATTGTGAAAACAGCAACATGGCAAAAATTTACCGAAAGAATATATCAAACAAAACAAACCAAAGCCTAATTTAAGATCCTTAAATTGAATGTTTTTTTAAGAGATGATAAGACTGCATTTGAACATTGCTAACTGAGCTAACTTGTTGAGAGTTGAAAAGAGAAAGTAATATATATTAAGATTGTAAATTTTTGGTCCAATTTTTGTGAATAAAAATATACTTTTTGTGATTATGAAAGGGGCTGCATTTTTAAGCGAAGAAAAACAAAACTTTAGTCGGAAGCGAAATCTTTAAAGTTTTTAAGATAATAGCTTTAATAGATTAAAGGTTTCGCTTGGCAATAACATAAATACAACAAATATATATATAAATATTTATATAAACACATCATAACAACAATAACGCCGCCACAGACAACACCATGGCTTTGACAATTCTTTGACTTTTTTCTTTGAAAACAAAATCTACTCAGCAACAACATCAACTAGTCCTTGTTCTTTTAAAAAGATACTTCACATTAAATCCTCATTACCATGTTATCCTTGTGTGTGCTTTTGAAAAACTTTTCACTCATTCTCTTCAGAAGGCTGTTTCTTGCTTGCGTCCATTTCCGGATAAAGATAGATGGCAGTTGTACACCCAGCTCAAAGTTCTCGTCGAAGCATTCAAACTGCTCAATAAACTGGAGATAGTTTTGCTGAAAAAGGGAAAACATTCAAAACTTACTATTTTTACATACTGCAGAATGGCAGGTCTCTCAACTGTCACGAAGGGGATTAAGACCATCAGAGCATTTACCGGTACAACAGGGAATTATGCAAACAAACAGGAATTTCAAATATAATAAGTTAAACTTCTAAAAAATACTCATTGAAAATTGTTTCACTTAATAATTATTCGTAATTATTCACTCCCCAACTGGATATCACTATGTAAAATAGAAATCATTTATTTATAAAAAAAAAACATAACTCCAGACATGTACCCATGGTCGAAATTAGAACAATCCCGTAGAACAATCCCGCAAGCCCTGCACTGGCTTGCTCAAATTCTGGGTTTTATACAGAAGGGCTTGTTCAAAAATGTAATGCCAAGCAAAAGTATATATGACTTTTGGCTTGTTCATCCAAATGACAAATTTTGATGATTGATGTAAAATAATATACTGTATATACCTCATTTGCCATGTATAATGGTACGAGGGAATAATCTGTGTTTTGAGTTCGAGTTAGAATCATAACCCACCTTGTCATTGAAAGAGAATCCACAATCTCCATACAGCGTTTCTGCGATGGGTGCGTACATACAGCACTTCACCATCCCGTACAGCTCGAACCTCTCTGAAACAAAAGGACATATAAATTACTTTCATGTATTAGGTTATAACCTACATTTCCAGCCAATGAGATCGCCTAACAACTTAAACAGACACAATGTCATCATTTGGTCCTCCCTGCTGAAAACATGTTTAGAATACAACCTACATTTTCAGCCAGTCAAATTGCAGATAGGCCAATGAGGTTGTAATTTCTAAGTCAGCCCTTCTTTATCATTAAGATGTTCCTTCAGATCAAGAAGGGCTATGCTCACTCTGCCTATTCTTGATTGTTAAGATTTTATTTTGCATCATCTATCTACTAGATAAGACCAGTGATGTTTTTTGGAATTATTTTTACCGCCTGTGCCTTGCAAATTGGGAAAAAAAGTTGACTTTCGGAAAAATACAAAATCAGGCTAAAATAGCTATTATAATGGAAAATATAGATGTTTTAACTGTTTTATGCATACATTATGCTGTGAAAGAGTAAAACATGTCAAGATTTTGTTTATATTTCAAGAAATTCATTGCTTTTTTATTCAAAACGTTATCTGCTTTATCAAATTGGGAAACAATTATACAATTTTGGGAAAAATGGACAGTTTTTCGCAAGCGATAACAGCCTTTAGAAGGCAGTAAATTGCACCAAAAAAAATCACTGAAGACAGCTAGTGAAATCTTATACTTCTGTTCTGTTCTGTTCTAAATAACTAAGAAGGGCTCACCAATACCACAATTTTCCATTCTTAATAATTAAGATTTTATTACATAATGGGTTGATTGTTCAGAACTTTGTATAAGTAAACAACATTGTTAACATCATCGTTGCTAACTTTATAATCTTAACTGCTCTGGAGGATAAATGAATGCAATTGTGATCTCCAGTGTTCCTAACAAGATTTGAGACAACTATTTTAGGTGTATTTGTTTTATTTAAATAAATTGGCATATCATCAAACAGTTAACCTTTGAAAAGTTAACAATGATGTCGTTAATCAGGTTGTAAACATTAACAAAGTTCTTAACAATCGGCCCATTATGTTCTTACTTTTACCAAGTTTTATCATAAAAAGTAAACAGTTTTTATTAATTATTGAAAGCCACTGGACCAATATAATTATCAATATGTTTTTGAGGTTTTTTTTTTTAGTTGAGCCATTTTATTTGAGCAATCAACATATCATCATTAGGAACTGAATCGAATTTAATGTACTGTACATTGAGTCAATTCGGCAAGGATTCAATTTCTCACAATTTCTTGCAAATCAAGCAGAACGACGAAGCAAATTAAAAACTAGAAATCATCATTAATGTAACCGTTTTTTTAATAACTGATGCGAGAATTGTACATTGTGAGCTCAGCCAAAATAAAACAATGCCAATTAAACAATGCCAAAAAAGACCCCACAAACATAAAACAATTTACAGTATTTCTGGCTTTGTGCATGTACATGTACCTACCTTTAAAACTTAGTTATAGCAGGTATATGAATCAGCAATGTTAAAGTTCATTGACCTTTCTGTATGGAATATCGCTGACTACACAGAAAAAACACTACATTCTATATATAGTCATTATACCATGTCTACAAAGTAATTCAAGCTTTGAACTTTGTCACACCATCCCCCCTCCACCCCCACTTAAGTGATTTACATAATTTTCAATTTTGCCCATTGAGATATATAGAACATGAATTCCATTCAAGGAATGGGTTATCTAATTTCAGTATACATACAATTACAGCTTCTAACTCGACCTGATTTATACAAAGTCCCATATTTGGTTTAACTTTGATCGCAGTTATGACAAAATTTACGATAGGAACAATGCCAAACTTTGGCATGACGTCAAAGGAATGAATGAAGACAATAAGTGAATTATTGAATGAACTTTATGACAAAAAATATTTTTACAAGATTAGGTGCCAAATACCTTTATATGGTAATTACTTCTTTCATTTCAAAGAGTCTATATTTGTACATTATCTGGCAGACAAAATATTTTTATATAGTAATTACTTCATTCATTTCAAACACAGTCTATATTTGTGAATGATAAATAACCTTATCTGCATTGGGAGTTCATTATTAAGCACTGATTTATAATATTTAATATCAATGATCATTGTATTGATTTTTACAACTGGCCTTGAAAAAGCTACAAAGAATTTTTATTACAAATTTTAATTTGAAAATATTTGTTTAAACACTATTCATAACTAAACCATACACACACTTTTTACCAACTGCTTAAAAAATGGAAGGGCCGGTCAGCGCCTATTTCGTTGGTAGGATCGGGTTACTTGAACCAAATGTACTTTTTTAGGCCTCACTGAAAACAAAAATGAAGTGCTGTGTGGGTCTTGCTATACGTACCCTCTTTCGGGATAAAGACGTCAAACTGTTTCCGAAACTTGCCACAAATAGCCCCTGTCACATCGTCAAGTCTCAGTGGGGAAAGCGTACCCTTCACGGCATGGTAGAGTTTCGAGTGACGCTCGATAAATTTGTCCTTATTAATCAGTCCTAGAAAATATAATACATGAAAGAACGATAACACCTTAAACAATTATGCAACATTTTCATAAGTTATCCAGTCTTTTACAGTAAGTATCTATTCCACAGGTCAGATTTTGTGTTCCCGATCGTTTTATCCAAATTAATAGATTTATGAGCATTGAGGTATCAGATAAATATGTCAAATTTGCTCATATTCCCAGAATGCCTTAAAAAGGCCAGGGCCAGTATTCAATATTTAACTTATCCTTATCCTTAGACATGCCTCAGTGATTCCATTCAGCCTATTGGTCAGCTAAATATACAGGCCAATCAAAACACTTAGTTTCTAATCTTAAATTTAAGTTTAATCTAAGTTGCTTATTGAATACGGCCTCTGGGCCCTAAAATCACAAATAAACTTAAGCAAAATCTCAATTTCAACTTATTTGTCCACATTACAGCATGACATAATTTAAAATTGCTAATGTTTTACTCTTTTAAACCACATTCCCTTGTGAATAATATGTTGATAAACATCATCCTTAATATTCTTGAAAAAAAATATTTCTTAAGTATAAAATTATTGTACTTGAGTAATAACTCAAAAATAAAAAATTGGACTCAAGTACAAATTTTGCTCTCAGATTTGTTTCTATCAAATATTGACCAAGTATTTGTATCCACATAATCTATTAGAAACAGCACTTTAAAAATTAGTTAAACATTATTATATATCAACAATTGAATCATGCTATGTGGTTCTGTGGTAAAGTGAGTTGAGATTGTGACATTGGGGACTGGTCTTAATGCACCAGTCAATTGTAACCCCGGCCCTCCCAGGTCCAGGGGTATACCGGGGATAGCCGGGGAAATGGGCGTTGTTTTTACTTTTCAAATGGCCCCGCAGTGGCAGGTGACTGTGGTGGTTTTGTCTTCACGCCAAATTTAGCGGGAAATTGGCCTTATCTAGGGTCCCTTGGGTGCGGGGGTATTTGGCGGGGGTTTTACCAGCAGATTGTCCCCGCAGGGGGAAGACTTTGCCCGGGCTTGGCTGGACAGAAAGTCAAAGTCCACGCTATTCCCCGGACCTGGGGGGGCCATGGTTACAAATGACTGGTGCATAAGTTCTTCATTATTATATACATTTTTCTGGAAGTTGTTGTACAATGTATTGATTATTATATAGTTCAAGGATTTTAATTTGATGAATACTTGTAAATCTTCTATTTAAGGTAACGGAAATTAATATCCTCCATAAAGTCTCACAATAAAAAATCTTCTCCAAGATTGGAAGATTCGAGGATGTAAAATATTAATTTTACAAGCTACCAAAGCCACCAGTTTTTGTTACTAAGTAGTTCCAATGACTTTAAATGCCGAAAATGACAAAAGATCATAGCTTACCTGCTTTTGTAATAGCGTCAAAGACAGTGAGCTCAAAGTCAAGGCATGGTGACTCAAAGAAAACTTGATACATGGTTTGGTCTGTGAGGATATGGAGGGTCTGACCAGCCACGTACACCGAAAATAAAGGGCCATGCTGCAAAACAAAGATGAATTGCTCTAGAAGGTAATTTTATTTTTTTAAATCAGATATTAGAGATTTCTCATTAAAAAATGATATCTTATGCTAAATTTTTATTTTAAGTTTAAAGTAAGGACTTAAATTAGCTTAAAGAAATAAATCAGAAGTAGAACTTTTTTATTCTTTTGGAGGCCATTTCAATAAAGATATAAGTCCTAATTTTAGTCAAAATTATCATAGTGTCATAGTTTCATTATATTGAAATACTGTACTGTATTTCAGTGATTTCAGTTTAGCCAGTATTGAAAAATAAATAAATCAATGTTTTGACATGACATTTATGACGTTTAAACAGCATTAAGATAACTGAAGTTATGACTCAATTTTTGATTGGACCCTAGCCACAATAATGCGTATTTAGGGAGCTTTTTTAACATTTGTGTATTCATTTAAGAGTCGCCAAAACAAAAATCGTCAGAGAAACTCTGAAGCGGCTGTATATATGGACTAATTGGACCCCCTGCATGTCTCTTGGTGTTTGGAGCCATGAAGCGGCAAAATATTTAAATGAGCTTAAATAAATCTTTTTTAGAAAAATGACAAAAAAGAGAAAAACAAACCTCATCCTTTTTCTGTCCAATAAACGTGAGTGGACTCTTTCCAAAATCCAGAGCACATCCAAGAAAAGGAATCCAGCCACGACAACATGGTGGAGAGTTTAATTTAAGTTTCACTCTCCTTAAATAAATACAGAAAATCGTACACAAAACTACACAAACTGTTAATTGTTTAATATAATTATCTTTCAAAATTAAACAGAAAGTACAAATTTCCCGCCATAAGTCACTTTGGTTAAATAACGCTATCATCTCGCGCATTTCGAGATTAGCACCTGTCAAAATTTCACCGGATTTACACACGTTGCTAAGCAAGCGAAGTCCAAAATGTCCCAAAAAACGTTGCCACTGCTCTTTATAAACTTAGGTGGAGAAATGGTCTATATTCTAGACCAAAGATTACGTGCTCAAAATATTCCAGAAGAAAAAGCGAAGAAAGGTAATGGCTACTAATGGGTATGCAAGTGGGTGGGGTAATATGCACAGTTGCACGACCAAAACCTAAATTAGTTCTGACCCAGGACAACCAGTGAGCTTGCCTTAAATAAGAACGACATCTGTGAAAAAAAACTATCATTGCTGGGGGTCCATTCATGTGACTTCTGCCCACACATTGTAATTTTGAAATAACTATGTCATGGTACAGGAGGTTGTCCTATTTCCCAATAAGTATACATGAATGTATTGAGTGATAAGCATCTAAATAATTGTACATGTATCAGAGTCTAATTCGCTTGGCAACTAGAAATATAGTAACAAAAGCGAAAGTTCAGTGTCTTGAAGTTGTTTACGTCACAGGAACGGGCCGGATGCATGGTAACATATAGTTCTGGCTTCCATAACTTTAATATTGATATTTATTTTTTTGATGTTTACTACACACGTCCCAAAAGGTAATATATAACATGTTCGCTGAAGTTTTTTAGCTAGGTAATGTATATATTGCCGCACACCTTTTCCAATTGGTAAGGTGTGATCATGGCCATCCTTTGGTGTAATACCCTGCTCCCTATCGGTGTTGTTGTAGTAAGGAAGTAATCAAAATTTGAGTTTTGTTTAAGAGGAACTTGAACAACTTAAGAATTTGAACAGGCCCGAAAAGCATTTTAACCACTGCAGCGCTTGCAGACTAATGAAATTACTTTGACAACTGTGGTGAAGCGTATATTATATTTTTGTGACAGTAAAATGCATGTTTAAAATAACCATGTACATGTATATTCTCTTCTTTAATTTGAAAATAATATATTTAATAATTTTACCAAGACCAGACAACCTGTGCTAGTAATCAATAAGGCGTTGTTTTTTTTTCGATATTTTAATTATTGTACTGTATGCCTGAAACATAAGAAATCTTATAAAAAATCTTCAAGCAGCAGGAATATTTTTTACCCTTTAGTCCTCAGGGGTTCTGTTTCAATTAAGAGCATAAGGCTTAAGATCATAAGTTTCTAGGTGTAACACCATTTCTGGCATATACACATGTATTTGGGTTCAATAAAATTGTGTAAAAATAATTTATATCATAAATTTATGTATTCTGCCAAAAGGGTGTTCCATAGGTCTCTGAGCATAAGGTTCATGACCAAATTTTCACGATTTTAAATATATATCTCAATGAAGTAATGACAATTGAAAAAACACAAACGAAAATGTGCATAATAATTGTCATAAAGTTAATAATCAGTAAAAATTGTTATTTTCAGTACCTTGCTAACATATAGAAACTTTATGGAAAATTATTTTCAGTACTGCACGATATAGTGTCCACAATGTTTCACAAGCGTTTCGTGGAAGAGTTGTTCAAGCCACAGCCTTTGTACTCGAAGAAAGCTCTACGAACAGTATTTGACCGCCTGGCTCATGCTTCCATCATGAGGTTGAATGCAGCTAGTATGGATAAGGTACAATAAATCATATAACATTTGTTCCCCCTTTGGGAAAAAACAATTGAAGCTACAGTCGAAACTCGCTATGTCAATTTCCTTTATCTTAATGTTCTGGTTATGTCAAACTTTTTTTTTTCAATGTGTTGGGTTAAGTTAGCAATATTTTGAATTTCAGGTATGTCGAATGTTGGTTATCTTGAGGGAGGTACCAACAACTTTGACGTAGGAAGTTTTGACTGTATTCATTTTTGCCACCCCAGATAAGCAGATCCATATATTTGGCCATGCTAGAATCCTTAATGTTGACCCGCTGATTTTGACTCAGATTCCTTAAAGGCACAATAAAAGTATGCTGCCTTTTATTTTTATCCTATCCAAATAATTATCTTTTTTAATATTTAAATGAATTGGATTTTATTTGAATTTTAAGGAAATGTATGGGTTTTGCATTTATGTATGTGAAAGATAAAAATGGATTATTGTTGTTAAGTTTGACTTTTTACATTGAAACGTATATTGAAATAATCAGTAGTGTGTAACCTTGAGTACTACAATAACAATACTTATGCACCAAATCTTCAGACAAGTGTGGATTTCTACAGAACCGTTGTAGTGCTTCACAGCTTTGTTGAAAGTACATGTAGTCTTTCAAAGGATATCGTCGAGGAAAATGTATATTGAATGGTGAACTTGTTCTCTGCAAACATAACATTGAACTTGATGATGTTACTACTGTTTGCAAATGAACTTAGCATTTGAAGGTTTTGGAGCATTGATCATGGCTTTTGCTCTGCCCAAATACACCAAGTGAGTTTTGAATGAAGTGCAACATCTATATATAGACTTTCAACTGACATCAAAGAAAGCTATCATCAGCAATTTAGCTCTCAACATGAAACTTACTCACTTAGAGGGGGTGGAAGTGCTGAAAACTTATTGTTCAAAGTTGGTTTGGGGACAGCATGGATTAAATGCCTCTTTATTGCGAAAAAGGCCAAAAAAGGCGTGATCTTGTTTGATCAGGACGCTTTGCGAGATTTATTTGGAAACAGAAGTAACAACAACTGATATGGTTGTATACTTGACTGTTGAGATGTTAGGGCCTAAAAAAAAATACATTTGGTTCGGGTTACCCGACCCTACCTACGGAATAGGCGCCGACCCTACCGTTTTTATAGTCAGTTTTTTTTTAATTGCTTTTCAATATGTAGTTTAAATCTTAAATGCTTATAAAGAAGATAACTTTAACACCATTCTCTAATGATGAAAATGATATTCCTATATAAAGCCTAATAAAAACAAAAAAAAATATAAAAAAAAAAAGCCTACCTACCCTACCTATTTTTGAAAAGGATGTAACCCTAACCAAACATTTTTTTTTAGGCCTAGGTACCCCTTTGTAGTGCAAAATATTTTTCATTTCAAACTTTTAAATATCAAAATTGATTATTTATATTTTTCTCAAATTGATTGAATGAGGATTTCACTGCAAGTCCACATGAGGAAATCATAGTTGCTAATTACTATATATTGTTATGGTCTAGTACTAGTTCATAGTCTTTGAAGTAGTAGTTACAGAAGTCTGCTAGTAATGTTCTTAATTACCGGACATACTGTATCTTCCATAATTAATTGAATGAAACTTGGTAAGCAGTTGCCCTACTTAGATCAAAGCATATAACATGAAGGTGTGAATTAGATTCTTATGAGTTCTGGTCTAAAGGTAAAGACAATAGAAGGTTACATTAGGGGTTTGTATGAATGAAGTTTGATAAGCTATTTTGTATGGTTGGTTATAATTATATGGGTGTGGCCTAATGAGAAATTGTATGTTGTATTGTAAGTTTTATCCAGTTCTTGTTAGGGAGTAGATAGAGAAGGTTAAGAGACCTCTCACAACTTAGCGAGTGTATTATATATGAATAAAATATGGAGAATGTATTTGGAGTTACGTGTTAATAAAGCAATGAGTTTTGAAAAAAGGTTAAAAATGTTCCCAAAGTTACATTTTTTTTTAAGTATCTAAATTGATTTTTGTACTCTCATGAATATCAAAATTGATAAATTTTGATTTAAACTATAAAATATTTTGCACTCAAAAGTAACCTCCAATGATTTTATATTAATTGATGTTTTATTTTTTTCAAGTTTATATGTTGTTTGTTAAATCTTATATCATGTTTTGTTTTTTGTTTTTTTATGTGTGATAAATGTTTCTAAAAAAAATAAATATTTATGAGAGTATTAAGATTTCATATAATGAAAAATATAACAAATTAACTGTTGATTTTTTCACCACTTTTGTAGTAATCATTAATTCAAGTTCTATTTAAATGTTATGTAAATTTTGAATCACTATAACCAGGCCTTTTTCTGTCCTTTTTTGGGAAAAAGACGTACTAGTGACTTTTTTGGAATGATTTTTACTGCCTGTGCCTTGCAAATTGGGAAAAAAAGATGACTTAGGGAAAAATAAAAAATCAGGCCAAAATAGCTATTAATGGCAAATATACATGTTTTAACTTTTTTATACATACATTATGCTGTGAAAGAGCAAGCCTTGTCAAGATTTTGTTAATATATTTCAAGAAATTCATTGCTTTTTTATTCATTAATGTAATCTGCATTTATTAAATTGGGAAAAAAATGATAAAACTTTGGGAAACATGGACATTTTTTGCAAGGGGAAACAGCCTTAAGAAGGGAGTAAAATGCACCAAAAATAATCACTGCGTGCCCTAGACATTTTTGGAAAATTTGCGTGGCAAAATATGTCATTTTGAGGAAAAATAATCACTTAACATAAAAAATTGGGAACTTAACAAAAAAACACAAGCTTTTCTGTCTTTGGTAATGAGGAAATTATTAAAATACAGTCAGACCTTCGGAAACTAAAGAAAAAGGCCTGGAAACTGACTGAGTGCATCTGGTTGGTATGGTACAATGTACCAACCAGATTTGTAGTAAGCCTGATAACTTTTGCTTAAATGTAAATTGAGTAATATGCTCCTTGATTAACTAAGAAAATAATGGATTTATGATAAGTTTTGGTATTGTCCTGCCAGGGTTTTTTGGGGCTTGCTATGTAAAGCATTAAAAGAGATTTAAAAAAACAAACACACTCATACTTGTAGTAGGACTAGACTTTACTTGCTCAAACTGTTTGCACTCAAATCCAATATATCACAATTAATCCACCATATTCAAAAAAAATTCGATATTATCGTTATCAAATGACAAACTTCCAACTCTTGTGAGGTTTCATAATCGTCATATCGTCATTGTTTACATATCTTACATAATTTATAAATATAGCATTCAAATGTCAAATGAATCATTTTATTATTGTCATTGGTCATCATTTTAAATCAATGATGGGGTTGGAGACATCTTAATGTTTTTATCAAGACAACCATGCCTGGGTATCAGCACATTTTGATATGAAAAATTAAGTTTGGATTAAACTTACCTTTTATCAATCTTTTAAGACATATTAAGAGTATTAAAAGTACAAAATATTATGTAAGACAGAAAAATGTGAAAAAATTATTATATCACTAGATCTAATATTGTTTGTTCTTCTGCAAAATCTCTGCAACCATCCCTGTTTCACAATTTAAAAAAAAATATATTTGAGAATGCAGAGTCTTACATCATTCTAGGCCCAAATTGCTTGAACATTTTTAAGTACTCTTTTATAACATGATTAAGCTAAGCTCTCTTTTTTACTAAGATATATTATAATTGAAAAGATTTTCCCTCAGGAAAATTGTTTTTCAGACTTAAAGGTCAACTGTATTTTGTCTTTTTTAATCAATTAGATGGAGAGTTGAAATGTTTCGGCATCTAGATGTTTAATGTAGGGTAAGCCCGGTAAAAGAACAATTTTCAACTATAACTTTCCTATTAATTTTATGAATGAGACACATTTGATAGAAACTTTTTACACCACAGAATTACCTGATAAGTGAGCTGGAAAATGAAACTTTAGTGGTGGATTGCCATTGACCAGCAGATGACCAATATTGTTTTTGGGGTCAGTAGGTCAAATCTCAAGTTCACAATCATTAGTTTAATGAAACCTTTTTCCCACAAAAAAATTGAGAACTGTTTTACCTTGGCCCATGAAATTTAAAAGGACAGTTTGCTCTTGACCAGTAGATATCCCTATTTCTTTTGAGGTCAGTAGGTCAAAAGTCAAGGTCACAGACTACAGTGTTCCATATTCATTATAAACTTGAGTCTGAGACTCGGACACAGAAATGTGAATTTTTAAATTCAACAAAAATACATCCATTTTTATATCATGCCTGTTGAGAAAAGGACACTATAGTTACACTAGTCACATATTAGAAATTGTAATAATTTGGACATCTCTGGCAAGCTTCTGGATACACCAGTCGTAAATACATGTAGGCTTCAAGATTTACGAAAATGAGATAAGGCATCTGCTACATGTATCAACGCAATTCTCATTATGCTAAGTCCCATTCAATGACATAAAAAATGCACTGGAATGAATATGTATTTATTTGTGTTTTTAAATTACTTTCTTGAGAAACTTGAAAAAAGATCTTTTAGGATTGATATAATGTCACTACTTCTCCTCCTTAAAACATTACATATATAATTTTATGTCCTTTGACAGTTGAAAACACAAAGAACAAGTTTTCAATATTGGGGCTGCCATGATGGACTTTTTTAAAACCATATTATTTTTGAGGTCATATCTGTTGAATAATGGCAAAAGTATTCCAATTGGTTGGAAATACACAAATTTTCAATCAGTAATCAATCACCAACATTATTGAATATAGGCCCTATATTTGTTATTTGAACCATGCATGTATATAAACTGTAATCATATTACTGCACCAATTAAATTAATAATAAAAAATGACATCTCCTTTCAACAGCTATACGATCTGATGACAATGGCGTTCAAGTACCAGGTGTCGCTGTCCCTGACCCCACGGGACATCCTGCTCATCACCCTTAACCACATGGACGCCATTCGCAAGTTTGTCGATGGGCAGGATGCCATTTTACAGCAGGTCGAATATGTGTACAAGCTTTTGCTAGAGGTATGTAGCTAATGTATTTTTTATTATTTATTGCACAACCTGTTATATAGGCATCTTATCCTTAAAACTGTTTTTAACCTAAAATTTTGAAGCTCTCTTGGGAAATTTCAGAAATTCTCCTTAAAAGATTTTAAGCTTTTTCCATCCTTTAATAGAGGGCAAGCTAGTGCCGCTAACCTCATCTTGAAGACCCTTTTTGGGGGTGTTTGTTGCCTAAGTAACCCTGTTATTGGACTGTTTATGTTAGCAGTACCACTCCATAATGCAAATCAGTTTCATATGATTCATTTAAATTGCAACCCTCGATCGGCATTTCTGCATTTCTGAGAACTTAAGTTGTTGAGTATGGCATTTGAATCAAATTTAAATATAACTAACGATTTCCGAGGGTTTTAAACAATGACTGTTTAGTTTCCTAACAGTATCTGAAGCTGAAGTTTTTTAGAATAATCATTATATAACTTGAATGGTTGTATTGCAGACGTTTGGTTCGATGACATCCGGAGGTTTCCATCTTATCAGACAGACACTTCTAAACTTTTTCCAGGACATGCACATCAGGGTAACGTTTGAAGCATATTTAGTCTTCATTTGGTGTTCAGGGGAGTTTTTTACCAATTTGGGGGGAAAAAGTCACATTAATAAATAAAACTAACTTTTATCCTTTTTTTAAGCATTTTTGTTATTTTATTTTTGTATTTTTTTTCCCAATTTGAGGGGCCCTAGAAATGGTTGAAAAAGACCCTTCTTGATATTTTATTTTCATTTGTTCTTGATGTTTTATTTTCATTTGACATGTAATAAATTATAAAAAGTGTTTGTTCCAGTGTTATGACAATCACAATATGTTTCAACTGGAGAACATCGAAAGCAAATACTTAACTCATGCTTACACGATAGCTTTTGGTGCTCACTTGGTGAAACATATATGATCATACTCTACAGTGTTTCTTTTAGGCCCTTTTTGGGTATGAAAATTGGCCCTAATGAGTATACGCCTCAAAAAAATCCCCTTTTGAAAAAATCTTATTCACTTATTTTTTTGAGGAGCATTGGCCTCTTAACATTAAGCACGTTTAGCAATATAGTGCCAGTCATAAATATGTCAATAGCTTTGTTAAATGAAAGGCTTAATAACAAGTTGAACATTATATGAATCATGTTAATGTTTCACCTTTGTGCCAAAACGATGGGATTTTTTCCACATCAAAGGGCTCTGCCACCAATCCCTTTAAACTGGCAAAAAAAAACTGCACTGAAAAGAACATTTAAACTCTATTTATATTATATCATCACTTGATATCCTCAAACTTTGAATATGATTTAAAATTATATTTTTCTGTTGCAGGTGTCCATATTTCTAAAAGACAAGGTTCAGACAAGCAATGGACGTTTCGTTCTCTCTGCCACAGGGCCGGTTCCCTTTGGTACCCAGATTCCGGGAACCATCAGGTCAGAATCTGTCCACCAATGTTCACAATGTCTTTAAATGATAGGCCAGTTTATTTATAGGCAATTTGTTTTTGGACAATTGTGATACCAAGTTCCCCATATTAACATCAAAATCAGAGTTGTGGATCTTGATTGTGTTTCCTTTCAATGTCTTTTGATTTTGTGTTCAACTTAATTTAAGTCTTGGGGGCTTAGTGCTAAAAACTATCATGTAGGTGTCTCAAAAATCTTCTTAGTTGAGAGGTCGTGGATTCAAGCCAAACCTGGGGAATGTTTTGGTCTATCAAAAAAGGACACTAGGACTTGTTTCTACTCAAGACAGACTTAATTCATACCAGTTCAGTTAGCTGTCTTTTATTAACCCTTTAGCGCATGTATACGAGATAGGCCGACATAGCTAATTAGCAGATGTATACGCATCTGGCCGACCATATCCATTACTGGATGTAAACGCATGGCCCGCATATTTCAATAGGGTCATTTCAATATTTCAATTTTGCATCTTTCTTTTTGTAAACAATATCCTGGATGTTTATAAAATTAAAGTTTAACCTTTTGTGTATTGATTTTCCCTTGAAAATATCGTCTGCTAAATTGAGAAGGTGTTTATACTCCCAATCGCAGGTGTGATATCCCATTGTGACGTAATAAGACCACGAGCTGACTACTGTATGGAATTTCCCCCAAATTCATTGATGCGTAAATCATTAAATATATTACGTCAGTTCAGTTTACCATTAAAATCAATTGAGATTATATTTACGGTAATATTTTGTTTACAAACAAAAGAAACAATTAGTAAATGAGAAAATGATGGGTAAATTTTCTGTGAAGCTGAGATAATGTCCATCATAGTTTTGGCTGTAAAATAGGTCATGTGCAAGCATTTTTGTTTGTTTATTTGAGTTTATCAAGGTCTGCCCGCGCCCATTGGCTGCATTATGGCTTGACCCCGCCGTGACGCCATCACGACTTAAATTGTGCTTAAATGCCATAAGTGACATGAGATAGAAGTGACAGCAATTCGCAGTCAAATCCAGACATTGGAAGAAACAGAGTGAGATACAAGAAATCCGGGTGCGATACCCTAGCTCTTTGCGAAGAGACCTCTTGGTTCTTTAACGTGCTCGGTGTAAAGCACCGATACACGGGATACAACTTTCCTGGGTAGAACCAGTACTGAGTACACCAATTTCCCAAGCACTACCCTTTAAATGCCAAGCGCTAGGCAAGGGAGCTACTTGTACCAGCTTTTAACGTCTTTCGGTATGACGCGGCCCGGGATCGAACTCACGATCTCCCGCTCCGTAGGCGGACGCTTAACCACAAGGCCACGGAGACGGTGCTTGTGCAAGCGTTTTGTTTGATCTAGATCTTTTTATTCATACCGGAAAATCATTTATCGGCTTTCTTTTTTGTAAACAATTTTATGAGGGGGTAATAAAGTTAAACAGACACCTTGGACTGGATCTCTCAGCTGGATGACACCGGATATTCCTGACATATATCTGTGTATTATACACAAGAACATAAATTGTCGGCTTTTTAATTCAGATGGGTCTTTTTTATGATAGGGGTAATAAAATTTAGAACGATCCCAGCATTTTATTACCCTTTGATTTTATGCAATTATGACATTTCAAAGAAATATTACAATTCCATCTTGGAAATACATTCACAGCTGAAATAAAATAATTTAATATCTCATCATTGACACCATTTATTAGATAATTTAATTATCTATAAAAAATGTATTCACATAAAAAAGATTTGGACACAATTATTTGGAGTAACATTGATTTTAAGGTCATACTGCTGTATTCATTTTCTCAATCAAATATCCTGAAAAGTACCTATACAGATAAGGACTGCTTATCAGTAAGTTGGCTATTGACTGGGAGGTGTAATCTGGCCACTTGTCTATGTGCTAAAGGGTTAAACTCAAATAAATTATTTCATGGGTTGAATCCGGAAATAAAGATTGAGAGATTTTAACTTCAGAATACAGTTGTAAATAAAATTCAGATGTTGGCATCAAAAACAGTAGGAAGTACCTTGAAATGAATTTAAATGATTTTGAATACAATTTCAAAAGGGGTCTTAGCCCCTTTACAAAGCTGAGGGCAATTGTCAATACCTTATACCTAACACACACCCCGGTTAGTTTCGGTTGTGACAATAACCAGATGATTATTTAAATAACAGAGTTTAGAATGTCATGTTGAAAATGTGTATGTAAAAAAACAATGAATCTTGTCAGAGCATTGGGATTCTTAAGTAATAAACCACCAAAAAGCAATTTGTATTGACTTCATAAAAATGAAAACAAAATATATTTTCTTTCTCAGAACGTATGACAGCAGCGGTAAGGAGACAAAGTCAGCTGGTTTCCCTTCCGGCGGAAACTATCACCAGCAGATGAAGTCTGGATCCATTGACCTGAAGGGAGACAGAGTCACAAAGCTGGGAACCAATATGTGAGTATGAATTAGATTCTGGGCAAGACTAAAATATTTTTCTTTCCCCTCCCGAAACCAAGGAAGATAAGGTATAGCTACATCGAAAGTTTTGTTTATGTTTTATTTTTTGTCAAGGCAGCTTGCGGTGAGCAATGACTGTTCGGTGTACGTGCATGCGTGTGTCTGTACGTTCTTAAGTCTGCACTAAACCTTATCAGGGCTGTTTCTTGACCATTCCTTGTAGGATTTCAAAACACTTGCCCTGAAGGTTCACCATAAGGTGACGTGTCGTGCAAAGACCCAGATCTGTACCTCAAAGGTTAAGGTCTCACTAAGAGGTCAAAGGTCAAAATGAGTACTGTTGTTAGGACTGGTCTGGACTGAACCTTGTCAGGGTTGTTTCTTTATCATGCCTTATAGGATTTTCAAAAAACTTGCCATGAAGGTTCACAGTGAGGTGAGGTGTCGTGCACATGACCCAGATCTGTACCTCAAAGGCCAAGGTCACACTAAGAGGTCAAAGGTCAAAATGAGTACTGTTGATAGGACTGGTCTGGACTGAACCTTGTCAGGGCTGTTTCTTGATCATGCCTTATAGCACTTTCAAAAAAACTTGCCATGTAGGTTTACCATGCTCAGGTGTAGTTTTGCATGTACATGTATTGTTTAAGTCTCAATATTATTCTGTGTTGTAATTGCATAGAAGAAGATAATGTGTGTCAAAGGCTCTTTTAACTGGCATCTAGTTCAGCAAAGAATATAGTTGTGTAAGCTTGGTACATATTTTATTAGAATTAACTGTGCACAATTTTTTTTTAATTTGTCAGACAGGCAATGAGAAGCAATCATGACTGCTTAAATTGCTTAGTCGTTGAAACATTCTTGACAAGGCTATGCTTAAGGGTAGTCATTTTTTAAATGTGGACATTTACATTTACTTGTTTGTAATTGAATTATTATTGGTCTGAAATGCTGCATAAAATGGTATATTTTTCAATATTTTCAGCATAAAATCTTTTGTATATTTTCCCATATTTTTTTCGTAACATATAAAATTCTTTTAACACAAAACTGTTTTTTGTCAAGGATTTTATAGATGTCAGGTGATTGAGGCAAGTAGGACACATTTGCTCGATAGACAAAAATGGCTAAATAGTTGCTGGAACAAGTGTTCTTGTACCTATTTTAGTTGCCCGAAATGGAAAGAAATACAGTCAATAAAATGTTTTGGGGTGCCAGGCTGACTTTTGGGGGGTTGGTCCTGCAAGGGGAAACATTTGATATTTATTTAAGGACCTTGCGTTTAAATAATATACTTATGATAGTGTTACGTCGAATCTAAATTTGAAGACATATTTATGTTGAATAGATGGCCCTGTGTCCATGTTTATGGTAAGTTCTAAGCCAGAATTAAGGACTTTAACTTAATTTTGCATCCTAAATTAATTAATTCTTAACTGTGAATTTTACACTACCAGAGCTTTGATGAAGAAAATTACTTCAAAATGTAACATGGGCCCAGATAGCTTAGTATAAGAACCTCCTTTTTGAGTATGGGCGAACAGTGTGTTTTCTTTCAGTTCAAATCCCGGTCACACTGATCCATAACAAGAACAATATATTGGAAAAATGCCATTTGAAACTTTAAATAGAAATTTCACCAGGTGATCTTTACTTAAAGACTCCAGTATCATTTTCATGAAGGACAATTTTAGCTTGAGAAATCTCTTAAATTGGTGTGGATTTATTTTTTGTGCATTGTGTATGTACCATTTCATGGTACTGAATAAATACTGTTAGACTATCCATGCCCTCAGACCTACACAAAAAAAAAGGCGAAAACAGAAATGCTGCAATTTTCTTTAAGCATTAAGCAAAGAACTTGATTGACCTTTTAAGCTCAGTCAACGTAGTCTTTTAATTTCATTACGGTTCTATTTAAGCATACAAACACAAATATTAACTTAGTATATAAGTACAAAAGTCTTGCTATTCAACCAGGTTTATTTGACCTTGAGTTTGACCTCTTGTATTAACAATATTTGCAGAATGATTAAGTTATAAACTTTGCTATCTTAACAATTGAGACTTATGTTGTTTGTGTACTTTAAAAGTTATATAATAGAAATAAGTCATTCAAGCTTAATAAATTTCACATGCTTTGTAGAATGTTATTTTGCTCTGCGGTTGCCAATACAAATGTTTTTATTCGAGCTTTGTGATGCAGGTTATGCACCAGTCAATTGTAACCACAACCCGCCCCCCTCCAGGTCCGGGGGTATACTGGGGATAGCGGGGGAAATGGGCTGTCTATTTACCTTTCAGGTGGCCCCGCATGGTTTTGTTTTTGCTCCGAAAATAGCCGAGAATGGACCTTACCTAAGGTATCCCGGGGTGCGGGGGCATTTGGCAGGGATTTTACCAGCAGTTTGTCTCCGCAGGGCAGGGATTGGCTGGACAGAAAGTCCCTGCTATTACCCAGGCCTTGGGTGTGATTACAATTGACTGGTGCATTATGATGAAGTAGGAACACTAGTGGCGAAATTGCCATGTTCAATAACTTTAAATATAACTTTAATTTAAAAGTAGAATCTAAGTGTTTTGATTGGACTGTAAAAATAGCCTGCCAAAAGACTGAATGGACTCACTGAGGCATATCTAAGAATAAGGATAAGAATTACTTTGAATACCCAAAGTCTTTACTGGTGATATTAACTGAATGATGTAAAGTCTTAGTTCAAAGAGTGTGTTGGTATAAATTATATAAATATATATATATATATACATATTGTATCATCAATCGTGTGTGTTAGCTACATGTTAATAAAAAACATTGGAAGCTCAATTGAATTACAAGTCTCCTTAGATTCAAAATGTTTGTTTGTAGTTTTGCAAGTTTTACTACCGTATTTGGTCACACATGCCTATCCAAAGAATTATAAAGGAGGGCTTAATGAAGACTCAATGTCTTGTAATGTTTTAAGTTGTTATCTTATGGCCTTGATAAAAAATAACCATAACTGAGGCTCTTTCAAAATGTTCACATCAAATTTAGTTTACATGTTACCAGTGACGATGCACATGTATACCGCAATGTCAGTAACTCTGGACTAGATTGATTTTTGTGGAATTACCTTTGATTGACTGAGAAAAAACAGGCCCACTAATTTATCAAAACAATTTCCCAATCTCTCTACTCAGTTTACTCAAGGGATGGGAAATAACCTTATTTTTTAGGTCATTTAGAATTTACATGTTTATATGTTCTAACTGACTAAGATAATAACATGGGAACAGGGAACCAAATGATGATGTCATGTTTGCAAAGTTATAATTATTGAGATCTAAATGATGAAGCTCTAAACAATTAAGTGAGGGACTTAATGGCAGCCAATAGGCGATCTCATTAGCTGGTAATGTAATAAATATGTATATTTTACATAAATATTTTTTCAGGTATTCTATTGCAAGACCTGTGGAGACCCAGGCTCTAAAGTCCAGGACTACAACTATTTCTGACATTGTGAGTAGAAGTTAAATAAAATCTTTTACTCAGAGGGTTGCATCTCTCGGACTCTCTTAGCTTTGCTTGACAAACTGGACTAATGAATTGCTTTAAGTTATAGTACGGTGGTATGAAGTAAAATCTTAATGATTAAGATTGGATTAAGTGAGTGTAGCGTATGAGCCCTTCTTTATCATTAAGATTTTACTTCAGGTCATCTTACTGACTTAGAATACAACCTCTTTGACGGAGACATTGTCAAAGCAAAATCTGACACTGGGGTCAGTATCAGATGAGTGGCATCAGGCGGACCTTTTAACACTGGAAAAAATTGAAATACTTAATGATTGAGCCTCAAAGTAATTGCCTATCTGCAATTTCATTGGCTGTAAATGTAGGTTGTTTTCTAAGACAATGAAATGGGCAACAAAAGAGCTCTATTTAAGATATATTTATTTAAACAATAAAAGAGCTTTGAATGTGTAAAAACTGGATTGGAAACTTTTCTAAACCATGGCAGTGAGGTTTAAATGTGATCTTCAGTTTTGCCTCAAATTTTGCAAAGGGCAACAATTCAAGCTGCGTTTAGGCCAGAGTTTTTTATTTTTGTTTTACGGGAATTTTTTTAAAAATAAGCGCCAGGAGGAGGGAATAAAATTAAGAAAAAGATGTCGAAAAATGAGCGTCGAGAAAATAAATAAAAATAAGATGGATTTTTTGTATTTTTTTCTTTTTTTCGGAAACATTTAAAGAATGTATGTTTTGAAGTTGTGCACACTTGTTTCGTACTCCATACTGCCTGTTGTGTAATAGATCTGTATAATAAAGTCAAAACAAGATGTCATTTTCACAAGTAGCCACAATAATGCACCAGTCAATTGTAACCCAGGTCTGGAGAATAGCTGAGACTTTGACTTTCAGTCCAGACAATCCTTGTTAAAACCCCGCCCTGCGTAGAGACAAACAACAGTCTACTGGTCAAATTCACGCCAAATTCCCCTACACCATCATTCCCCACTATTTTCGGCGCAAAAACAAAACCACCGCATTCACTCAGCACTGCGGGGCCACCTGGAGGGTAAATATACGGCTCATTTCTCTCGTTATCCCCTTTATACCCCCGGACGTGGGGGGCGTGGTTACAATTGACTGGTGCATAATCTGGTGCATAATGCACATTTAAGGAACTTATTTTAATATTCATTTTGGATATTCATTTTACTCCCTAAACGCCACAAGTCAGCTGATTCACACCAATGTAAATATATTCTTCAACTGTAACTCCACAGTATTAAATTTGGAAAGGAAATATAAAAATCTGCCATATGATATTTTGTCAACAGTCTTTCATCACTGGTTTGCAGATATTTACGCAAAAATTTGCTCGTTCCAAGACAAAAACTAAAAAAGTTGGAAAAACCGTATATCTGTGAGAGTGCAGCTTTAACAATGCAAACAATGATTTGCCACACTTTATTTCGTCATACGAAGAAGTACATTCTACAAAAAACATAATTCATCCTTAAAGGATGAATTAAACATGTTTTTCTTTAATACTTGATGAATATTTTGTAATAATAGATATGCATTTTATTTAAATTAAACCTATTCAGATAATCTTTCTTCTAGTTATAAATATGTCATTAAAAACACGTATTTCAAAATAAATAGGAAATAAATAGGAATTTTTGCTTGTTCAAATTTTAATCAAAATTATTTTTATCTTTTTATGTTGTTTTTTTTTCATTAAAGTACAAACTTTATGGGTTTTTTCATTAAAGTACAAACTTTATAAGTGCAAAAGATTCAACACTTGTCTTGGTCAGAGGACAATTTCCTTTTTCAATTTGGATTTTATATTTTGACCCCACTGAACGTTCAATCCCTGAATGGCACATTCAGCCTAAGAATGAATAACTTGACACGAAAATGATAATTATTCCATTAGACGATGGGTAATGTATTGACAGAAGTGACGTCAGAATTATCATTTGAATCAACAGTTCACACTCTATGCCATTACCCCCTACTGGCAATGTTCTAGATTATTTTACTATTACAATTTATTTATATATATAAATTTTAAACAAATGTGTATCACGTTTATGGCCTACACTCCCACACAGTTTCTATATTTAGAAAGTTAATCCATTGATCTTTTATTGAAAAATTCCCATAGATTGTAGATGTTTTATGACTTTATCAAACTAATACAGATCATAATCATAATTCAGTGAGTAATAGTTTATATAACAATCACTAAGAGCAACCTTGGAGTTTGTTTTGTACAATTTGTATCTAACCTTACATGTTTTGAAATAGCTTCAGGTTGCAATTACCAGTAAAGGCTTTACCAAAACAATGGGCTGATTGTTCAGAACTTTGTTAAAGTTAACAACGCAGTTAAAGTCATTGTTGTTAACTTTTTAATCGTTACTGCTTTTGAAGTTTAATTGATACTTCTGTGATCTCAGTGATCTTATCAATATATGAGACCACAACGATGTCATTAATCACATTGTTAAATTGAACTTAGTTCTGAACAATCGGCCAAATGTGTGTTTGGTAATAACTATAACATCCAAAAACTATTAGATAGGGTACATGTAGGTAGGTTTTTTGTTTTTTTTTCAAGAAAATGGTAAAAATAATTTAAGTCAAGATTGTGGGAGTGTGGTAGCTAGCAGGTTTGACCAAAATTCTTTTAAAGCAAATATTAAATATACTAAACTCTAATTAGCCTTTATGTTACACTGAAGACAAATTTCAATATTTGAGGGGGCATATTAAAAGTTATATGCAAAATAGTATGTGACCTGCTATAGGATATATATACAGGGCAATGAAAACTATTTCAGGTTAGAGCCAAGTTCTAAGAACCCGATACAGTTCCCTGCACCCTGTATAACCCATACTGATCACCTACTAACCCCATAACGTGAGAGCGAAGCTCAAACCTGGTTTTTCTGCGCCCTGTATATCCCATATCAGGTCACCTGCTAACCCCATAAGATATATATATCACTTTGACAACCTGTTAACATGTTTAAATGTTTCATCGGAATCGGATAGAAGATGCTATTTTGGTACGATATAAATTTTGTGACCCTATATGGAAAAATATGGGGTCACCCCATGACCAGTTCTGGACCAATGATGTTGCTTCATTTATGTTGAGGCGTGATATAATATTATATGCATATGAAATCAGAAATGGAAAATAATCACTAGAGACGGTGGCTTTAAGTTGATAGGGTGGGGTCAGAGTTTCCACAGTGAGGGAAAAGGTTTTTTTTACAGGGTCAGGGGATTTTTAAATTGGTCAGGGAAGTTAAGGAAATGGACAAAAGTCAGGGAGTTTTGGAAACTGAGATTATATTGTCTTAATTGCCTTGGGAACAATTTATTAAATAGCAGAAAGAAGAAAATAAGGCTAAGGTAGTTTTTTTTTCCTTTCTGGTTAACCCCAATAATTTAAAAAAATCTTTTATTGGCACCATTTATTGAGTTGTATTTCCAATCTTATACTTGGAAATCTGCCAATACTTCTGTTTTTAAAAATTATTAAGATCATTAAAGAAGATGAAGGTCAAAATTATAAATTATGCTTACGGATGACCAGTTAAGCTCCTTTGAACACCGAGAGTTTGGTCAGGGAAAATAGGGATTTGGTTTGGGAAAAGTCAGGGATTTTTTTTTCTTAGATTTGTGGGAACCCTGTCAGGTTACACATAACAAACATTATTGTTTGTTCGGCCTAAAAACTCTTGTTCAATGTCAATCACATTGTGCAGTGTAAATAGGGTATCAGATTTATCGGCTATTATGTAATGTTTTGGTCTTGTAATTGTTAGCATTGTGACAAAAATGCACTCATGTGAGGATTGTAATATTTACAGCGCTAAGTCTTTCTTTAAATTATAAGCTCATTGATGATTTTGAAATTTGTGCATTGAATGGATTAATTGCATTCGGTAATATTGTACAAATTTTGAAACACCAAAAAAAAACTAATAGTAGTTTTGTATTTCATAATTTCGCACCTTTTCAGCAAATAGTATTATTGTATTTCATAATTTCGCACCTAATAACAGCACTCTTATTTATTGGTCTACTTGACTTTATTAATAAAACTTTGATGTCAGAATCTGTGATCTACTTACTGTAGATTCAAGGATTGAGAGTCATAAACTAAAACCTAGTTCAATGTCCAACTTTAAGGATTAACTCTTATTATTACTATTTTTTTGACAATGACATCAGCCTATTTTTAAATATTCCTTTTGTGTTTCAAACAACCTGCAGTCTGCTGTTTACACTATGTCTGGATTTTCTAACTTGCATTGATGATCAGAGATGAACGCTTTAAAAGGAAGGCTCCATATTTAAATTCCCATGTTTTAACAATACCCTGTATTAATACCATGTCTCAGGAGAATAAGCCTTCAGACTCTGATATGCCAAAGCCCAACAAGACCTTCTGTCACAGTTGATACAACTCAATGTTTAACATAACCCCCTGTTTGAACATTATCCGATGTTTAGTATTTAAGGAAATTTGTCTTACAAAGTCGGAACTAAACCTGTTTGCCTTCCAATAAGCATTCTTATTTTAGCATGGTCCTATCAGTATTCCATGTTTAAACATTAACTTATATTTCAAGGAAAACCTGAGTCCCTAGATCCTTGGTCCAATTTACAGCATTATCCCATGTTTTAACATCTGACAGTATTCAATGTTTGAACAGTAAGTAATATTTCAGGAGAACCGGTCCCCAGACCGTAGCTCTATTTTCAGCATTATCCCATTTTTCAACATCAGTATCCCATGTTTAAACATTTACTAATATTTCAGGAGAACCAGGCCCCGGACCCAGGCTCTATTTTCAACATTTTCCCTTGTTATAACATCAGTATCCTATGTTTAAACATCATATTTCAGGGGAATCAGGACCAAAGACCTAGCTCTATTTTCAGCATTATCCCATTTTTCAACATCAGTATCCCATGTTTAAACATAAACTAATATTTCAGGAGATTCAGGCCCCGGACCCTGGCTCTATTTTCAGCAATATTCCATGTTTAACCATTATCTTATATGTTATCAGTCCCCAGACCCTGGCTCTAGTTTCATCATTATCCCATTTTTCAACATCACTATCCCATGTTTAAACATTAACTCATATTTCAGGAAAACCAGGCCCCGGACCCTCTGGCAAAGGCCCAACTAGACCTTTTGTCCCAGCTTATAGGTGGCTCAACAACAACAGAAAAGTCCGGGTTTAGACTTAACTTATTTAGCTCGGACAAAGAAGAAGAGTAAGTTGCTTTCTGATCTTTAGAGCTGTGCCGGTATTTATAAAGTCATTTCCTATCTTAAGTGACTTTCTTTATTTAAGTACCACATTGGTCATATGCTATACAAACTTAACATCTTCTGAAATACATTATTTTCAATGACCATATTGAAAAAAACATACTTAAATGTTAAAAATATATATCCATACTTTTAACTATGAAAATTTTAAGAAATCAACTTTAGTTAGGAAATGTCTTTAGATGCTTTATGAAGACAGCCTCAGAACTGTTTAATTTACCGTTTTAAGACACTCAAATGTGTTCTTTAAATATTTTCATTTGATTGGGATCCATGTGTATGGTAAAAAATATAGCTAATAAGGTATTGTATGAGCATCAACTAAGCAAAAGGAATTGAGCTCTTAAAAATCAGATCAATCTTGACCTGATGATCAAAGGGAAGCAAATAAACATTTAATATGAACCAGTTTGTCCTTATCTCCTATGCAGTGACCTCCCTTGGTCCTACCTTAGCTGCATTTCAGCAACTTGCATTTGAAGAATTGTTTTTAACTTTATCTCATGGACATATTGATCTATTTCAATCTTTAAAATATGGCATTTTTCATATCCTGAAGTAAAATAAAAATGTACTTAAATAATGACTATTTTAAGAATTTGAAAAATTTGGATCATCATGTGTGATCGCAGGAAAGGGAAGTAACCATGTGTGGAGGTTGCCATTGCTCATTAATCAAAGGGAAGCAACTATTAACACAATCCTACTATAATTAACATACTTACCTCCCTTTGAAGTAGTCATTGTGGTTTTCACATTTTAGACAAGCAGCAGTGTTATACAAACCAGTCGAAGTGCCAGAGTCACAAGTAGTCCGAATAGATGCCTCAAAGGTAAGTATTATGGAATGCCGTAAGGGCCATCGCCTATGAATGTATTAATCTGAAATGCGATACTCGATAGTATGCTGATGAAAACTTCATCATGGTACTGTCGCGGTTTCAAAATCTTTTCAAAATAATATGGGGTCATTAAGGACCCAAAATTCACATCATTCTACATCATTGCTAGGAAGGCCAATTTCATATGTTGTTTATAACTTGTGGCCCAACCTAATTCAATTGGATATTAATACTATAATATACGGGGTAAGTAGGTGACCCGATATGGTATTCATGGGGCAAAGGAAAAACCATATTGGACGAGACCAAAGCTCAACCTGAATATGGTTTCTTGGGCCCGGTTCATCCCATATTGGGGCACCTACTTACCCTGTAACATATTTATCACCTTGACAACCTCTTAATATTGATAAGTCTATAGAAATATTTCATTTATTCATGAAAATCAGAAAATAGACGCCATCTTGGTACGATATAAAGAGAAGTGTCTCAATGTGGAAAAAGATGGGGTCACAATGTGACCAGTCTTTGAGCAATGGCTGTGCTTCATTCATGTTGAAGCGTGTTACAATGTATATACTATTTATTGCAATAATCACCATTTCTTGTGCATATATGATAAAATATTTATTTACTTAACATTATTGTACATTGAATACCATGTCAATTTCAGAAAGGGAAAAATGAAGAACTCAGCAGGATTATGGGGGAGTTGACAGTGGAAGAATCCGGTGCAGGGGGCGACGATGACCTCTTAGATCTCATGGACAGTGCAAACTAGACACCATTACCCTGTGTAGGAAAATATATGGAACATTCCATCTTCAACTAGAGTGAAGAATATTTTGACCATTCCATCTGTAACTGTTATTTACTATGTCTAAAACATTTTATTTTTCAATTAATATTGTAACTATTAGCTTAAAGGAGTGAGAGTGGTCTAGAGGTATAGGTGTCTGCCTCTCACCCAAGAGGTGTTGGTTTGATCCCTACCAGGGCTTCTTCATCATGACCTCTCTAAAAGGACTCAGTATTTTTACTGGGTACTTGTTCTTCCCAGACTTAAGAGTGAATTATAACAGCTTTAAGCTGTCTGTACAATTGAGTCAATTAAGTATTTTAAATACAAAATTTATAGCTTCTAAAACTGAAACAGATAACACACTGCCATTGTAGCTGGTTCTTAAATTTCCCTCATGTTATTCTGTGATGTTCTAAAAGATTGTTTTTGAAATTCCTCTGGCATAGCAATAATTTTTCAATCTTGGAGATGTGCTTAAACTGCGTGTCAGAGGAAATTCTGTATTACAGGAGTTTTGTGTTTTACATTCGTTCTTTAAAACTTAAGTGTTTTACTTTGCTTATTTAGAGCATGGCTTTATAAGTATTATTTTTTTACATCCAAGGTATTATATTGTTGGAAAAAATCTTGCACTTAAAGGCAAATATCATTGTTGTAACATGAAATTAGGACAGACTCATGGACTAGCTGTATTTCACCAGTCACGAATACAAATATTTGAGACCTGTATAGTTGATTTATCCATAAATCTTTTTTACAAAGCGATAGACACAGCTTATTGTCAATGACTTTTAAACAAGTTATACTACAACAAGATTTTATCAGAGTCTCATTAAATGGTTCGTCATATTTATGAACATCTGGAAACTTATGTACAGCAAAAAAAATCTCGAGATATTTGCCTTTGAAACAAAATCGATATATACCTGACTAAAAATGAATGCTACATGTATAAAAATCCAAACCAAATATATTTTACAATGTGTGTTCTTTTGATATTATACTATGTTGCTCATTTTGTTCTACAGTTGTTTTTTTCAAAATATTTAATTCTCAACTTAAATAATCAAAACATTTTCATTGTTTTTATTTAATCGGTCTGTTTTATTTTTGGAAGTTAAGCGATAACCTTGGTCAAACTGAAACCATTGCAGGCTTTCAAGCGGGTCCATCTTTTCCTACTCTTCCCTCCTTTTTTGTTAGGCTCCTACTTTTTCTTGAAAAAGCCCTACTTAGAGAAATAATAGAAAAGCATTTACTAAATGACTTTATTGATATAATCTAATTCGTTATTTTTTGACATAGCTTAATACCTTTCAAGACATATGGTTGTTCACAGAGACAGTGGGATGATATTTCAGAAAAGTTAATAATTGAATGTTATTTATACACCGTTATAAACTTTCAAATTGTTGCTGCTCTGGAAGTTTGATGAATACATTTGTAATCTGCCATTTTTACTAACCAGATTTGAGACAGCTGTTCCAGCTGTACCTATTTATACTCAATACATCATCAATTATTTCACTTTTTAAATATACCAAAAATGCTGTTAATAACATGTCCTGATTGCTCAGAAATTTAAAGAAAACATAGTGATTAATGAAATCATTGCTTACTTTTAAAGATGAACTGAATTTAAGAAAGCAAGTACAGCTAAAACAGTTGTCTCAAATACTGTTAGGAAAAAATTATCCATGAAACTTCAAGAGCAATACCGAGATGAAAGTTAACAAAGATGAGGATAATGATGTTGTTAACTTAAACAAAGTTTTAACCAATAGCAGTTTTATGCTAGATATTTACCAGTTAAAAGATACTCCACTTTTGAAAATCTCCCCTAAATTAAATTTGTAATGAATCTGCTCCAATCACTGGTAAATATTTGGTGAGCTTTCATTTGGTGTTTTACATAACCAATTTTCTGAACTTTGTTTAAGTTAACAATTATGCAGATGAAAAGGGTATCCATTAAACTTTCAGAGCAGTAAGGTTTTGAAAGCAAAGATGACTTTTACAGCATTGTTAACTTTAAAATGACACTCTACAAACACATGTGTTACAAACATATGTTTTGAGTGATAAACCTTTAACTACTTACTAAATAATGCATTTATGGATTTTTTTTTTACTGATTACAAGATTGTTATCATGTATTAAATTCATGTAGCTGAAAACGCAAAAATATTAAATGATTGGTGAATGCTAAAGATTTACTGTGATCTTCTATCGTGTCATAAGGTAGAAATACCGCTTTTTTCTGCACCTTTCTTTCAAATTAAACTCGGTATCCTTCATAAGAACCATTGTTTTTGACATTTATTCATCCTTTGTGGCTAATTAAAACAGTTGATTTAATATCATTTGGGAGTAAGAGTGCATTTTTTTTAAAAGTTCTGAACAAGTTGCCGCTGAAAATACGGGATGAAAATGGTTCCCATCCAGGGATTGCAGGATCTGTGTTGGATTGTAGCTTTATGTCTTTACATTATACGAGCAATTCTTACATTTAACTACGTGTTCACTTTTTTTTCACACATTTCATGTCATGTATTATTATAACAAAAAAATACTGGAGAACTTTATACATTGTGTGGTTTCACATTTGATACCATTGTCGGCAACCACGGTACTTTTTTCAGTTACACTTCATACATACCATGGGACAATTGACTGACAAAATCTCGTTTTAATGAATATGCATGAGGCAGAAGAGACAACTCTTCTTCCAATGAATTTGCATGTTACACTCAAATATTGTTCAATAACTTACCAGTGTCAGTAGCCTCCGTGGTTTTGTGGTCTTGACTGCTGCCAAATATTATTGTTCTGAGCAGGCGGACCCGGTACAACACTGGCAGTCGCCAGATTATTTTTCAACCGTAATACGGTAAAGCATCTGGTACTTTGCAAAACCAATAAAACTGCCTCATTAATTATTCATGATTACAAGGTTTTCCTAGACAAATTGCTCATGGTACAAAACAAAGCATAGCGTAGTGTGTAGCGGGGGTGTCCGACGATGATTTGATGCTGTCTCATCACCTTTATTTGCTGTCTTTTTTATGGTCTGTGATATGTTGTGATTTCGTTTGTTTTTGTATTTATTTGATTGTTGTTTAAAGATTGTGATTCAATGCATATCATAAATTTTTCTGTTTGTGAATTAAAATTATGTAATTAAATAAGGTACTATTCTGCATACATATATATGTAAATTTCTCGTTAATTTAAACACGGAGTTATGTTACAGAAGACAAATTAAATATATTAACTTGCCGGAATTATGATGAAAATATATCCATCTATTATGAACAATTATTAGTTGGATATTAGTTGAAGATTTGCAGTGGCATTAACTAGTTTGATTTAATTATACTGTTGAAATAAACTACATGAAGATATAAATCGCTAATTCTTTGAATAGCGTTTATTTACATGTACAACAAATTCTTGATTTTTACGGACTATTCATATTTAAAGCTACTTCTTCAGTTTCTTCATAGAAACCTGTTATACTATTTTTAAGTGTTATCATAAGATGCAAAATTGTATAAAATTCAAAAGTTGATGTTGAATTCTGACACAAGTATATATCAAAATAATGAAAATGAGGCACTAAGATTGTTCTGCTTTATGACTTAAGATCTGTATTGAAAGTGATTTCAGCTACTCTGTCTTACATTAGTTCATGATTCAATTTCCTAAACCGTAAATGTCCTATTAATCGTGCATGTCCTTACAGATGTGCTGGGGGTCTTTTCTTGGGTATATTTTCTGAGTCTTGATGTGAACAATGAATACCTTAACCTCCAAATATGCGATAAATTCTGATGAAAAGCATTCCTTAGTGACGGCAGCCATTTTAGGGCACCTGCTGTCATGCATATAGGGAAAAAACATTCCCATTGTACACAATGACCACCTTGATAGAGTTGCTGAAAAATTGTGTTTTTCATGTTTTTGACTTAAGTGGATTTAAAAAAGTGCCAAGTGAAGGAAAAGTGTTTTATTTTAGCCTGAAGGGTTGTCAAAAATACACGTACCAGCGTATCAAGGCCTGTGTGTTTAATAGGACAATACGGTATTGAGGGCTTTAATTGCAATACAGACATAATGACTATTTTTGTGTTGATTTATGTTGTTCCTGTGATGAGCTCGCAATATGTATTCTAAGTTTCTAGGCTGTAAACAGATTAAAAGGAAAAAAGGCATGTTATTTCAAGTATTAAATTATTATTTGATTTGTTATATATTTATGATGAAACAGTATTTTGTGACCAAATTTTTGTTCAAAATAAAACTGAAAGTATTGTGAACGGATGTGTTTAACTTGTCAATATTTATATATACAAGTCAATAAATCAATGTCCGTTTTGCAATGATCAATATTTTTTTCACTCAAGCCAAAATGCCCTCCATGTGCCATACAATTCAAAATGGGCCTTTAACCATCAAAGGGCTGCAACTCTGTAAAAGGATTCAGAGTTAACTAATCCTGATAAGGCAAAACCAGGTATCAAGTTTTCATGACAATGTCTAGTGCTACATATGATACCATCAAAGGGATACAACTCTGTAAAAGGATTCAGAGTAAACCAGTCTAGGTAAAATCAGGTGTCAAGTTTCATGACAATTTCTAGTGTTACACATGATACCATCAAAGCGCTGCAACTCTGTAAAAGACCAGTCTAGGCAAAACCAGGTATCAAGTTTTCATGACAATGCCTGGTGTTACACATGATACTATCAAAGGGCTGCAACTCTGTAAAAGGATTCACAGTTAACTAGTCCTGGCAAGGCAAAATCAGGTATCAAATTTTCATGACAATGTCTTGTGTTGGACATGATACCATCAAAGGGGTGCAACTCTGTAAAAGATTCAGAGTAAACAAGTCTAGGTAAAATCAGATATCAAGTTTTCATGACAATCTAACATTGCACATGATCTAATAGTGCATCAAATCATAGCGAATATTTAAGCTTGGTCTGTGAAACAGATTACATTAATATCTTACTATGTGCTTAATTGGCTTAAATGTCAGACATTTCCTGAAACTTTCATAAAATTGTCATGAGCCATGAAGATTGGAGGGATTTGGTTAACAAAAAAGAAAATGGCAAACTATGGCATACCATAATATTCTAAAAAATATATTAACTGATACCAAGTCATACTCATTGGCACTTTGTTGCCCGAGATTGTGGACTTCTGATGTTGAGAAGCTTGGTGAGAAGCGAATACGCTTATTGAATTGGACAACCAGACGATAAGCCAAGACTTAGCTGTTTTAAAAATCATGTAGCACAAATGTTCACCTTAAGAAGACGGTGTGTTAGACATTTGTTTGTCTACAGTCAGGGTCTCACTAAGAGGTCCATCACTAAAATTACTTTTACACTCATAATTTTAGGCAGATTATTACTTTGTTCAGTACCAACTGTAAGGACCTCAACACGGGTATTTACCAGGATGTGATGATGACTGTTTCATGAAACTAGAACTAAGAGTAGTACTGGTCACAGGCTGTAGGGATCGATTATGGTGTGTAAAATGCACTTTTTAAGGTTTGTTTTCTAATAATGAAATTAAGAGTGGCAAATCATGAGGAGAGTTAAAACTAAAACACTGACAGCTGGAGCCTCTCAACAAATGTTGATATATGCTCAAATATTGTCATTGAAGTCCACAATTTTAAAATCTGTTACTAACTTGCAACCAGGTTGATCTTTTTTATACTTCATTTGTATTTTTTTTTCAGCAATTTCGGTACCAAAGAGTAATATATTTATAATTCATGTGTTTCCAGATTCATTAACGGTAAAATTATTTTTGGTGCCAAAACATGAGCGAATTCCCTTTAAGGTCATATGAAGGGTTTATGGTAAATATTACAGATTCATAGGCTTTTCCAGACTGTTACTTAAACGTTGTCAAGCCAGTGGTAAAAACTCAAGTAAACTTGTCCTAAAACACAGTCATGTTAGACATAATTGAAGCTAGAGGAGGTCATATTTTAAACACATTCTTCGAAGGAAGATGTGACGAGTGGATGGACAAGGTGACAAAAGTTCACCTCAATCTTGAGTAGAAAAACTGATAAGGTAATTGTCATGTATCAAGCTAACTTATCTATTTTTGCTCAATTGTGAAGAAAGCTGAAAGCTAATATGAATCACTCTCAGGTAGAAACCAGAAATGAGTCCTTAGGAAGATGCCATGGGGAAAGTACCCCTGGTGGCTTTAGACCAAGAACCTTTTGGGCAAGAGGCAGACTCTTATACCACTGGACCACTATCACCCTGGTGGGACATGACCTTTTGGGTGCAAGGCAGACCCTTTGTACCATTCTCACAGTTAAATATAATTGTTTAATAAGTAACTATGTATGTAAGTAAACCATTTGATATTTCACATACCATAACTGCATTGCACTTTACATGGCTAAACTTTCATCATACAATATATTTTCTAATGTTTACTAATTCAAATTATCAAAGCTATGTATATCAAAAATACTAACAAAAGTTATAAATCTTTCTAAAAACATACATAAACTACAATGTAAATTATTTTCAGCATTATACATTAATAGTCTTTCACAAGAAGTTGATCAAATCCAGTGTTAAAATCATGTTGGTGTGATGTTTATAATAATTGGATTGCAAAGCCGCTAGAAGTCTTCCATAGTAAGAACTTTCTTTTTGCCTTGAAATCCTGACATGGCACTTTCAACAGCTTGGGCGTAGTTGTCGAGGTTATATATCTCACTTGGAGGGGGGAGAAGTCTACACTCTCTTATCATCTGGCAGAGCTCGTCAAACATTTTGTCTCGTTCTAGACTCTCGGCATTCTCATAATTCCACTGAGAGTTCCAATATCCGATGCAAGATACCTCTTTGAATATGAACACACCTGTAGGCACTATAACAGGTTGTCTTGACATTCCGCCATATGTGACCATGATACCTTTCTGTCCTAAATGCCTTAATAACTCTGTTGCACTTTTACCTCCAACACCATTAAATGCTAATTTTGGTGGTTTTCCAAGTGATTTTATCAGATCTTTCATGGCTGGTTTCCTTGAAAACTCTTCAGTGACAACATGATCAGCACCCATTGACTTCAACTGCTCAACTAATTCATCAAGATTTTCTCGATCTCTTACAATGTTTACCGTTCTAACATCCCATGCTTTGGCTATCTGAATAACACTCTGTCCTACTGCACTGTTAGCAGAATTTTGCATGACAACATCTCCAGGTTTGAGACTCACAAAATCTTTAAGCATCCTGTAAGCAGTGCATGGATTTACAGCAATAGTTGCGGCACTTAAAGGTGGGATATCATTACATATTCTTTTTAAATCCATTGACTTTGCTACTGCATGTGTTCGCCAAGTTCCAAATCCTGCCTGATTCGGTATAACCCAGTCCCCTGCCTTTAATGCCTGAACATCCGCCCCGACTTCCATAACTTCTGCAACACCCTCATTTCCAACAATTGCAGGGAGTGGTGGCTTCAGGAAATATGAACCTTCAATCATGTTAATGTCAGATGGATTCACTGGGGCCATCATCATCTTTACTAAAACCTCACCTGATTTCAGAGGCCCATTTATTACTTTCTGCTCACTCTTTAAGACCTTATTTGGGTCTCCATATTCACTATAAACTACTGAGATGGACTGAATGTCACTGAAGCTACGTCTAAGGGCATGTCTGCATACGAAGTAATAGTTGTCATGTCGCAGTAACCGCCTGGAAAAGCTTTTAAGCGAAATATTTAAAGCTGAATTCATTTTGACAGTTCAGTTTGGATAAAAACAAACTCAAACGCTTGCATCTGATCCGCGGTCGGTGGAATTACCGAAATCCCAAATCCTGGTAAATACCGAAATCCCCTTTCATTTTCATAGGTATATATCGTTTTCTTTTATACGCCCGGATTTAATACTTTATTGTGTTCGAATGTTGTATGCCGTAATTGTTGGAGGTTGGAGAGGGGTGGAGAAGTCGGAGGAGGGGTGGGGGTTGTGGTGACTTAAACCCAGGACCCCCTTTCATTTACATAAGTTCATACAAAAGAAGAGTATGCGAGTAGGTTCGAACGCCGGGGCTTCAACACTGCATTGTGTTTAAGTGGGTTGAATGTTGTATTTATTGGTGGTCGGAGAGGGGTGGGGGAGTCGGAGTAGTTGGGGTGGGGCAGGGAGTGATTAAAACCCGGGAACCCCATTCATATTTCTAAGTACATACAAAAGAGAATGCAGTATGGTTTAAATCTGTACTGTGTTTAAGTGGGTTGTATGTCGTGGTTGAGGTTGGTTGGAGAGTGGTGGGAGAGTCAAAGGAGGGGTCGGTGGCTACGAAGAAGTCTCAAATACTATTTTCCAATACTTCATTTCAAAGTGTGGAAGTAATTGATGGTAGGGATCATACTTTACATACAATAGAGTCTGCGAGGTGGTTTGTGTGCCGTAGTTGTTGGTGGTTTGAGATGCGTGGGGAAGTCGGAGGAATTGGGGGAGGCTATGAAGAAGTCACAAATACTACTTTCACATACCTCATTTCAAACTGTAGAGGTAAAGGAGGGTAGGGCTCGTACCTTACATACAAAAGAGTATGCGAGGGTGTGTACGCCGATATTTAATACATTACTTCATTTTGGTCGTGACCTGTATGCCAAAGTTCTTGGTGGGTGGAGAGGGGTGTGGAAGTCGGACGAGGGGGAGGGCTAAATCCCGGGAAGTCCTTTCAATTTCATATATGTTAATGTTTTAACGACTAGTACAATATCACATTTTATATTTGTTTGATTGCTTTTCGTACTTTGATAATGTTGTATATTGATTGTTTTAAAGGTGTCTTATATTTTATTGATATTGCCTGTAATAAGTTTATTTCGTTGTAAAGCGCCTTTGAACGTGTGTATCGAAAGGGTGCTAAATAAAGTTAACCAGTAAAAATAATAAATGTGTATTGTGAACAAGTTGTGTGTCGAGAAGGGTTATGTAAATGAAAGGGGGTCCCGGGTTTTAGTCACCACAACCCCCACCCCACCCCTCTTCAACCTCCAACAATTATGGCATACAACATTCGAACACAATTAATAAAGTATTAAATCCGGGCATATAAATGAAAACGATATATATACCTATGAAAATGAAAGGGGATTTCGGTATTTACCAGGATTTGGGATTTCGGTAATTCCACCGACCCTCTGATCCGGGTCTTTACCGTCCATTGACTTTGATCAGAGCGGCTGAATGATTGAGACTAGTGAACGAGCGTTACCCTTATAAGACAAGCGTTTCCGTGATCGATTTCAGAACGCGCACCTTGCATAGCAACAACATAAAACAACATGGCGGAATAACCTGTTTTTTTATAATTTTGGAAATTTCTGCCGTTATTTGTCTGTTTTATAATGTCAAAAGCTGGTAAGCGGGGTAAAAGCGCCCAAGGAGCAGCGGGTGCTGCGAAATGGGAGCAAGCCCTTCTAACTACAGTTTTCGAAGAGGTATAACTCCTTATATCATTATTTTAAGTCTAGAAACATGAGAATGTTATTATTCTTACTTTCATATGTTAAAAGCGATATCCAAACTCCATAGTGACAAAAAGCATAACTGTAAGGGTGGGTTTAATCAAGCTGTCCAGTTGTCTTTGACGGTAGAGTTCCTTGCTGTTTTATTTGGTGGTTTAGCTTTTAAAATGTGCATAACTGACAATAAACTGAGAACACTTTGCCACTTTGGTTTACTTTGCTTAAATTTAAACGATATTGTTAGTGGCTTAAAGCAAATGTACATTGCTTGGCATAAATAATTAATTACTTGATTTACCAGTTACCAGTTTGGTGTTCTGTTTTGGTGTTGTAACTGTCATCAATTTGATCCCCGGAGAAACAGCGGCACTCTTCCACTCAGCTTTAATATGTAGTCTAAAATAATAGACGTGTTATACGGGATTCTTCCAATCCCTAACGTCTAAACGGGAATGTGCAAAAAACGGGGGTGTTTTAAAAATATTGAAATTGTTTTAAGTGAAGTATTTTATGGTTGAAATTGATCATAAAGAGTTATATTCATATTTTACCATGTAAGTGAAATGTTATTTGGCACTAAACAAGCATTTAATGCATTAAAACAAGTTGTTTACCTTTCCAATAAAACGAAAGTTGACTGACACAAAAACATTTATGCGAAGGGGAACAACTCGATACAATCGTAATAACTCGGCCTCCTCCGACAAAGCTTCGAGATAGACCTCGTTATACAATCGTAACAACTCGGCCATGGCCGAAATGTTCCGAGCGATTTAAAACTGTGCCCTGAAGCCTTGCAGGTGCCCTTCATGTATATATCGTTATGTTTTGACAGAATGAAATGAAAAAAAGCCGTCAAACTCATAATTATAAGTTGGATATTTATTTTTTTGTGTACGGAACTAATATAAAATAACATTATCTGGTAATATTTCTTGTTTTTATGATATTTTATAGACTCTATATGCTTTAACCCGGAATCCTGATCGGAACAACTACCCACATTTGATACTAAACAATTTGTACGTGAAGGATTTGCCATATCAAAAATCTAAAAAAAATCCGCCAACGTACAATTATTTGGACTACTTTAATATGTATTCTTTTACTATTTTGGATGTTCTGATTTGTTGATTGCATTGACATAAAAAAGAGGATTTATGTATAAAACTAATAAAAACAACACTAGTGTATGTTACATAACCAGTTGAGATTATCAATAAAAAAGGTTTGTTCATGCCTTACGCCTCACATTTTCTACCTTGTCCATCTTACATATGCTGATAAAAGCCATTGTTAACATTTGCAAGGGAGTTAATCTACAAAGTGTTTGCAGTGTAGGACCTTTGAGGTTTTGACCCATTGTCCGATGCAACAATAAATGCTCGATTTTGACATGAGTTCTACTTTAAATCTTACATTTTGTCATACACATGAATTTACAGGATTTGCAGGTATGCAAATTTGTGCTTTCAAAGATCTAAATAACCTTGCTATTCAGGAAAAATGGAAGGCCAATGTGACATTTGTTGTTGGCAAAAAAGCAGATGACTACACATGGATCAACATTCTTGGGCAGAATATTGCTGCTGGCTCTAGAAGGCTCTTCTCTTCCTTCTCAAAGCAAGCACTCTTTAGTGATGTAAGTTTGTTTACAGTTTACAGTTCAATGTTGTTGTTTCTATGTTTATTACAGGTGAAGTCAGAGTATGAAAATAAATGTATTTTTGATCTGGTATCAATGATAATTTGACAAAAAGAAAATAGTCCTAATATTTATTTATAAGCAAGAAACCTACGTAAACTGATATTTTTAAAATACTTCTATTTTTAAATACCGCTAGATAGGCTTAAAACTATTTGTTTCTATAGGTACAAGAGCTAGGTAATCCAAAGGGCAAGAAACCGAAAGAGACGCCATCGCACTATGAAGTTTGTGAACCCTGCAAGAACCACCTGGACATTGGTGAGGACATTCCACTGCCTCTTCTGGCCAAACTCATCAAGTTTAAACTTCTGTGGATCAAACAGAATGATCTGAAAAGAAGAGACACTGAGAAAAAGGTATTTGGATTTGATATTTGAATAAGATCCTTTTTCTTTATTTTTTAATGGTGCTGTCTTGATTTTTTAATTGTGGCACCATTAGAAAATAAAGGCAAAGGATCTTGTTTAAATGAACCATAGGTGTATGTTAAATTTTTTAACACTAAAATTGTTTGATCATCATGTAACTTAACATATTGGTAGTATTATCCGTAGCATTCTCAACGTCTTAGTGATTTTTTTGTTTGAGTATAATAAATTGTAACTGATGTCTGTTAACAACCATAAAAGGTCATACTATTTGATAATGAATAATAATGTTAATGATCATTGTTATTATCTTGATTTCTAGATGAGTATGTCTAATATAATACTTTGCATGTTAGAATGCAAAATGAAAATTAAAAGTTCTTGCAATTGTTTTAAGAAACCCCAAAATCACTGCCAATCTGTTACACTAAAATTTATATTAATATAACATTTCTTTGAAAGCTAATACTGTATCATAAATTGAAGGAAGAACGTTTAACACTTAATGTACAATACTATGATGACCTTTCACAATCTTTTATATTCAATGTTCTTAATGTTAAATTTGGTTGTTGTGAATATCATAACAAGAAAAGAAAACAACAATGATTTTGAATTTGTATTGATTTCTTTCGAAGGCTGCACTAGAACGTGAAAAGGCCAAGGCAAAGGCAGCAGAGAAGGCAGCAGGAGGAGGGGGCAAAGAAAGGGCCAAGTCCCCAGGGAAGGGCAAGGGTGGCGGGAAGAAAACACCGGAACCCCAGCAGTCCAAAGATGGCAGCAAACTAAGGAAACGTGGGGAGGAGGACCCTGAGGGGAAATATATAGGTAACTTAGATATGAAAGAAAGGATCCAATTCTAAATAAGTTGAGTAACATTATGTCACTGCCTTGGTGTTATTACCAGCAAACATTCAAGTATCTTTATAGTTAGACTTTAATGTTGGCAATAATAGGAAAACCATGAAAAATTGTAATACCTTAAATGTGGTTAACAAAACATGGTTAACATTTTAACATTGACAGTAGACAGTTATTTAGCAAGTTACATAACTCTTGCTGAAAGATATGTTGAGTTATGCCTCTAAATCAAATTAAGGTGTTGGCTTGCATTGCTTTTGCAGTTTATATGGACAAAATAATGTATCCCTTGAGCATTATGTATTACTATTCTGTTCCTAATTTGATTATTACAATATTTGTAAGTTTGAATCAATTGTTGCAAAACTGTATATTGTTGCCATGCAAATCCTCAGATGATGAGCCGGATGATGGTGCTGACCACTATATTGTGATTTACGGGTTCCACTACCCGAACCTATTTGGGCTCCTGGCTGAGCTTGGGCTCAACGTGTCCACCATCATGGCTGTCAACTCACAGGACTACGCCTACTTTCAGCCAAAAGAGGGGGATGAACAGCCCATTGAAAAAGATGAAAAGACATTAGGTGTGTTTTTTATATTTCTAATAGTTTCTTTTAACATAATATTACCCTGAGACTGATCTCAAACATGTTGTCAGAGACCTTGTGGTAATTACGGTGTTCGCCTCTCATTACAGAGGTTATGGGTTTGATCCTGATCAAGGGAACTTTCACATGGCCTCTCTAAATAGCACAAGTTCTGGTTTTTACATGGGAAACAGACTTGATAGTGATTTTATATATGCCATCATCTTTTGCCACAATGGAAATAAATTAGTAATGATTTTATTTAATTCTGTATTAGTTCAGATAATTTGCTGCTGTCAGTTTGTGTCAAGAAATGACATGTGTATTTGAAGCCAGGTGAAATTTGTATTTTCATCTTGAAAATATTTTTTATTATAATATTATAATTTCGTTATTAAAATGATAAATAAAATGGTAAAGAAAAAAAAACTGTCTTCAGGTAACATCTTTCATTAACTAACATTGCATACTTTACTTGTAAATGATCATTTTCATTATTTGAGTCTACCATTTTGTACATGTATTTAAAAATCTATCGCATATGTATTGTAGCTAATAATAAAAAGAATGCCGCTAAAAATAGTAAGAGTCCTCATGGTGAATACAGTTAATTTATTTCTATTTTCTAGTTGTTATAGCTAGACTTTTTAAATTGATTTTGGGTTTCTTATATATATGTTTTGCAAGAACTTTAGTTTATATATGGTTATACTAAATAGTTTATGAAGTAGTTTCATATTTCATACTGTTCATGTGTTATATAATTTAGGAGTTAGAATTATTATTATTATAACTAAATATTATGGATTTTTTTTATACCAATTAGGAATTACCATTAAAAAATAAAACAATATCATGTTGATGATAAAAAAAAATTGACGTTACTAACTTACTATGATATTATTTTTGTATGGAATTTGGTCATGTTTTTTTTCTATTTTATTTGAAGCTTCATTGTAACCATATTAGAATTGAAATTAGAGCTAGTAGCATCTGTTTTATGTCACAGATTCAATTGAATTCAGATGAATTTACTGAATAATAAGAGACGGGGGATATTATGAAATTTAAAAACAATAAACAAATATTTTTTATATATACAAATATTTTGCATGTTGAAATATGTTTTTTAAGACCCTAAAAGCAAGCGAAAGTCTGCAGATACAAAATCAACTCAAAGTGCAGGTGAACTCTTAAACCTAAATAATACACGTCAGTATCTTTTAATCCATTAAATAACATTTCAAAGAAATTCTATTCTAAATATTCAGTATTTAAGTTCTATATATTCGCATTTTCTTTTCCTTTTTTATGTTTATACATTTTCGCTTTAATGTAATTTTATCAATTATTACCATTTTACTTTCAATACCCGGTAAGTTAATTTCCTCTCTTTTATTTGTTGGGTATCATTGATTTTACATTTATTAACATTTTTATATTATTATTTTATATTGACTGACCACTTAGATGATCTTCTAAATCCTTACAGCGCTTAATACATAAAACATCAAAAATGTTTTCATCACTATTTATTTATGACATCACATCCAAAGTTATTACACTAGTTATTTATCAAAAATGTATAAAAATGTTATTAATTGTTGGAGATTTTATTTATAATATAAATGAGAACAGTTAATTTATACAACCATATAGAGATAGTTGTTGGTTACAGTGTGAAATAGCAATACATTTCACCGCAAGAGCACAAAAAACTATTTTGCTTTGCCAGAAGTGAAGTATATACCGGTACTTTTGTTGTTCACGAGCTCGGGGTTAAATACATGAGTCATCAAACTGAATCTTCATATCCTAGCTCAACCAGTCAAGCGCGCCTCAAAAACCTCGTCCCTCCTGTCAGGGCAGTCCCTGGGGGCCTCACAATCCACCCTGAATTCTAGCAGCGGTAAACTTGTGTTGTGGGGATTTAAAAATAATGTATTGGGTACATAGACAGATTAACATTAAGGATTTTACATTTGGTAAATGAGATACCATTTTGGTCATTTTGGGGGTATTTTATAGTTCTTAATTTGTTTAAGGTGAACAGTGTACAAGTTTGTGTGCAGCTTTTTAAAGGCAAACTCAATGATTGTTCAACTTACTGTCATATCATCTTTAAAATTACAGTATATCAGCTGTATACATTTTTCTTTGAAATAAGAAATTGATTGAATGACCAAAATGGTACATCATTGTTTGAATGGCTGCCAAACATTTTGTACAAGGATTTGTATTTGTATGTTTGTAACCTTAGAATGTATTGCATGTTTTGGAGGTAAATACTAAAATGAGCCCTTTCATCAGAAGATATTTTCAACAGTCACACTGCACTTTTTAAATCCTTTCTGGGTATGAAATTGGTGTTAGGATATTGATGAAATGGCCCCCTGGATCTTACATTTACATTTACCCTGGTAAGTTAAAAAAACGTCATTTTTAGCTGGTCAATTTTCCAGAAAAACAGTCTAGGTATAATCATATCCTTGGTGTTACCTGGTAGTTGTCAGGATGGCGTCTGCCTGCAATTAGGCTAATACTGGTCAAGATATTCTAATGAAACTTGGTAAAGAGACAGTTACAAACAGTACATGTGTAGCAAGGTCCATTCATCAGTCTTTAATGAATGCGGAGTTATGCCCTCTTTTACTTGAAGTTGGCATTTGCTCTGCCATACTCAAGTTTTATCATACATATGTATACTAATATATGTCTACTTAAAATTTTGTACAACTTCTTGTAATCTAAAGAACTCTCCTTCTCTGCTTATCATTTAAAGGACATTATATTGACAATTTTAATATTTATTTTTTTCAACATTCACAAATTTGACTGATTTTACCTACTGTAATTGACAAACAGTCAGTTAGTCTAAAATTATTCAATTTTTACTATTATTACGAATGTTTTTTGGCAGAAAAGAGCATTTTAGGTCATTTTGTTCAGAATCTGTTAACAATTATACTAATTAAGAGCTCATTTTTGATTTTGTGGTAATGGAAATGTAAAAAGAAATACTTGTTAGTTCACATTTTTCACACAAATTTAATGTCTGACCCTATTAAACATGAACGAGTCCCTTTAAATATAATTTTTAATAGTATATTAAATGTAGAAACACCAGACAATTTAGTGATTTTTCTAATGTATATTGTGTGTTAAAAATTTAGATACATAACCGGTAGAAATTTTAATTCAGATAGTTTAAATTTTGGTTGATTTGAAAACAAAAAGAGTGTATAAGCCACTAAATTTTAATTTGGTTGGAGAATATGGCTAGGGAATGTTAATGTATACCAGCGGAATAAAAAACAAACTGTGCATGCCAAAATATACCTTAAGTTCTTATATAACCTTAGAAATAGCAATTAATAAAGATTATCATTTAGTGGTCAACATTATATTCTGTCCAATGAGAAGGCAGTATTGCTCAAGTTTTCCAATGCATTTATTTCAGTAAATAGGCAGTCAGCCATTTTGTTATTTTAATCAGATGACTGATTAGATATAAATAGTGGATGACCCAGTTAATTGTTTGTTTACACAAGACAATGTGGACCACTAAAACTATTATAAGTATGAACTTAAACAAAATAAGTCAAACCATTACATAATTCTGAAAATAATCTCATGCTCGGAGTAAGTATGTTCACAGTAGCATTTATATGTCAAACAATTGAGGTTTTCAAAGGGCGTAATTTACTGTAAACTCATTGAAAAACTTTACGTTATTTTGAATATAATATTTCGAATTATACACAGTTTCTTATTCCGCTAGTATATTTTGTTTTGTTTGGATGGGTTGCTTAGATATATATATATATATATGGTATAGTCAAGTATAGATTACCTAATACTGTGTTTTGTTTTCAGAGATAAGCTTTGATTTCAGTTAGCATGTTTAAACATATTTTTAGTTTAAATTCCATCCATTTGCATGAAAGTTGTAGTTTTGTTGTCCTTCTGAGTTTATTTTTTTATTACCTAGGCATCAAACATCTGCCGCCAATTGTATAAAACTGGTTAAGTTTTTGGTTTGGTCAAAGTTATTTGAAATGTTTATTGATTGGTCAATATTTATCTAAAACATAATTTTAAGCAATCAAATCACTTTAATATATATATATAACTATATATATATATAAATATGCAAACAAGCCTAAAGATAACTTTTAAAAATTTATGCAATTGCCTACAGAGCATAAATCTTTTTAAATGTTACAATAAATCATAATGATATCATAGATTTAATTATGAATAACATGATTATCTGCAGTAAGTTAAAATTAAGGTCATCTTGAAAAAGACTTTTGTTTGCTGTGCATCGACTGACTCACTGAAAATAAGTTACTTTTTTATCTCTTGAGTTGATAAAAATTCCTTTGAGTAATTATTTTCTCTTTATGCATCTATAAAGTTCTGCAGTCAGTGTCAATTTCCTTACCTATTCATTATAAAGTAATGCACCAGTCAATTGTAACCACAGACTCCCCAAGGTCCGGGGATATGCCGGGGATAGCCGGGAAAATGGGCCGTGTTTTTACCTTTCAGGTGGCCCCGCAGTGCTGGGTAAATGCCGTGGTTTTGTCTTCGCGCCAAATATAGCAGAGAATGGGCCTTACCTAGGGTCCCTAAGGTACGGGGATTTTACCAGCGGTTCGTCCCCGCAGGGCAGGGATTTAACCCGGGCTTTGCTGGACCGAAAGTCAAAGTCCCCGCTATTCCCTGGACCTGGGAGGGTTACAATTGACTGGTGCATAAGCGAGTCTGCAAACAAACTTTTTTTTAAGAATAGCCTAATCAAATTCTGTTTTGTTGACTTATTAGCTGCAGAGGAAGCTGCAAGAGAAGAGAAGGCGGAGCTTGCAAATGAGTTGAAATCGTTCTGGCGTGACCTGCCGGCCATCTTGTTACGGCAGTCTCGTCTGCACGACATTGCCAGAAAAGACTACGAGGTGAAGAGTCTCCTCATGCCTCAGAATCTGGAGGATGCTGAACAGAAGGTACGTCAGCATACATGCCATATCCCCTGGCAGGGGTTGGGGGAAATCCTGGATCTCTCGGCGGGGACAAATATCTCCTGAAATTGAAAAAAAAAAATCATTTACACAAATTTTATTACAAGGTTGATTTTTATCAGCATGTTAATAGTAAAACCCTCCCTCTCACAATATAAGATTAATGTACATGATAATTGTTTTAAGACAGAATCATAAAGAAATTACATTTCAAGTAGAACAGAAAATAGTATTCATTTGCAGAGTAATGTAAATAGCAGAATTTTAAAATATCGCTGAAAATCAAGAAATATGGGTCCTTCTGAGCTATTGAGTAATATTTTTTTTTTTTATAAAAATGCTTGTAAAATTGCAATTATACTTGGAATATAAATAAATAACATTTGTGTTTTCAAAACTTATATCAAGGATATAGAAAACGATAACTAAAATGTCCTGTTTATTAGGAATAATAATAAAGTTATGAAGCTTTTATTTTGTGTCCACCCAAGAGAACATGTGACCTTGATAATTGTCATAACATGTTTCCAACCGGGTTCATATAAAGGTCAGTAGTACCGTCGCCAGGTGTCTCTCTCTCTCTTCTCTCTCTCTTCTCTCTCTCTCTCTCTCTCTCTCTCCTCTCTCATGCATTTTAGGTACCTCTTACCCATAGGGCATGTAATTTGTTGGTTTTTAATATAATATGGTGCGTTAATCCAATGCCCTATGTCAATAGTAACGTCCAAACAGAATTTTGGTCAAACTGTCAACAGTAACGTCCGAACATTATTTTGTCCAGAATTGTTTCCTACCTTCAAATAAACATTTACAAAGTACATACATTATAGTCTACGTTGTAATAAAGAGATTACAAAGCTAATATAAGTTTAGAAGTCAAATCTGATATGTAGAAACAAATGTAAAGTCCAAAAATTTGGGTAACGTCCGTAACACTTACAATTTAATGTTTTATTCTTTTTTACATTACAATGTTTGAGAAATGATCACTATGGGCATGTACACTGTGCATCCAACTTGTTGTAAATTAACATTCATCTCCAATTTAGCACTTTATTTTTATGTCAAACCAATGTCAAAGCATGTTGAGTAACGTCCGTAACTTTCAATGTAGCTCATAAAAAAACTTGATTTGTATATATTATGCATTCTGAACTATCTTCTAACGTACCATTTATAAATGGTGAATAAATCTGCCATAACTAGAACCCATGCATTACAGGATATACTCAATTCTATTTGTTCAGGTGTTGTCAAAAAAATATTACCCAATAGCTCAGAAGGACCCATATCTATTATTTGAAAAGGCTGTTTATACATCTGAAAATATTCAGATATTTCCTCCAAATTATTTGCCAACTGGCAATATCGGATATTGATTTTTTTGGGCCTACAGTCTTTGCCTCAATTTCTTTTCAGCACTTGTCCTTTCGGGCAAGTAATTGAAGAAAACCACTTGCCCAAAAACAGTTTTACTTGCCCAAAATAACCATTTCATGCGTAAATTACGAAACCCAATTTTCAATATGATAATAACGTTCAATCAGGATTTGTGAATTGTTGCTGAAGGAATTATGAAAACAGAGGGATCTAAATTTCGGATATATGCACTTCTAGGAATTTTGACTTGCCCAAAACAGTATTTACTTGTCCTGTGCTAAAATTGGACAACCCAGTTACGACGAAGACTGGGCCTACCAAATAAATGAACCGTTTAACATTCTACAAAAACAAACATACCAATCCTTTATAAATTGGGCACAGATGTTCTCATTAAGTCTATCTTACTTGATACTTCTTTAAATGAAGCATTTTTTCTGCAGGCGCAGTTTGGTGCATCCCTGTTTGAGGACATAGCGTGCATGATCTACGACTTGATAGATGCGCGCCGCCAGTGGCACAATTACTTGGAGAACCTAAACCTTGTACAGGTGCCGTTGTATGGGCTGCCCACCTCCACAGCACCACCAGTTGGAGGTAGAAATCTTTTTAGTCTTAAAAAACATGAGGTATATTGATAGCCTTGGTGCCAGTCATCATCGGAATTGTCATTGGTTAAATACAGCAATTAGTTAACACTTGATTTGTTGTTCAAGGATTATCAAGAAATGCTAAGTCATATTCCTTGGCACAATGATGTGTGAAAGTGTGGTTTCTTGATCGGACCACCAACCAAACTCACATACGCTCAGACAGGGAAGTAAATAACTGCATTAACAAGACAGTTTCAATTTTCTACCTAAACAGCCTCCATTGACTACCTAAACAGCCTCAATTGACTACCTATACAGCCTCAATTGACTACCTATACAGCCTCAATTGACTACCTATACAGCCTCAATTGACTACCTAAACAGCCTCAATTGACTACCTATACAGCCTCAATTGACTACCTATACAGCCTCAATTGACTACCTAAACAGCCTCCATTGACTACCTATACAGCCTCAATTGACTACCTATACAGCCTCAATTGACTACCTAAACAGCCTCAATTGACTACCTATACAGCCTCAATTGACTACCTAAACAGCCTCAATTGACTACCTATACAGCCTCAATTGACTACCTAAACAGCCTCAATTGACTACCTATACAGCCTCAATTGACTACCTAAACAGCCTCAATTGACTACCTATACAGCCTCCATTGACTACCTATACAGCCTCAATTGACTACCTAAACAGCCTCCATTGATTACCTATACAGCCTCAATTGACTACCTAAACAGCCTCCATTGATTACCTATACAGCCTCAATTGACTACCTAAACAGCCTCCATTGCCTACCTAAACAGCCTCAATTGACAACCTAAACATTGCTTAGAGAATAAAGTTTCATTGTAGACATATAAACTATCATTTCTGTAACTTAAGGAGGATTAAATAAACTTACAATCTAGCTGTTGCTTTTGCTAGGGCTTAAATGTAATAAATGTGATAGGTCATACTGACTGCTGAATTATGCAGCATTGAACACATCTACTGTGTGAACAGACTATTCAACCACTATATTTTCATTCCCAGAGGGCGACAAGTCAGGCCCAGTGTCGGGGGGCACCCACTCCAGCTGGTCAGCCTGCACCTAGTGTCACCTCCCTAAACCTGGGCGAGCAATTAGAGAGCCCGCAAGTGGACATGAGGTTCTACAATGACCTCATGAACTGTGTGCCACAGGAAAGCGTCAGTGTTCCTCTTGTCATGAACTGCATGCTGGAACAGGTAAGTCTTAATTTGTTCTCTATTGATATAATGCCTTAAATTGATTTTGACCAGCCTCGAAAATAGATGTAACCCAGAATTGACATAATTTGTGTTTTTTATTGGGAAATGTTTATTGGTTGGTCAATATTTTATAAAAAAAAAATGCTTCTGACCAATCAAATCTCTTGAATATGCAAACATGCCAAAAGATAACCTGTCTGCCGCTGCTGGTCATCTTTTTAATGTGAACATAATTATTTAATGCAGTTAAAATATTCAATTCTTGTGTACTGTTAACAGATTGAAGCAACGCAGCAAAATATTGATCCACCCAGTGAACAGAAGCCCCCGCAGCGCGCCGACGGGCTCAACTCCGACCTAGCCAAACATCTAAGCTCCCTAGCATTCAAGCTGGCACTTACTGAGGAGGAACATGTTGTAAGGGCTTCACTCAACAATTTGGTTTGCCTAGTCTTATGTATAAATAAAACATGACGTCCATATTGTATAACAAGCAAGTGGTTGTGATGTCATTGTTTATTTTAATATTGTGTTCTGATTGGATAAGCTTGAAACCTTTAACCAATGATTTACAACATTACAATTATTGTCTATTCTTTTATAAACACATAAGTTGTGGTATAGAGAACTTTGATGATTTTTAATCGTGATAAATAATCATCTATGTTTTCTTTTATTTAAATTTATATATAACATATCCACAGGCCCTGTCGTCAGTACTATCTCTACCAGAGCGGCCACCAGAGGAGTTCAAACAGCCACTTCTGGTAAATCCACATGATGACATTACGCAGCGCACCCACCATCTGAAGGCAATGTACGGCTTTGACCCGGAGAAGGTCGAAGAAGACATGTTGAAGAAGTTGAAGGTGTCGACGATGCTCCAGCTTCCCCGGCCTACCTCCAGTGTGGCGCGGGAGCGGGCAGCCAGACTGCAAGAGCTTGTACATTTCTGTGCAACTGACGGGCTTGTTCAGTCAGGTTAGAATAGTTGAGTTTTAATGGATTTTTGTATATATATATATATATATATATATATATATATATATATATATATATATATATATATATATATATATATATATATAATATTATAACAGTTCAATCCGCTAGTTGGGTGGGTGGGGTGAGGGAGATTCCACAATGGTTTGAACCTCCATCTGGCATAAAAATGTCATTCCTAGTAGAGCGAAATATCAAAATAGTACCAGTGGCTACATCACATGGGATTTGGCTACCTTTTCAAGTGCTTCTTTTGATTTGTTCAACTTTTTTTTTCATAATTGCAGCAATTCAATACAAGTTTCTTGGTTAGATGATGATCATAGAGTGTATAAAGTACATTTCAGTGAGAAAAAAATTATGTTTGGCCTTACAATCTTGATTATAAGGATTGAACTGTCTTATACAAAGTATCGGTGAAGACAAATATTTTTGTATTTCCTAGTATGTTGAGGTCAACATTTATTCACAGAAATAGATCGAGCCTTCAAGCAGTTTGTGTTTGAGTCGATGGACTTTGCAACGACCGACTCAAATGGATTCATCATCACACGGGACAGTGAGGGCCTCGAGCACACAGCCGTACCCTGGGACGACCCTTATCCGTTCTTCAAAGGGATGATACCAAAACATGAGAAAGAATCTGTCAGGATGAGTCCTGTCTCGGACGAGCGCTCAGGTACTAAACTGGACAATTTTTTTTTAATAGAAACAGGTGGTTTGGTTAGGGTTTTGAACTATAAATACACTCAAATAAAATTAATAAAGGGTCACTTATTACAACAACCATTTGTCAACATTCAGATTTCATTATAACTTTCATATAAGCCCCTTGGTACACAACATGTTCTTCAAGGCAGGCATCTGTTAATTTGCACCTTACTTGGAGAATAGGCTTCCATCAGAAGTCTGAGATGCAAGTTCAGTATACTGATATTTCACTGAAAACATGTTCAATAGGTGACCCTTCATTGATTTTGTTGAGTGTATTTCTAAGCACAATACCTGGGTTGATTGTTTCCCTAATTTTCATGAACTTGAACTTAACAATTTCAAATCCTACCTGTGCGGGCTCAATTTTTTTTCTCATTTTCATGATACAAGATACAAAAATCTGGTACATGCTAACAAGAAACATTAGCTTAATGAGCTTTTTTCTGACATGATCTCTCCTTTAATTTACCATTGGAGCTGTGATTTATTTTTGCTTTGTTTTAGTTATACGTCTAACACATAATGAACTATTTGAGACTTGAGAAGCTATAACTCAGTACAGAATCTGGAAACAGAGTTTGGAAGTTCTTATTTCTTCCCATTCTTTGATATGGAAATTTAAATCTTCATTTGGCTGTTTGTTCAGAACTTTTTTAAAAATAACAACGTTGTTAATGCCATTGTTGTTCACTTTCAACTAAGAAACAACTTCGCCCAAGTCGCCCCCTCGCGAGAGCCCTCGCTCTGGAAGTTTAATTACTTCATTTGTATCTGCTGTATTTTTTATAGTATTTGAGACAACTGTTTCAGCTGTACTTTTTATATTTAAATATGTGAGCACATTATCAAATATTTAAGGTTAAAAAGTTAACAACGATGTTGTTAATCATTGTTAACTTTAACAAAGTTATGAACAATCGGCCCATTATTCTATTGTACTTCAATTTTATATTTTGTCTGCTATCAGAAAAACGAGGTCGGTCTAAGTCTAAAAAAGGTATTGAAAAAGTATTTATAAAACACCCTATAGTTCAGTTCTAAGTTTATTGCATGTATATCAAAAGCCTTTTTTCAAATTCTTCGTTGTCATGTATATTCATAAAGCCAGTTTCTTACACTGATGTTTTTACACCAAACACCATCTGTAATTATAAAATTGCAAAAGTTCACATACATTTATTCACAAAATGCATATCAAAGCACAATGATATTTTTTTCTTTCATTTTTTTCCATCAACAAATTGGTTGTGTAATTTTAATTTATTTGATAGATATTGTTCAATTAAAGTTTGCTTTATTTTTTATAAACAACTGATTTAACAGTATTCATTTCATTATTTTATTAATGTTTTACCTACTATTAAACTGAATAGAATGTATTTTTTCATCAATTCAGTTCCCATTCTATGATTTTATCTCTACATTGTTTATAACATACAATGAAAAAAAGTTTTGTATTTTATTTATTTATTTTAAATCATTATTTATTCAACTTTTTCCTGTCTCCTTGTATACTTTTATCATGTTATGAAGCTGAATCCAGTAACTTTCCTATTAAATTGTCATTCGGAACACCTCTGCCATTTTCCATTGAAAACAATTGTAACCTATGATATATATGGGCGGTTTTCAATGTCAAAAAACTTTACATTTAACTTCTCTGTGTAAGTAGCTGATAGCGTAGCAAAGATAGCAGTTAATCTTAATGACTTTACTCTTGGGAATCTTAATTATTTATGCAAATACACAATTCCCTGGCATTCAATTTAATTTTAACTTTGAGTAATACAAAAGACACATTAAAAACACTTCACAGTAGATTATTTTATTATATTTAAGAAATATATCACACCACTGAGGGTCATATGACATTATAAGGACCGGCCAGTCAGCCACCGAAAGTGTATATGGACCGAGGCGTTAGCCGAGGTCCATTCACCTTCGGGGGCTGACTGACCGGTCCTTATAATGCCATATGGCCCAAAGTGGTGTGTTATATTTCTTATATTATACCGAACATTTTTCATTACCATTAAATATTTTTAAAGCGATGTTTACAAATGTGTTTTATTGAACAAAGCTAATAATGTTTACTTGCGACAAGTTTTCGCCGTTGTGAAAATAGCACACGTACCAATTGTATGACGTCAGCGGTCCAATTTATTACATTTTTGGTGAGGTCTGGACCGGCCAAAATAAAATATGGACCGCTGACGTCATTAAACTGGATTTTCATCAAAATACAGTGATATACGGACCAATCGAGTTTATATATACAAAGAAGGGACACATTTATGTGAGGTATAATATTATATAATATAACTGTACAATAAATTAATGTTATTAACTAAAATTTTACAAACTACTTCTTAACTGATGCAGCATACATCCGAGGTTGATTTTGGTTAAAAATGGCTGAGGAGTTCTTATTGATTAAATTGTTTTATCATTTTCCAAAAAAAAAATCAAAAATAATTTTTTACAGAATTGACAATTATGTTCTGTGAAACTGAAAATTACTGGTTCCTTTATTACTTGTCTTGGGTCTTATTAAAAGTATTTCAGTTAACATCTTTTCTTTTATTCTTTTTATATATTTTCTGATATATTCATTTTATTTTGTCTCTTATAGAATTGATTCTTTTTTTTTCCCAAGCTGCTGGTTATGTGTTAATTTTGTTATGATTCAATCCTAAAGGCAAGGGGATATAACTCTTACTAAAACCAGATAAATTGCTTCTTTAGGGGCAGAATCAGACCTATTTAACTCCCTTGGTTCAGACACACCCCCCATGTCTGACCCGGGGGATGTCCCCACCCCCCTCACACCCCCTCCTGCTCCTAGACCAGGCCCTCCTGTGGGAAAAAAATCACCCACTCCTGGAAAATCGAAGAAATCCCGCTCGGATTCTGCTGACAGTGGAAAAAAGAAGGGAGGCAAAGGCGGGAAAAAATCGGGAAAACGTAATAAACATGTGGATATGTGTTTAACAAGTGTTCAAAGTGGTGTATGCTGAAACCTTAGTTTACAGCTAGCTTACCAATGATAACAGTGGTTTACGCCAATACCTTAGTTAACAGCTAGCTAACCAATGTTAAAAGATTGCCCGAAAAAAACTAACTTTGAAGTGCTGTATCATAGCTGTTGTTATTCCTAATACATTTGTTTCATAAAAATTATATAGTTTGATAATAGGACAAGAAGGGAAATATAGGATGCATGTTATGTTATGAATTATTAGAAACTTGTATGTCAGGCCACACCAATTTAAAGTTTTGTTATAACAAATTTTGACCAAAAATAATTGAAGTCAGTGGGGGAAATAAAAATAAGAATACCAAATTTCTCATTTAGTTTTAAACAGGAGACAGTAAACATACTTATTTCCCATAAAATTAATTCTTGATACTAGAAATGTTGAACATTATGTTCCATCCAAGTGCAATTTCAAACTTGTTGAACTATTAAGTGAAATATAGAAACAGGCAGTTAAACAATTTATAAATATTTTTTTTGGAAATTTAAAAAAAAAAATATGCTGAAAACAGACATACAAAATATGAATTTGGTGTGGCCTAACACTATACTCGGCTAGATTTAATACCCTTAAACACAATTTGTTACTTTTAGACTACATGTAGTTTTAGATAACAGTGATAAAATATTTGAACAATGGTTGAATAGTATTTTTTTATAAGGAAAATTGTTGTCAATGGTCAATTTTCTTTTAGTTTATATTTCAGAAATATATGTGTGTCTAATTTCTGATAAATGAACATTTATATTCAAGATATTAGAATTTAAAAATTTGCCCCTCTTCAAGATATATGTTGTTTTAGATTGTCTAAATATGTCTTAATGATTTATTTGCATTCTTTCTTTGCTTTTTGATGAATTTTAATAAGTCATTCCTTCTTTACTTAACTCTAATATATTTTTGGTATAGCTTACAAATATACTAAATGTTGTGATGGTTTGAATTGCTTTGCTTATTTTTTAACTAATACTGTAGTTCGGTTTAATTTTGCGTGGCCTTTTTTCCACAATTGTTTACTAAAGTGAATTTCATACATTTTAGAATTTGTATGCTGTTATATAATTATTGCCTATTGGTTAATTTATTAATTTCATTATATTAACCATCTTAGATTTCACTTGGTTTTAAGAAGTGTTTTGATTGGACTGTAAAAAATAACTGGCCAATGGACTGAATTGAATCACTGAGGCGTGTCTAAGGACAAGGAAAAGAATAATATTGAATATGGCCCCTATTCGTTGGTTCTCAAAGAATCGCAAAAATTAAACCCTCGCAAAATTGAAGCATTCTATGGTAGTTTATTTTTGTAAATCGTATTTGTGCTTATTTAACGTATTTGTGCTTATTAACCGTGTATTTGCTGTTGTTTTGTTTAGTTAGGATCCAAGTGGAAGAACCAGGTTAAGGAACTAATATTTAGAGGAGTAGTTTTCTCTCGTTCTGTGAAATAATCTAATATAAATTGTACATGAATTATCCTAAAATTGCAGTTACCAAAACTTGTCTACTATGTTATTGTTTATATTATTTTGGCTTTAATTAACCATTTTAATTTGTATAAGAACGGCACAGGAAAATTGCTGTGTAGTTGTCCAGTAAAGCCAAAAATATAATAACGATCTTAGTATTGGCATGAATGTCTCTACATAAGTCAGCGTTATTATGAACTCACTTAAAAAAAACTAATTTAAATCTCATATGGATTGGTTGTTTTCTTCAAAACTATTCTAAAAAAATAATCAGAATTAGCCTGGCGCTCACATTGGTGGAGAAATGAGCGAAAAGAATCAATTTTACATTAAATTGAAGTTTTCAAAATTTATGTGATAAATTCCCCCCCAATATTGAAAATATGATTAAATAAAAATAAGATTATTTCACGGAAAGCTTAGTTATTTAACACTATAACCAGTAGAATATTTCTGAAATTATTCTTATAATTTTAAACAGCATCGAGATCTGTTACTTTCTATTTAATCATTCTTTCTATGTCTCTTACATTAGATTTATCTATCTTTAATCTTATCTATTTGATATAATGCTTTTTCTGGTTAATTCAAAGATATATATATAATATTTTAACAAATTTAAGGTCTGCCTATCTTTGTATGTGTTTTATCAAAGGCTTTTGTGTTATCATGAGACACCATCACACAAAAAACAACATTATTTGACCCTCATGAGACAGAGAGATTAAAAATGAAAGATAAAACAAACAATAAGTCATGCATATATTACAATATTAATTATCTTACATTTCAAGTATGGTTTTCCTGCTTTTTGACTTGATTAAGAATATATTTATTACGTATTAGGCAACTGACTGAGGAAACAGAAAATTGTGTATCGGACAAAAGATCTGTTGCTTTTGCTTTGGCAGTGCTGACCTTGTTAAGTTGAATTGGGTTTTTTTTCATTGCTTTTGTAGTTAACAAGCTAACTATTTAATCTTTTTTAATTATTTTGTAACAATTTTTAATATCTAGCAATTTTCTGTCCTTTTCTGAGATTAATATTTTCACATAAATCTAATTAACTTAGCTTCATTTAATTCTTAAATAACATAATGTAGCATTTAAATATAATTAAGAAAGTATTTTAACTTTCTAGATTGTCTGTATTTCAAAGAAAAAAGTTTAAGTATTGTAATAGCCTTGGTGTCCTTTAATCATCGGCAATGGTGGTGTGCAAAAGCTTTAAGATGGCAAAACTCAATAATGTTTCAAGAATGAAACCTGGTACACATGTTGCAACAGACAATATGCACAAGTATTGAGCACAACCCATAACTCTACTTTTAATAATTGGCAAGTTTTGTTGTGGTGTGCATAAGCTTTAAGATGGCCAAAACACAATAATCTGACAAGAATGAAACTTGGTACACATATTGAAGGCAATATGCACAAGTATCGAGCAAACCCCATAAACAAGCTCAAATAATTGTCAAGTTCTGCCCCTTGTTTCAACTGAAAATCAACTACAGATGAGAATTTGTGTTCCCACAATAGCTTCTTCTTTTTTTTTTTTGCTTCTGATATATAATTTTTCTTTTCTTGCTTTTAAGTTAAATTTCTTAGTTTTTTAGAATATTAAAAAAATCTTTGCATTTAATACTGAGTCTCTTTAACTTCTATGGGTTCTTTTTTAACTCATTTTGCTCATTGGATTTTATTGCAGTTTTATTATATTTGAGTTAAGTATGCTTAAATATGATTGTACAGAGAAATGATAAACTGACCATTTTTCTTTAGGCTCTCTTTGATAAATAGTGAGTTTGCAGTTGCTTGACCAATACTTTTTTATTTAACTAGATCAGATGGTGGACTGGGAATATTTTCTAATGATGATTTTTAAGGGATGAATTTAACACAAAAAGAAACACCATTATATTTATCTAATTTGCTCCGAGTCCAAAGTTAAAAACCCCCACCTAAGTAAAGGAATTTTTAGTGAGTTCAAGGTCAGTGATTTCAAGGTCATTAAGTTGGTAAGGTCACTGCAAACTTTTATTTCTTTCAGCATGGCCTAAATGTATTTATTTTTCTATTTTTGATATTTATTGTATTTATTTCTTCAGGTGCTCAGTCCCCAGCTCTTTCAGAAGACCAAAAACCAGCTTCCCCAGTGGAAAAGGAGCCTGGGTCACGCTCCTCCTCTTCGGATAGTCGGAAAGGAATCCTGCGACCTTCTTCAAGGTCAAGCTCTCGAGATGGTCGGAGGTCAAGGTCAAGGTCTCCATCAGGTGAGTTTGGGTGTTAGAGATTATTACTCTAATTCATTAATAATTTTATTCATCATATTAAGTTCATCGTTTTTAAAAATAAGAAAACTAGTTGAGGTATATATTACAGGCTTTAGTAACTTATTTTCATAGCCAAATTGCTCGCTTAAACAAAATAAAAAAGAGTTTATGGTGATTATCATATTTGTCATTTTCTTTAAAGTCTTGGCACTTGAAATTACACAAATTTTTCCTGAAAAAATTAATGTGCCTAACTTGATCCTGTTTTAAGGGACTGACGATTGTTTGATAAATTGGGGCCAGGGGCCGCTTCATTAAAGGATTTTTGTTGTATCTTCAATTTACTTAAGTCTATAAAAACATCACAAACGGCATTAATTCATTTTTTCCATTTCTTTAACTTTATGTTCCTTTTTAGTACTAAATGCTTAAGTAATTCACACAAACATGTAGCTAGTAAATATTGAAACTATGGCACTCTAAGTTTCATATCAATATATACAACTAAGATCTTTATTGAATAGTCCCCCTGTGCTCTGTAGTTGAGTTTTAATGACAACTTTGAAAGTTATTGCGGATTAAAGGATAAGCCAGAAGATGTGCTAAAAATTACCATGCCTTAATTGTTGTAGTGACTGCTAGAATTTAAAAAATATGTCTTTCTAGTTGTGTAAAATTTCCTGGGAAATAAGGGAAACTAGGATAGATATACAATACAGAAAAGATCTTTACTCAGAATTTGGTGAAGGGAATTCAATAATTAAAAGCTTAAAAGATACAGAAATTTTGGAATGTTTTCTTTGAGTTATGTGTTTTCTGAAACAAGGTTGAGAAGCTGTTGTTTGATTTAATGTCTTCATGAATTAAGAACTGAGTTTGAGCCCCAACAATTGTGGCGTCCCAAATGGGTGCATGAATAAGTAGTTTATAAGTACTGGTTTTCACGACCCAGCTTGTAAGCTGTCTTAACTATCAAGGGAAAATACATAAGTATTATTATATAACAATATCAGACTTGTGAATTTATTTTGAACGAAAAACATTTCAGTTGACGACAAAAGATTGTCTTTGATATCAGGTAGTTTGAAAGCATGATACAGACTTTGATTCAGTTTGAGAATTGTTTGTTTTCACAGTTAAAAATTCATTTACACAGTCATTGAAATTAGCACAAGCCCGCAAGCCCTGCAAAATCTAAATTTAAAATAAGCACTGAGGGCTTCTTATAGTCAAGTTATGTCAAACATTCACTCATACCATAATGTTTGGCAAATTAGTTATATACAATATATATACATTGCATGGCCGCCGATACATGTTTAGATTTTGAATGTGATACCCAACATTGGTATCAGGGAGATTGTAAAATTTCTTTAGAGAGAGTAAAAAATTGTTGGCTTTTCTTATTTTGATGACTGTTTTGATGTCTTACCATTACCAGGGAGTTCCATTCTTTTCTCTGAGCATGCCATTGAGAGTTTTCTTAGAACCTTCACGATGCGACTAATTCAAAAACATTGAAGTCATAAATAACCTTACTTTCTTCCATCATTTTTCACTGTGTGGTATGAAAACTTTGCTGAAATCTAAAACAAAAATGCATGCCCATATTTCAGCGGGTGGACGCCGTCATTCTCATATGTCAGGTAGGGTTGTCCCCCTTATGTCCAGCGGGATAGGGAAAGATAACTGCCTCAGTTAACACATGTTCATGTCTTGTATAATGTTACAACTCTGTATTGTTTATGCATGGATATTATGTAATTGGGTATTTCTGGTGATGTTGTAGCTGTCTATTGGCCAAAGTGCAGTATTTCTTATATGGTATAGTAGCTGGTGAATGAAAAAAGGGCATTAACTCTTAATCAGTACAGTAGCTTTTGTTTATCAGCTGCTGATTGGTCAAGGGAGAGGAACTATAAGCCAGTATATTAGCTATTGCTTGATCAAAGGGTAGTTACTCTTAACCAGTTCAGTAGCTGTTGATTTACAAAGGGTAGTAACTCTTAACCAGTATAGTAGCTGTTGATTGAACAAAGGGTAGTAACTCCTAACCAGTATAGTAGCTGTTGATTGAACAAAGGGTAGTAACTCTTAACCAGTATAGTAGCTGTTGATTGCACAAAGGGTAGTAACTCTTAACCAGTATAGTAGCTGTTGATTGAACAAAGGTAGTAACTCTTAACCAGTATAGTAGCTGTTGATTGAACAAAGGGTAGTAACTCCTAACCAGTATAGTAGCTGTTGATTGAGCAATTGGCAATAACTTTAAACCAGTATAGTGGTTGTTGATTTATCAAAGGGAAGTAACTTTAAACCAGTCCAGTAGCTGTTGATTGAGCAAAGGGCAGTAATTCTAAACCAGTACCAATGCTGTCGGTTGTTAATTGAACAAAGCACAGTTCTTAACCAGTAGCTGTTGATTGATTCTTAAATGGCAATAGAGTTCAGAGGCCCTCAGCAGTGTGTATTCATTATATTCATTCTATCCTCAACATATATATTTGTGTAACTTACATTTTATTTCTGTTACACCGTCATATGCATGGTCATAATTATGTTGATGTGGTAACAAATTAACTCGCTAACAAGTGTGTTTATTTTTAATATAATGTGGGAATGAAACAGAAATTACTAATATGGATATGTATGTGGGTTGTAGTGATTGTATATGTCTTGTTTCAATGTTTATATGTATGTGTTTGTTATGTGGTCATTTTCAGTGGTCAGATTTGCGGATCGCAGGGTGTCAGGTAGTGCTGGGCTTATCAGCATAACAAATATCCAACCTGCAATCTCTCTCTTAGTCTTTACATATATTTTGAAACAAAAATAAATGTGCAAACAATGCGTACATTTTATTGAACTTTTTTTTTATATATTACAAAATTCAGATTTATTTCTAATCTTTTTGATAGTTATGAAGAACTTCAAAGTAGAACAGTAATATAGATTGATATAATTACAGAAGGTCCTTTTTCACGATTTTTTGGTTTAAGTCAACTTTGCAAAGATTGGAACTTTTGACTCCATTTCTAAATCATAAGAAAGCACCAGTGAAATTAATATTTTGTAAGGTTTTTTATATTGGGACCTGATCTATTTTTAAAAATTGAGAAAAGAAAATAAACCCTCGCAAAATAAAAGCATTCAACAGTACTTATAATTTGCAATGTTTGCACCTGTATTTTTGTTTCAAAAATAAATTAGCTCAGCCATGCAAACAGTCACATTTTAAGAGAATTTTATAATGAAAAAATCTAGTTGATATTCCTAGTAAATTATATCAAAAAAAAAAAAATTCAGAAAAACAAAAAGTCTAATTGAAATTTTAAAACTGTTTTGATGGTTGGGATTCAATGCATTTCAAACTTCAACCAGTTGTATAAAAAGCACAGACCATATTGCTCTAATTTATTTATTCATGTATTTTAGACGACGCTTATATGATGCTTATATTATTTCATATAAATTATATGTAACAAATTAAATGTCATAACTGTTGTTGTTGTTTTTTAAAATTAGCATGAGTAGTGATGTATTGTGTTTCATTTGCTGTAGAACCATTGTTTAAATATTTGGGTAAATTTTCCCTTCTTTATCCATCCATCATAGAACCAAATGAATGTTAATTGGGTAATTTTTCCCTTTTTTATCCCTTCGTTGTATAAGAGGTAATATATTATGGATTTACCTGCAGCAGGTGGTAGAATGGCATCCACTATGTTTTTAGTTCCCTTTTCTGAAAAAGATTTTGTCCAATCATCACCAAACTTGGACAATATATGTAACTTTAATGCAGAACATATCAGCCAAGTTTAAAAATTGTCACATCAGAGTTATGGTCCTTCTATTGCTTAAATTACAGGAGCTAAATGCTTCCAGTGTTCTTACTGGGGAAATGTTTGTCATCAAACTTGGACAATTTGTATATGGGCAGACTATCTTGGCCAAGTTTGATAGCCAGAATTATTGCCCAAGTCATTTCAGAGTTATGGCCCTTCAATTGCTTAAATTACACAGACTTTTATGTTTTCACTGCATTAACTCTGGAAGATGTTGTTTGATAATCTGTAATGAAACTCAGTATGAGCATTATAACATAACAAGGTTATTTATGGAGGAAATATGAAACTTTCCAATGAAAATAGAAGTTCATAGAAACTTTTAACTTAAAGATTGATGATATGATTCCAAAATTGCTTGACCATATATAGCGAGATCTGGCCCCAGTATCCTGAAAGAACTTATGTCAAATTTCAATCTCAAACACAACTCATTTTACCTCGAGATTTGGCTTCAAGTATTTTCGTGTTATTGAGGCCAGGTGTTATGAACACATTTCAGCAAAATTAAGTCAGAATTGTTATCAGTTCTACAGCAGGAGAAACACACATTAGTTCAGTTTGAATGACAGTACTTGCATATCATAAAGTACAGTAAATAAAATATAGTTGGATGTTCTTGACTTAAGGCCAATATAAATGAATTGCTAGATTTTCATCCAATTTTTTTTTTAATGGGGGCGGGGGGGGGGGGGGGGGTAACATTTTATTTTTTATTTATTTTCATTTTTCGTAGGTGACAGTTTTACCATTGAATATGAGTTCATGCTCTTTCTGATTCCATAAGGGACTGTATACATGTGTTTTAGACAAACCATGGACACAGTAGCAACACATTGACACCATAGGTATGGATAAACGCTGTTCCTGGACAGTATCAGGCCAATACAGACCCTAGTTGAACATATTTTTTTTATTCAATAAAATTCATTGGGCAGCCGGAAAAGAGGGTGGGCGGGAATGAAAATCTAGCAATTAATTTATAGGTGCCTAAGCTATGCTTTTTTAAGTATATATGTAGAAAAGTCAATTATGTATTTATTGACTCAAGAGCAGAGAAAGAATGAAAAATAAACAATGGCAAATCATTTTATTGGCACTTGAAACAAACTATATTTTTATGCTGGCCTTATATAGTAATACTTAAATGTTTCAGAATTCATTACTGTTAATATTTCCCCAAGTAGTTTTAACTGTATTGTTCTCGTAGTTAGTAGTTTAAATATATTAGACAATTTCTTTGAAATTCTTCCATATTTATAACAATTGTTTAAATTTTAGGTCTTTTAGTATTAGATTTTAACATTTCAAAAATAGATGTGTTTGTTGATGCATGAAAAATTATCCTTACCTTCAAAAGCTGAAAACAATACTACCGGTATTTTGTTGACCCTCTGCCGCGGCATCATTGTTCAAAACACAATATTATTATGAAATTGTAACTTAAATCAATGAAGTATTCATATTTCCTATTTTATTTTATAGCATGTAAATTTACAAAATTTATAAATGCCTCATTTTGACAATTTTATATTTAACCAACAAGTGATGTTATATTAACATACTTTTATTCCCTGTATCACTCACAGTGCACTTTGAGGCAGACACAGAGGGCCACACGATCGCTCACGTCAAAGATGAGGAAAAGGGAGAAGAAGAGGAAATTCTTGGCGGGAAAACTACTGAGGAGTCGATGAATGAGATCGTTGATGCACAGAAACGACAGCTCGACCAATGGTGCTTTGCGGAGCACTATGACAAGAAAGTTCTCCTACAGGTGAGTCTGGGTTTGTTTATTGATTGTACAATTTAAATTATCACAAACATGGACAGCACTATTATGATGATACTTAACATATGCATGTCATCATAAGTTTAATAAGCTTTGATTAAACCACAAATAGCCTCGAATACAGTAATATTTTTGATTTCCAAATAAGACCTCAGTACCTTATGTTATTTTTTAATTTGACTGTTTTGTAAGTGAATGGTTACAGTATATTAAAAAAAATAACAAAAATGAAAGACGTTTCCCAAAAGTGCCTAGAAAAAGGGTTAAACAAGAGGTTTAATGATTGAATGTACAAAAGCAACAACACTTATTGTCCCAACAGGTGTTGAAGTCAGCGATGTACAAGCTGCCGTATGTGGACACATACTATCACAAGCGCGATCATTCACTGATGGTAGTCCTCCACAGCCCCCATAATCCCGAGTTCCAGAACCATGAAGATTGGCACACAGAGCTACACTCCAACATCGGCTTCAGGTAGGGCTGGGGGAGTGTGTGACATAAGGCTACATTCAACCATTACATAATATAAAATATATACACATGCTACCAAAAACACAAACACTTCCTGACAGCCCCCATAATCCCAAGATCCAGAACCATTGTGACTGGCACACAGAGCTACACTCAAACATTGGCATTAGGTAGGGCGGGGGAATGTGTGACATAAGGCTAAATTACACCATTACATAATTGGGCTTTATCTTGTCTGTTTTCTGAGGTATAATCAGTATTTTCAACTTGGTCATGCAAAGACCTCAAAATAACCATGGCCAAAGTTCAAGTTTTTTTTCCTCAGAGTTTTATTGCAACAGAAGGCAGATCCCACAGGTTTATATATCAGAGGGACTCGCTGGAGGAGGAAACCGAATACTGTGGGGCCAATGCATTAAGAATCTTATAGGCAATTTTGTTCTTAGAAGGGATTCAAAAATGTGCAGTATGTAATTGTTGCAAATCTCTCCTAAGTATGAAATGATTCCTTAATTAGGATTCTTAATGAAATGGCCAACAGGCGCACATGCTCTGAGGTGGTGTTGTAAAAGTGAGAGTAGTTTAATTTAACCCAATCTGAATTTTAAGTTAATTCCTCCAAAGTTATGACAGGAAGTATCTAGACTATGTTGAGTATTCAAATAGTGGTTGTTAAAGAATGAGGCAGCCAATTACCATACCAACTTGCTCTTAGAGGATCAAGAAAATGCATTAATAGTATAATTTAACCTTGAATCTTATTTCAATGTTTTTACTCTTCTGAATCTGACAGGAACTATCTGGACTTTGTTGAGGACTCTATTGGTGACTGGTTAAAGGAGGAAGAAGCCAAGTACCATGCTCAAGTGCTCTCCGAGGAGATTGAGAAAATGAGACAAGACGAGGAAAGCGCCTCAAGGCTCGCTGAGAGAAACGCCAAAAAGTCATCCAAAAGATCTGCTAGTAAGAAAATTGGTTAACTTATGTCAGTATAAACCAACAGATTGAAATGGGAGCTCTCAAAAAATTTGATAACTTAAACTTAAGTTTGTTCTGCTAGCCAAAATAGTTCTGATTATAAAATACAATGAACCATCTTTATTTCAGCGTCTAAGTCTAAATCTCCCAAGGGATCACGTGCCAGCAGTCAGGAGCGACCGTCTTCCGCCAGCAGCAACATTTTTATTCGGGACGGTTCCCTGAAGGCTTGGAAGATCGAGCAAGACCGCATCAAGGGAGAGGAGGATGAGAAAGAGCGAGTCCGAAGTGCGAAGAGGACAAAATCTCCCAAGGCCAAGGTTAGAGCAAACTGTTTTTGCATTTTTATGGATGATTTATTCTAGATTTTTATGGATCAACAGTCATTGAAATTAGACAATAATAACAAGCCCTGCTATATAAAATTCAGAATTTGAGCAAGCCTGAAAAATATTTTACCAGTGCAGGGCTTGTGGGCTTATGTTAATTTCGACCACGGGATCAAAACTGGATTTTTATGGAGTAGATTATTTTGAGAAATAATGAGTCCAAAGTGCAAAAAGGTCAATTCTCCTGAGGTAATAATAAAGTAAGAGCAAACTGTTTTTGAAAGTTTTATGGTTTAACACTAAATTTTTATTGGTCAAAACTCGATTTTTATGGAATAAGAGTAAATTAAGATGAGAAAGAGCGAGTCCATAGTGCAAAATGGTCAATTCTTCCTAGGCCAAGGTAAGAGCAGACCTTTATTGAAATGTTTTTGGTTTAACAGTAGATTTTTTTGGAGCGAAGCTGGATTTTTAAGGTCTACGAGTGGATTTATTTGTGAAAGAGAGAGTTTGAAGTGCAAAAAGGTCAAAATCTCCCAAAGCAAAGGTAAGAGCAAATTGTTTTTGCAATTTTTATGGATTTATACTAAATTTGTATGGAATAAGAGTCCATTTTTTTTTGAGAAAGAGCATGTCTGAAGTACAAAAAGGTTAATTCTCCTGAGGCCATAGTCAGAGAAAATTATATTTGAAGTCTTTATGGTTTAACACTAGATGTATGGGGCAAAGCTGGATATGTATGGAATAAGAGTAGATTTTTTTATGGAACAAGACTGGATAGAAGCAGTGGGGGGGGGGGGGGCATGGAGCGATTACAGGGTGCAAAATATTGTTTCCCTAGGACAAGGTAAGGGCAAGTTGTTTTTTGTAATTTTTATGGATCAACCCTGGAGAAAGACTGGATAAAAGTGGAGGAAAATGAGAAAGAGTCAGTGCAAAAGTGTCAATGTCTGCTATTGTAAAGGTGAGGGTAACTTGTTATGTTGTTTTTTGGTTTTGTATGATTTCATATGCTAGTTGTTCCAGCTTTCAGATCCTTGACTCTAATACAGCAATATTGAAACCAAGCTGAGTGTCAAATAAGATGTTGTTGAAATAAATCTGTTTACTATGAAGAGGTAAACTCATCTTCTAGAAATAGCAAACAAATTTTTTAGAAAATGCTGAAAACATTACAATACATAGTGATTTGCAAGTTCATCTAAGAGGTATGCATTTTTTACATTTGTTTATAGCATTTATAGCATTTTATTATAATTTGAACTGTTTTTTATGTTTTTGAAACAGAAAGAAGAGGATACAAAGAAACGCCCGGGTTCTCGAGGCAGTGCCAAGTCAAAGGGCTCAGCTAAGGAGCAGGACCAGGAGCCCCAGATGGAAATGGAGCCCATGATGGATGAGAAATACTGGCCCTTCCACGGGTACGACATGGGTAACAATCTGATACACGTGTCTGGGATAACATCCACGCTCTTCCCCTCCGATGGTGGTCAGATTCGGACAGAACGGACAGAGTTTATACAGGGTAGGCCTACGGATTTATATTGGGATTTTTACTCGGGTTAGAGGAAATTATATTGTAGAAGAATCATTATTGGTTGTAATGGATTATAGCATAGGCAAAGTGTAATTGACAAACGTCAGTAAGTTTGTGAGCTCTGAACCTATGAAGAAATGTCCATTGGCTATCAATAGTCCGGAGCATTCTCATCTAAATGTCTTTCTGATGTCAAATGGCTGCAGCCAGAATTGTTTTTAAATTCTGTTTAAATGAAAAATGTTGGGCTTGACAAAAGTCTTGTTTTTTAAAAGTTAAGCCAAGTAAATTGCATTTTTCGTTTGATAATTGTATCATTTGATCTTTTAAACTATAATTTTATATACTTGTCAGGTACGGTGTCTGTGCGTACAACTGTATTGAAAGATGACCACACATTCACTGTTCACATCCTGGACCCAAAAGACACCCAAGGGGAGGAAAGTGACGCTGAGCCCGACTCTGCCCGCAGTGGTGCTGAGAAAGCGGAATTTGAGAAACCTGAGAAGGAGAATAAAGACTGTGAGTTTATATGGCCTAGATGTGGTCTGTTGAATTAATAGGGATTATTTATATAATTAAAATGCCGAGCCTCCCTTAGTTTGATTTGTCTTAGATAAACTGGGAGAAATGTAAACTTTAAGAAATTAAGAAAAAATATGAATATAATATTAATGAAATATATATTTCAGTGGAGTCAGACAAGAGATCCAAGTCCATGTCTATGAAGTCGAGCGTTCGCAAGCAGGCATCTGTGAGTGCGTTTGGTTCGATAACTTCCCAATTTAACGACGGAATGACCCTCGCACTCAGCCAGTTTGGAGACTCAGGAATGGCTCCTGATGGTGGGTGTGGTTCTAAATAAATTTGTTATTTGAAAACATTTATAGTTTTTATTCAAAATAGGAAAAAAATTAAGTTAAATTGTAATATTCAATTTGTCTATTATTGAGGATCATAATTCATGATAATTAGTCGTATTTTTTATGTTGAGATTGTTGGTCTCCTTAAGAAATGCTTAATGCTGGCAATAGCTCAGGAACTATGAAAATATCATTTGATTGCAACTTTGTACCAATGTTCATTATGAAACTCATACGCACCCAGTCGGGAATTTAACCTAGGGGCTTTATGCTATTAATTGAGCTAACTAGATGTATATATATGTGAAACATGCTTTTATATAGTGTTATATTTTGATTGTTTCCTTCTACCAGGTAAAAAGTATGAGCCAGAGCAGTACATTCCCCCTGTGACCACGCCCAGCCCCGTGCCCCCACCCTCACCATCAAAGAGCAAGAAGAGTGATAAGAAAGAGAAAGGGCGGAGCTCTGCCACCCCTGAACCACCCCTGCCACAACCACAGGTAAGGATTAGCACAGGGGGGAGTACAGTAGTTTAGAGTTGTGATGTTTCTAGAAATAGTCAAAGGTTTAGTCTTACCTCCAGGAGTTATGGCTCCATACAAATTACTGGGTTGTGTTGCTTCAGCTGGTAGCTCTCGAGAACTCTTAAAACATATATCCTATGCGACGATTTGACTTACAAGAGGATGGTTTGTACTCTTTCTTGGCTAGAAATTTGTAGACAGCGCTTTTTTTATTCAGGTCTTTGCATGAAAAATCTGCATCTAAACTTAACTGTAAAAACTACAAGGACTATTTGGAGGCGGGACTTTACATATCTCACTCTTTTTCATTGGTTAAAACTTGTTCTATTTTTAGCAAAAATCATTTTTAAAAAACAGGTCATTGCCCAAATAAAGTCAGCTCTTATGTGGTACTCTTAAATAGTGCTCTGTTTAAGCATTACACTCTAGGTAATTGAGAAAGAGAATGATACATAATTGTTACTAATTTGTTGGTTTTTCTTCAAATTAAATTAGTAATGAATTGTAATAAAATTTTTCTTGACTGATTTTATTTCAGTCAATGGGCCAATTGGTCAGAACTTTGTTAGAGTTTACAGAACTTTTAGCTAGATCAAGATTAACTTGCTATGTCCGTTTAATTTAAATATGTCAGAACATTGTAAAATAGTTCACGATAAAAGTTAACAATGATCCCTTTCAAAGTTAACAATGATGCCATTAACCACGTTGTTTACTTTAACAATGATCTTAACAACTGGCCTAATGACTTTCTATTTTGGATATATTTTATTAAACATGTCAGCTTTATGTTATTAACTTAGATTTCATGGTAGCTTAAAGCTAATCAATAAAATGTTAATAATTTTAGTATGCTAATTTCACTTAAATCACCACTAAAATTTACTAAAATAATCACTTGTATTTAAACTAAAAAGGGCAAGGTACTGAAACAATTTATGTTTCAAGACTAATTTGCACACATCTTAGCTGAGTTATTAATATATTGATTCTATGCCAGGTACATTTAAAAGCTGAAAATTGTAACAAATGTTTTGTTTGTCGGATTTATCAACTTTTTTTTCCAAAACCAATCTTTTTAATGTATTTTTAAAATCTTTTAATTTTTTTTTAATTTTTATTCACCAAAAAAATAATTGCCGCCTCGTTCCATTTTTTTTCTTGGCGAAAATCTGACAAACAAAATATTTAAAGGGTGTGGCCTTAAAGTTAAAAAAAATAATGTATGTATACTTGTAATAAGGATGGAGATGAGAAGACAACAGAAGTTGTAAGTTGTAGGACGGTAACGTTTTCTGGTTACAGTGTGTGAACGTGTCTATTTTCTCTTTACTCCATTTTTAAAGGTTACTTGTTAAATCTTATTTACATAATCATAATTATATGAGAACTATTTTGTGTGGACTTTGCTTGCTTCATCATAGTGTTTTCAAAATATTCTTTATCAAAATGATATATTTAGCATATGAACTTGTTTTTAACACTTCTGTTATTTGTAAGAAAAAATGTTGAGGTATTTTCATAGTCTTGGCTTTGTTGTCATCGGTGGCATGAAAAAACTTCAATCTTGGCCATAACTTAACAATAGAGTGTTCAAGATATTTCAATGAAACTTGGTACAAATGCTGCCAGGGAGAATATGGACATTTTTTCAGCAAGGTTAATTACACTGACTTTAATAATTGTTGAGTGCTACTCAAAAACAACAGACCAGCATTGTTATAGCGTTCACTCCGCTGTGCACTTGTTTCCTTGCACTCTAATGGTATTTCTTTTGTGTCACCATTTTTTATATGAAAGTTAAGAGGCCATTTTATTTTTCACACATGATTTTGAAATAAACTGGTTTATTTACTTGAAACTTTCGTATAAAATATTTAAAATTCTTAAAGATGCATGCAGGCTTTTGTGGTGGTGTTTAAAATTGTTCCCTATAAAATTATGAAGTTACTGAATATATATTATGAGTTTAAGATTCGTACATTTTTGCCACAAAATTAATTGTCTTAGAGTCAAGCTGCTACTAATTGATTATTCACATATTTTTTGGTAAATTATTCACCTTTTTAAGAGACAAGCAGCTCGGGTTATGAAATAAGAGATTTTCTTTTCGTATGTTGAACAGATGCTCACATCTATTCATGATGTTAAAAAACTGTTTCCTGACATATTTTCCTTACTAAATATAAGATTTGTACATTTTCCTTTAAAATCACTCATCTTAGAGTCAAGCCGCCAGTCGTTCACAAGATACACGCAGCAAAATGTCAACCCTGAGGTTTTCATTGGTAAAGTATTTAGGCTGCATTCAATGTTGACCAGATGCTACTTGTAATAACAATGGCTTTTTTCCTCTTTGGAGAGGAATTGTCAGCTTTGTCAAAAATTTATAAATGTTGAAAAAATGTCTGCAAAGAAACGTTTGTCAAATAAATTTGCTCGGCCGCTGAAAAGCATTTCGGCACTTTTAACCATGGCTTTTTTACTTCATTGAGAACCAAAATGACTGCTTGTTTTGGAATTTATACATACAGAAGAGAAGTCTGCTGTTAAAGCAGTAAAGCGTATGTATTAACCATGGCTTTTATCCTTATACGAAAGGAAATGTCAGCTTGTTTTGAAATTTTAACATGCAGAAGAAAGGTCTGTGAAAAAAATATGTGTGACTTCTGAAATGTTGGTCACCAAACCAGATCAGTGGGTTTTGTCAAGGTTATATGTTTTCCCCAATAACACAAGACCACACACACACTCGTGCAACATTGTGCCAACGAGAGTGATTTAGTATAAGTATAAACTTAAATAACTTTCTTCACAATCATCGTAATATAAATAAGGTTTAAACTAACTTCAGATTTCTTTCATTATAGGAAAATATGGTCATTCTTTATTTCCTATCAAATATGTTATTGTAAAAATTGCACAGAGTGTAATGTGTATCTATTTTCACAATGTAAAAATACTACAAAATCTTGGCAAAAAAAAAATATATATATATATGTATAAAGTTGTCCAGTACTGTGAAACTTCAAATTAAAAGCAAACAGCTGATTTATTTTGTTTTTTTGCTATGAAGTTAAAAAAAGCAAAAAGGGTCGAATTTTTACCCATAAAAATCATCATAAACATATGAAAATCACATTTTTATTTTTTTTGCCAAGATTTTGTAGTATTTTTGCAAATAATAATATGTAGATGTTTTTTGCTCATTTATTATTCATTCATATTTTGAAATAATGATTTCAGATAAAATCAAGAATATAAGCAAAAATATGAAATAGAAACAAAATTAGGCAATTTACAGTGCAAATAAAAACTCGTAATATTTACAAAGTATATGGTAACGCTATTCTAGGGAGAGGCAGATGAAAAGGAGGAGACAAAATCTATCGAGCCTCCCGCCATCGAGCAGCCGTTCCAGCAGCTTTTTATTTCCTGTCCCGACGGCCTCAACGTCAAGTATTTGCTGGAGAGTCATGTAGGCATGCGTCCGTTGGCCGAGGACGATCGCCGACTGCTTGTACGCCAGAGTTACCCCTTCAAGACCGACGGGCATCAGGCGTGTGAGGCCACCAGGAAGAAGTATGCGTTGAATGAGGTGTCACGTGTCATCACGTCAGAGGGAACGGTCATAAAGAACATGATGGATGGCTCTGTGGAGGTATGGTTTAGCTATGTTACGTTACACTATTTTCACAATCCGATCATATAATTAAATTTGATTTTCTTTTTACTAACTACAACCATAAATACGCATGAAGCATTTGAATGTTCTTATATGTGTTTGAATGGATTTCATATGTATGCAAGTGGTAATCAATTTTGATTTTGCAAATTCAATTATTGCTTAAAGTAAAATCAGATCATAAACCAATTTATGTTTGAATTTCCTTGAAATCGATGAATAATCAGATGGAAATAAACATTTCAATTTTTTCGATCAGCAATTATGGGTTTGGTTGGATTTTAATAACGATTAATCTATTTATATTGATACGAAGAGAATTAAGATCTGCAATAGTACTTTTTTTAAAATGAAAAATTGACATCAGTAAATGACTGATCAACTACATATATGGAAGATAATAAGAGACCCCTTCACTTGGCTTCTCCCGTCTATGCCAGGTGCTGTATGCAGATGGGACAGTGAGCGTACACACAGGTCACTGGGAGCTGCCACGTAGTCGGGAAAGTTCCCCACAAAGAATCAACTCCGCCAAGAGCCAGCCTGACACGCCCTCCAAGGAAACCAAGGACAAGAAAGGAGGTAATGAGAACTGTCGTTTGGTGGATTACAATATGAATATAATCAAAGCTTTTCTTGAGTTTGTGTTTTTGTTGATTTTCTTGAAGAAAACATACTAGGTATGGTCATAGTTTCACTTCTTTGGTGTCATACATTGATATGAATTGAATTGAATATAAAAATAGTTATGCCCTATAATCTATGAACAACATCAACGCTCTGAATTCATCATTCTCATACACAACATATTAGATTTATCATTATCAGACCTGAAATGAGAATGGAGTTCATAGAACTTAAGAAATCTTGTTAATTTATTATTATTAACTGTGTGTATTTATTTCGTATCAATATTGATCCTTATCAATGAAATGATATTAACCATTTAAGTACGAAATTTTACAAAAGTAACTTTCTCCCCAGCTGGAACGGACCGAAGCACAGGAAAGAAGAGCGGGTCCAAGCCTACGTCAGACGCTACTGAGGAAACAAGAGTTGAGGATGACCATCGCAGTACTTGGACAATGACATTCCCATCAGGAGAGCGGACAAAGTATGCCACTGGGCATGAGCCGGAGGATCTCAAACCTGTCATGGTGTGCCAGGCCTCCGACCCCGAGACCAGTCAGGTAATTTAGTGTGATATGACTCATGGCTCAAGGTAAATGAAAACCTCAATTTGGAGAGAGAAAAAAAACACTCAATGGGCATAATGTTCAGTACTGATTTAAATTTAACAATGTTGCTTACAGCACAGTTGTTTACTTTAAAAGGTGAACTATTTTCAGATATGCTCATACATTTGAAAAAAACATGTACAGCTGAAACGGCTGTGTTGAACCTTGTTAGGAAAACAGTAGTTCACAAATGTGCACATAAATAATGTAGAGAAATAAAGATTTTAAAATAAAGTTAACAATGATGGTGTTAACAATGTTGTTAACTTTAACAAAGTTCTGAACAATCTACACAATGTTGCACACAAAATAAATTGAGCTATAATAATATGAAAGTGCTCATGATGGGTATTTGAGAATTTAACACTGCAAAGTAAGGTGAGGAATAATAATAATTGAATTATGATATAAATGTTAACTGATTTTCATCAACGGTCAACTTATGGCCATGTATTATCTAAAGCAACACCTATTGCCCTGAGTCAGGTTGATAAATTATGTTTGAGAAATGACTACTTTAAAATCATGTCCAAATGGAAGCAGAAGTAACACCTTTAAATTTTACTGATAAGTTTGTATTCTATAAAAATGCATTTAATGTTTTACACACACCTCAATTTTCGTTAAAGTCATACTCACTTACCATACGTCAGATGAAATGAGATTAAAATTGAAAAAGCAAAGGAAGTCACATGGCATTGAAAGGATTTTGCTGTGTTTTGTTTAATTCGAAGTTAGAGTAAAAATATATCTATATTAAATGGCCAAAGTAACAGTAAAAATTTCACATCATTTACAAACTTCCTCTCTTTTTTTTGTAGTCAATGGCAACTCGTGATGACCATGTGATGACGATCAGTTACCCAGATGGAACCACGATTCTGGAGCACGCAGATGGCACGAGGATCACCACCTACTACCGGGAAACACAGGTCCCACTAGGTGATGGTGCTACGGATGACGGAGGTTGGTTATACATAATTTCTGTGTGAAACGTTTCAAACAAATAAATAGCCTTGGGAAGAGCTTACATTATGCAATTTGCAATCCTGTCCCAGGCAGTTATGTAATGGTTAGTTGAAATGAATTAAAATCTTAATGAATAAGAATGGGTGGAGTGAGAGCAGCGAACAAACCCTTCTTAGTTATTAAGATTTCAATTCAGGTCATCTAGCTGGCTTAGAATACAACCTCATTGGCTGACACATTGTCAATGCAAAATGTGACGCAGGGAGTGTGTATTGGAAGAGTGACAGTGGGCTGACCTTTAAACACCCGCGAAAGTTGAAATTCTTAAGGATTAAGTTATTAAGCCACATACTTAATGGTTGGTTATCTGCAATTTCATTAATTTTGCTGTAGATGTGGGTTGTATTGAAAACTTCATTAACTACTGCCATAAATCCTTATACATTTTGAATATTCATCACAATTTGTAAATTTCTAATCATTTAAGGTAAGCAGTATATATTTGTATAAAAGGATAGCTGTTAATTGTCAGGTTATTGAATGACGTTACGCTGGTTCATATAATATTTACGCCAATTAAGACTCAGTGTTCTCTCTACAAAAGACTATAATAATGTTAACATTACAATATAACACATGTTTTATTATGGATATCTCATTTTTGTTACAGAGAAGGAGTACGACATCCAGACCAACAAGTTTGTGAAGGTGGAGTGCCCAGGCTTCGCTACCGTTGAGTTTAACTGCATGACTAGCGAGAATCTGACCATCTTTGGTAACGGGACGACGGTCAACATATTCCCCGACGGCTACTACATGTTACACCACTACGAGGGCGGTAGGCTCGAGATCGATACCGAGGGAATTTTGACCTATTTCCCGCGCCCGGTGAAAAACATGGAGCAGTTGCTTCCAGAGCGTGAGATTCGGTACATGTTTTGTCACAACGCCGACGTCACGGTCGAGACTGTGGACAGTGACGGGAATGTGTTTAATGTTAAGAATAACGGGGACTTTAGTGTAAGTCCCGCCAACACTGATGATATATCTGATGTAAGTAGTGAAGATCAGATGAGATTGGAGAGAAAGATCACTGTCTTTAAGGAGCATGCTCCGAAGTTCTTCATTATTCATGCTGATGGGAGTGGAACAGAACTGCTGCGATACCAAGAGATCGCTGAGTATCTCACCAGCGCTGAGCAGAGTCCTGCCACTGCTGTCCTGCGTGACGAACTTCCAGATTTCCCGGGGGTCGTAGGAATTACCATACTCAAGCCTTACATTGGCGGACCGTCAGAGCGATGGTTAAAGAAATATGATCAAGAGTCTATCATTCCTCCCGGAATCCGATGTCGCGACTTGACTTCGCTGCCACCAAAAGAGTACAAGAGACAAGGCCCGAAGTTTGGTACAAATGTTGGTCAGGGTCTGTCAGTGGGTGGGGCTGTAAAACAGAATGTCCGGATCCCCATAGTGAAGTGCCCAAACATTCTCGAGTTGAGACAGCTTGTGCAGTACAAGCCCATGAACGAACAACTCAGATCTGTGTAAGTTCTGGTTGTAGTTGTACAGATAGTGGATATAAATCCTCTTTACAGAGATATCAAGTATCATATTACTGACAGACTAAACAAATTAACATTTAAAGCTGCACTCTCACAGATATACCATTTTTACAACTTTTTAATTTTTGTCTTGGAAAGAGCAAATTTTTGCATAAATTTCTGCAAACCAATGATTTAAGATTGCTGACAAAAAATCAGATCGTTTTATGGCTTATACCGTTACTAACGGTTAAATAACAAAATGCATAAAACATCTTCTTTTTTTAACTTATATATAAAAATCTGCGACCTAATTTTTTGTCAGCAGTCTTATATAACTGGTTTCGATGGATTTTCGCAAAAATTGACTCATTCCTAGATAAAAAGTAAAAAGGTTATCAAAACTTTCAATCTGTGAGAGTGCAGCTTTAAAGGGTTAATGCTAAAACTGTGCATATCATATTAATATCATTGATAGTACCTTCTTACCAACAGTCAATTGTATAAAACTGGTTATATTTTTGGTTAAGTCAAAAGTCAATTTTTGTTTTGATTGGAGATCATTACATTTTAAAAGTTGACGATAAGAAAAATATTTAATTGATATTGTTTTGAATTGAATCTTAAATCTTCTTTAAATCTCAATAAAGATATATGGTAAAAATTGAAGTCCAGTGATATTAATTTTTTTGTTTTCCATTAAAACAATTTTTTTTGTCACCATCAGGATGCAGCGCGGCCTGCGTGAGTATGCAGAGTATGTGAAGTCCCGAAATGAGATGAACGATTATATGCAGGTGGTCGACCCTCGCTCTGATGAGGAGCGGATGACCGCTGCTGACCTTCAGGCCATGGCACGTGCGAACAATGAGCTGACAGACTATGAAAAAGGTGGGACATTTTAGATTCAATTTCTGGACTTGAAATATTTATCATTACGATTAGAATGCCTTTTAGGTAATGGCTATTGTGCAAACAAAATCAGGACTACATGTATGAGAAAGGTGGGGTTTGTTATGGTATTATGTAAATGATATGACGCAGATAGGTAAACAACATGATATGGAGTTGTTCTGATTAGGATATTTTCAACCATCTTACATTGGTGGAAATAAGCAAAAGCCTATATGTTCTGCATTCTTTAATTGCATTTTTGCTTTCCTCAAATTCTTGATCAGATTTTGTGTTATAAGCAGGGTTTTTTACTAAATGTTGTTACAAGAACTGTTGCAAAAACAATATAAACTTCAATTTTTCTCAATACAAATAACTTAGGGAATGTGAATATATTATTTTGAATGTTGATACATCATCAATGACTTAATATTGTATTTCACTTTCAGCTGATGTGAAGAGGATTTACGAGAAGATGTTAACGCCACCGGAGCCAAGCCCTCCCCCTACGCCTCAGCCGAAGCGTACCCTGGCAGACTGGGAGAGGGACGAGCGTGAACTGCAGGAGCAGAAGGAAGGGCTCGCGGCCATTCGAAACAAACATATACCCAAGTACTTTGACAGCGAGTTCGGAAAGGCCTTTCTCCTCACTCAGGTATTTGACAAGAAGCTTTGCAGTTATTTTTTGATTTTTCTCAACACAAAAAAACTCATACCCAAGGACTTGAAAGTTAGTTTGGCATGGCTTTTTTCTCACTCAGGTATATACCAATGAGATTTACAGTTTATCTTAGATTTTGGCCAACTCATAGGCTATACAAAACAAACTCATACCCAAGTACATTAGCAGTAAGTTTGGTAAGGCATTTTTATTCACTCAGGTATATGATCCTTGGTTTAAAGGGATATTTCTACATTTAGGTAAGCTGTTATTTAAGACCATTATATATATACATCAAAAAGTTACCAGGTTTACACAGTTCTTAGGCAGGGAGTTCATAGCTTTAATCACTTAAAATTGTCTGAATTTTTTTCTTGAAAAAAATAATTTAGTTAAGGAGTTGTCATATTGCTGTTGTTGACAGCAATATTGACAGCAGCATGCAGAAGAATCATGCAAATACTGTAAACTTTTGCCATGACTAAAAACATTGAGACCAAACTTTGTGCTCTTTTTAACCATTAATTCATGTTTTTATATTTTAATCTATTTGACTATTCCAGGCAAAGGACATCAATGAGACAGTGACACTGCTTTCTAACGACCCACGGAGAGACGGGACAGAGGCGATACGAGGAGACACCCGTGATAGCTCCCAGCCTGAGCCCCGCAGTGCCGGCATGCAGGCCAGACGTGAGTGTGATATCTTACAGAGATCAAGACATGATTGATCACAAAATACCAAATTAAAACATTTTAAACTAGTATATACAAGTTTTGAGGGAGCAAATGAATATTTTGGAGGAAGGAGTAAACATCCTTTTTACCGACTAGCGTTTTAAATTCGGTATCTTTGCATATGTTTAACCAAACTCTCTAATATGCCCATGTATTAGATAATGCCTTTTAGCGGGAACGTTGGTGATATCCAAGAGTGAACGATCCAGACACAGGAATGTTACCACCTGTCGTTTATACTACTATGTATTGTATAACCATTTTGTTGTGCATTTACAGGTGGGGCCCCAGCAACATCCCAGAGTAATCACTCCAGCCACAGGATTTTGACCTCTTGTTGTTGATACTATGATGTATTGAATATCCATTTTGTTGTTCATATCACAGCAGGTGGCCCGACGACATCCCAGAGTGATCGATCCAGCCACTCTGACGTGACAAACCAGCGTAAACTCCCTGTTGCTGATACCCCGATGTCATTTGCTGGTAAGTCATCAAGATTCAACCTACCAGGCCCCAGTATCACGAACATACTTAAGTAAAACCTCAATATCACTCTCAACGCATTTTGCAACATAAAAGCATAGTATGATTAAAAAAGTTCAATGTTTTAACCCTTTTTATAAAACATTACCGTATATCATAGATTATCTGGATACAAATATTTTGTAAAGATCTTACAGAAAAAACATTTCTAGAGCAAAAATTGCACTCATGTCAAATTTATCATTTTTGAGTTATACCTAAAGTATATTCTGAGAAATGATGTTTAACAACATAATGTATAAGAGAATGCGCTTTTTAAAAGGTTAAAGCATCAGTAATTTGAATCTTGCCATGCTTTAATGCACAAAAATAATTGAGGTTGAGTTTGAGAAATGAATTGAGTATTTTTGTGATATTGAGGCCAGGAGATCTCAAGTGCTCTTATTAACAGTCACAAATGCTTGATTCTTTGAGAATTCTCTTTAAATGACATTTAATAATATATTCATCTGCAGCCAATGGTATAAAACTGGTTATTTATTTGGTTAAATGGTTAAAACTAGCCAAGATGTTCTCTGATTGGTCAATATTTATCAGATAGTCACTATCAACCAATCATATTATTTTTAATGTGGAAATTTGACAGTAGACATATTATCCATGTTTTATACAATTGGCTGCTGGAAGATATATTAAGTATATTACTGTACTTGGATAAATTAACGTTGCTTTCTTACTAAAAATATATACCATACTGGTACTTTTAAATTTACTAAATAAAACTTTCTGCTTTGTCTCGACTTCAATCTATCTACATAAGAGATAAAACTAAGACCTCTAGTTGTGTGAAATTATCTTAAGGTCATATTTTCTTTATTTTGATAAATTTGTTAAGTCTTATAAAAGTTAAAAACACAGTTTAGGAAATGAAAAAAACAACTTCTAAAACTGTTACGTTTCTATCAATTTAAGATTTTATTAGGAATAAGTTTGACAGGCATAATTAAGTCTTGAATATAAACCAATTTTGTCTCTGGCAACATGTATACCAAGTTTCATTTAAATTTCTTGACCAGTTTTTGAGTTTAATGACTAAGGTTAAAAAAAATTGTACTTCAACATCGAGGCTGACACTGACGCTGTTAAAAACAACACTCAGAGGCTATCACAATATCTTGGAATTTGTTTCTTTGGAAAGCAGATGTGCTCAAAATGGTTAAAAACCATCACATTACATTTAATGATAAATCCCATGTTGTTGCCTGCAGTATACAGTGAGGTTGGCCACTCTGCCAGTGGTATGCGCCCGGGCAATCCGACCCCTGCCCACGCAGCAGGCCAAGGCTCTCCTGCGCCCGTCCGCCCTTCTGCACCCACACCCGCCCACGCCAACAAGGGGGTCGCTGGGCGACCAGGTAGTAATAAAATGTTTAGATAATCCCAGAATTTCAATACTCAGAATATGATTTTGTAATCCAGATACTGGCTTATTCTGTATTATAAGATATCCCAAAATGCCACAGAGTATAGTTATTAGTTTTGCATGTACCATATATAATCAAGTAATTGGTATAGTTGGCACAATTATTTTTCAAACTTTTTTGTATCACTTATTTAGATTTTTTAATAAAATATTGCACAACATGTCCTTAGTTCTGTGTGAGAAATCATGTGACTTAAGTCAGGTCCTCTCATGCTTAACCAGATGTAGCAATGATTGTAAATAAACATGTAAGTGATGTTAATTTCTAAATAACTTTTTTGACAGAAAAAATATGAAAATATTTCTTAGCCTATAAAAGACTATGCTATTTTCTGCTTTTACACATGCAAAATATTTAAAATTTGCTTATAGTTTAATGCTGCAAACCTTGGTCAAATTTTCAGCATTGCAGCATTCTACAAAATTCTGTCTTTGAAGTTGAAATATTTTCTGTCAAAAAAGTTATTTAGAAATTAATGTAATTAAACCTACTTGTTTGTTTACATTGGTTGTGTCCTGTGGTCACACTCTCATGTGAGAACTCCTCTAAAGTCATGTGATTCCTCACCCTGAAGTTCTTAGTAACCATTTATTCTATAAGCTAGTTTCGGAACTGAATTTTCAGTTCTCACTTTCTTTATCTGATGGCAATCCTCTTTCTTATGATCTTCTTCTTTTAAAATACCGGTATACTTGAGAAATAATTGAAGAGTTTTATGCAGAAGTTTTTACTCTATGAAGTATGATAGGCGGCCCTGCCAAATTGCTCATGTTTAGCATCATCAGGGGGATACGTAAAAGTTTAAGCCTTCAAAAGAAAAACAAAACAAACATTTACCCAAATTTTGATTTAGTAAAGACTTTAACAATTATGTTTTTCTAGAGCTTGATAATTGATCATAAAAATTCAGGTGCTTAAAGCATTTTAAACTGTATGCCAGTACTTTTGAGCAAGGTGTCCGCATGTGAAGGGCTTTCATGAGTTGGTTCTCAATATGTTATATGGGTGGGAGCAGGAAGGGGGTGTCTGATATGTTATGAACATAAAAAATATGATGATTACACTAATGAAAAAAAACACATTTTCAAGCATTTTCTAGATCATGAACAGCAACATCCAGGTGAGTGATATTACAACAAACATTAACCAGACACCCCTTAGATCTTTGATTGTTATTCCTGATTTCGAGATTCGGGGCACCAAAATTGTTGACATTTTTTGACAGTGATCTGGATCAAGAAATCATAAACAGAGAAGTTTAATTTTCTTAATGTTATAATGGACCTGTAACTGTTAATAATGAATGCTTTAGGATTTCCATTGGTGAAAATTGGCTATCAATGTCATTCGTTGAGGAAATAAAAAAATTGTTGTTTTTTTCCTGCCATGTAGCTAGGTAAGTTTTGAATTTGGAACATAATGCTAAACATTCTAAGAATCAATTTGGTATGGCAAAATTTAATGAAAATCATTAAAAGATAATTGATTATGAATTGATTTATTGATGTCTGAGACACTACGATACCGAGGATTGCCTTCAATTATTTCTTCTTTATTGAACACTCAAGGTTATTCAGAATTCCTTTATTCAGAATTACTGATGTTCTTATATCTTCTACTAGATGTGGCTTTATGTATTTATTCATCATTGTAATAATTGCGCACAACATTCATTTGCTATTGTTAGAGTGACCTGCTACTGGAGTATCTTTTATATATGATACTCAGTGGACCTAATAAAAAAATAAATTAAAAAAATAATATCCAATTGTCATAATTTCACTAAACTTATCAAAAACTTTGGTACAGTTATTTTCTTTCGATTTTATTTAAAGCTGAGTTATCCATACAGCAAATGAATGTTTCACAGATTTTAACATATTCTTAGAATTTCATAGCATAGTTAGCACACAGTGTGGGCATTGTAGCAATATGGCTGTTTTCAGGAAACCCCACCCCCAAGCAGGCAGGGGCGGGGACAGAGTCTCCCTCTGACCTCCCCTCCCACCTTGATTATCCAATCATATTTGAGCAACCCGCACTAGAGGAAGGTACTGTAATGGTTTGATTGACAGCTTAAATTGATTTGATCGATGAGCGAAAAGTGTTTGTAATGAACATTAGTAAAAAACAGTTTGAAACTATAATTGTTCTCAAATATAAGAATTTAAAAAAAATCAACACATTTGTGTATGGTTGTTTTTTTTAAATATATTTATGTTTGTAGGATTTTCTCAGGTTTCTTGAATCTATAAATTCTGTCAGAAGTTGAAACACTTGTTGTAGTGAAGAGTTTTTCTTGCAAGTCACTGATATGCTTTTAATTGTTTGTTTTTACTATATTTTTTTTCCGTGCAACATCCGATGTATACATGAAGTTTAAGTAGTTAATCACTATAGATGCATGCACATAGAAATCACCATCAATTTCCCATATACATTCATCTCATATTGTTAACAGTCTTCAACAGGGAAGACGTAATCCACAGAATGACGTAAGTGTCAAGGGGCTGTATTAATATAGTTCAAACATGCCTCAGTGATTCCATTAAGTCTATTAGCCAATAAAATTTTTTATCCAATGAAAACACTTAGATTCTACTCTTAAAATTAAGTTCAATCTAAAGCAGTTGTTGAATACCACACATACTGGGTCAGGATCCCATACATTCTTTGTACATGTACCGTACTTATCTTAACACACGCCTCAGTGATTCCATTCAGTCTTTTGGCCAATTAATTTTTTAGTCCAATCAAAACACTCAGAATGATTCTTCTCTTAGAATCAAGTTAAAACTATGATGGTTACTTAATTCAGCCCATAGAAGTTTTTTAGGTTTGGCTGTGAAATTAGGGTCATCATTACATGCGGCAACTCACCAGGACATCAATACTGTCATGTATAATACAATGTACTGATTTCTACCCAATATACACACACTGCTCAAATATTTATCTTAAAAATATATTTCTCAGTTTTCATTGTAAATGATAACTTAAGTTTTTAGTAATTAATATAAAATTATAAGATAAATCTGGTTTACATCTTTCTTTATTAATAGTTAAAGAAATTTAGAAATTTTGGTACAGATTCTTTATGATTTTAATTATGAAATAGTGCTATCAATCATTTGTTGGAAATTACATCATTTGTAAATTTTCTAAGACAAAAATAAAAATTAATCAGCCCTGATTTACCACATTTCAGAGCCAGAGTTTGGAGGTGAACAGGAGATGCTATCCCAGAGCATGAAGATGGATGTACTTGGAAGGCCAAGAAACAAGCCGGTTCCCCTCCCAGCTGTCATAAAGGGAGGCAAGCCAGGAGCAATTCCCAACACTAAGGTTAGTTATAGCATGTGTTTTACTCAGAAGTATTGACAAATGTTGTGCTGATGAGATGATTGACTTGAGAATAACGGTGGATGTACTTGGGAGGCCAAGAAACAAGCCGGTTCCCCTCCCAGCTGTTATCAAGGGAGGCAAGCCAGGAGCAATTCCCAACACTAAGGTTAGTTATAGCATGTGTTTTACTCAGAAGTATTGACAAATGTTGTGCTGATGAGATGATTGACTTGAGCATAACGGTGGATGTACTTGGAATGCCAAGAAACAAGCCGGTTTCCCTTCCAGCTGTCATTAAGGGAGGCAAGCCAGGGGCCATTCCCAACATTAAGGTTAGTAATTGCATGTGTTTTGCTAAAGAGTATCGACAATGGTGGTGAACAGGTCTACTTTGCAGGCCAAAAACCAAGTTGGTTCCCCTTCCAGCTGTCAACAAAGGAGGTAAGCCAGGTATAGGTTGGTACTTTGACAATTGATACTCATCGGTTGTGACCAAAAGAGGATCAGCTCTTAACTAAGCTTGGTATTTTAATTTAATGTTTGATACTCTCATTTAAGGTTGTAACAAAGAGAGAATAATTCCTTATCCAAATTGTCAAAGAGTTAGTTTGGTTTAAAATTTATTTTATCTTGTCTGAATGAATTGATGGCTGTTGCATGATCTACATTCCTAGCTTACCTGTGATATTTTAACTATACTTCCAGTTTTATTTCACTGTTATAAGACTAAACTATTTCCTTGTGTGTTTTTTTTTTTAAATGCTTGTATTCATTTCATGTAAATCAATTAGATATATACATGTCCTTATACTCTTTCAGTATATCCAAGTTGAGGATCCTGTGCGGCGCAGGACAAACAACTCCCTGCTTGCTGGGGCAACAGTGAAGGGTCAGGCCCAGCTGGCCGCCATGCGGGGCCTCATTCTGCTGCCCGAGGAGGTGGATTTCGGGGTGCTCAAGGAGGGGAACACATACGCCCACATGGTGATGCTGAAAAACACAGGCGTGGATACATGCAGATTCAAGATTAAACAGCCCCCACCTGCCACAGGCATCAGGATCATATACAAACCTGGTCCAGTAAGTTGTATTGTCTACATATTAATAAGCATGTCTATTGAAGAAAACAAGAAGAGCCTTTGTGATAGCTTTGCTGTTGTCAGACATAGTCATTTTGCTAAAAAAATCAACCTTCACAATCACATCAAAAACAATTTAAGTTATTCACATGAAACTTGGTACACTTGTTGGAAAATACAATGTACACATGTGTAGCAAGGCCCGTAACTTTGGCTTTGAACATTGTTCAGCTATGCCCCTCTTTGACGGAAAAAACAACATCATTCAAAAAACGTTGGCGTTTGTTTTGCAGCGCTTATGATTTTGTGGTGTCTTTAAGTTATGTTGTTTTCAGCTCAGTTTTCAAATTTTAAACTGTGAGCAAAAAGCTCAAATACATTCTTTATATGTTTGGTTTAAAAGAAAGCCCCCTCAGTTATGGCCCTTTGATAAACAAAAAAAGGTTATTACAAATGTATGTATGTCCGCTTTCTAACATGAGCAGTTCTTATTCAATGTTTTTCAAACTTTCTTTAGTCACTCCTGAGTTGTGGTTCTTGAATTGCTGTATTTAATGGTTTTTGATGGTGTGAGTGAGGATTACATTTTCCTTCTCTATTCTGACTTGTAATGCTTTGAACATGTAATGCCTTCCAATGCTGTTGTTTGAGATTGACTAAAATAGAAAATTTAATTGCTAGTGAAGTGTGATATTATTGATAATTGGATATATTGTGATAGAGTGCAGATGCGATACATATCTACTGTATATGCATCCACAGAATATCGGTATTTTCTTGTTTTATTTATACTATACTGTAAATGCACTTAAGTAACTCTTGATCACCTGCAGATCCATCGATGTGCTTTGATTTGTGAAACTTATAATAATTTTCCTCTGGTATATGTACTTTAATAAAATGTCCATTTTTTACTTGTATTTTCAAACGATATATCATGATATGCATTAGAATTTTTGCAATATGTTTTGCAACGTGACCCATTCCTATTAATTGCTACTTAATTATTCACTAGGTCGCTGCTGGAATGAAGGTAGAGGTTGATGTAGAGATCTATGCGATTGCCGTAGGGGCAGAGGGCGAGACCGGGGTTGGCGCGATAAGACATGAGCTGGAGATCGTCACTGAGACAGACGTCCTCTTCCTGCCCATCACAGCGAATATCCTTTCTACGACTCATTAGGGAACAGTTTTTGCTCAGTTTATAGAATTATAGGATATGGTTACTGATAGGGAGAGTTATCAGCTTTGATTGGTGGTATTTATTATCAATCTATTATCTAAATGCTCTTTTTAATAGTGGTAAAAACTAAAAAAAAAAAAAAAATTCAGATAAAATGTTGAGATACATGTATTATCAATACTAAGCTTCGGTATTGGTAGTGACATACCACCAAAGAAACTGAGATATTACCATCAAACTTACTACACATACCACCAATGACAATACATGCCTGTATAGCGGCCCACAAATTTTGCTTCAATTACTGTCCATTTACACCTCCTTAATCAACTGAGAAAATCAAACAAAAGATGGTATCTGCTTGCTATTGTTAATGAAAATTTGGAATTTTGTGTTAGTGTAATGACTTTCAGTTAAATTATTTCAAATAATTTGTGTCAGTTTTAATAGCTGTTATGACCTTAACTCCACCCACCTGTCCTGGTAGCCCATGAGTTTGACAACCGGGGAATGTCCAGTCCCCAGGGCGGGAAATCTCCAGGGGCACGGCTCATCTCCACTAAACCCCCCTCCACCACCGGCATTATACGCCCCCGTAGAAATATCACACTTGGTGAGGAACTTGTTTGAGGTTTTTTGTGTTGATTTGGTTTTCTTACTTTGTATAAATCTACCGGTAATGTAGTACTTTCATCACTTTGTTATTTTGGATTCATCGGATATTTTATTAGTTTAATAATTGTAATTAGGAAAGACATAACGAATATGGCAACTTGACCCAATCCAGGCTTGAATTGGGTGATTTTTATTATAAGTACACACTGAAGAATATTTTTGAGTTCACAGGGTATGTTACACAATGTTAGGGTTACAATTTATGATTACAAAGTGTATTCTGTTAGCTTAAGAATGTAATATCAACCGAGACAAGTCCAATTAGACATACTTTGTTTCGTTAAAATAATAAGTTGTATGCATTTTGTTATCAAGTGTTGATTGAGAAGCAAAGATGTTTTGCAGTTGATCTTAAAAAAGAAAACATTTATCTTCCTTAATTATTTCTAGCTTGTCTGGGTGTTTTTTAAGAAAAAAAGTTAAGGTATCGTCTTAGCCTTGGTGTCGTTATTGTCAGCATTGTGCAAAAACCTATTCTTTGCCATAACTCAAATACCAATCAAGGTATTTCAATGAAACTTGGTACACAAAATGCACATGTGAAGCAAGGCCAATAACAATGGATTTAACAATTGTTGAGTTATGAATCCTTTTTCTTTTCAGAACCAGTGCCACCTGTGAAGTAAGGATTACAGATTGTTTCAGCATCTGCGTGACTGTTCTGTGAATGAATTGTAAAGAATATTTAGGAAGCATTTATTGGATACTATTAACTGCTATAAAGAGTAAATGTAATTGTGACTTGTGATATTTAGTTGTGAACATTTTGTGGTCTGTGATAAAATTTACAAATAAAACTTTAAAAAGTATTGAACTTCTATGATGTATCTTTTCTGTATTTATTTACTTAAATAAATGTTGAATTTCAATCTTGTCTTATTTTTAAAGAAAAAAATCCAGTTATTGTGTTAACCTCAGGTGTATATCATCCTCTACATTTAATCTAGATAAGAACGAAGAAAAATGTTCAAAATATTTAACTGAAATTTGGTACACATATTGCTAGAGATAATATAGCAAGGCATATAAATCTGACTTTAATCAGTGTCAAGTAACATATGCCCATTGTTTGTCTAAAACAACAGTGTTGGTGTTCACTTTGAAGGTCTTTTATTAGTGTTTTAATCGTTTCAGTTGTTGCCAAACAAGGTAGCAAGCCGTGTATTTTAAATGGCAGGAGTTCAAAAAGGATTAATGAAGCAACATCCTATATTCTATGATGGACATCTCATGATTCAATATACCTTTGAAACTCATCCTTAAAACCGTTATAAAGGGTGGATTAAATGTTTTTTGTGTCGCCTGAAAAGCACAGAAGACATGGTCATCCGCGTCAGCGTTCTGTGTTACATTTTCATTTAAAATCAATTGCTTGGGGCCAGTCTATATGATATAATCCTTCTATAAGTGACCCCCCCCCCCAAAAAAAAAAACAACATGTAAAGTAAATAACCTCTGTGTATTGATCTTAATCTAATTGCCTAATTGTTTTAAATCAGATCTCAAATCAGAGTATGATCTGCTGTGCAGTTTTGAAGGGTTTAAAATAGAAAATAAAATAGACCCTAAATGGCCCTGAGCCAATAAACAAATACACAGGAAATTGGTCCCTACTGTGAAATCAGTGCAATTAGCAGGAGATGCACAGCAGGGGATTATCATGCCAAACATTTCTTAAACTCAAAGGCCTTAATCATAGTAAGCAGATGACCCCAATTGTTTTGGAGGTAAATAGGGGAAAGGTTAAGGTGATTTTTACTATCAAATTATGAGCATTAAAGACAAGAGGACAAATCCGAGGTACTTATTTCACAAACAAAAGTATTCTCTGGTCTGGTTTCAAAAGGATAAAGACAAAGCAATTGTAGAACAATTATAGTTCATATTAACTTAACTTGGATCCACTAAATTTAGTCGCCTGTAACCATCCACAAGGTTTTGATATTTAGGCTGAAAACCACCTTCCTTTTACCCAGTATTCAGGGGATATTTTTATAGAGTAAATCTAAACTCCCAAGCGAATAATGTACTCACGGTAGGCAACAACTAAAAATATGGCATTATTTGGTATGCAAACCCTCCAAATAGTTGAATATGATTTGTTACGCAGGTTATGGGTAGAAAATGAAGAAGTATATAGTGACCAATTAGGGGAAAAGGATCAGTGACACCCTCAATGTTCCGACTAGTACACAACATGGAGTTATGTATGCGGGCTGTTTGTAAAGTTTGTGGACATGCTTTGTACTTTTAAACAAAGATTTAGTAATGTAAAGGTGATCCAATTTTTCAAACAGTCACTTTTTTGGATCATTTAAGATTCGATTGTGTATAAGTAAAGAATAAAGCTGGGTACCGTCATGTATTATGTGTTATACAATTATAGTTTAATAGAAATTGCAATAGACTTAGAAACATAACAAAAGAATAACAAATGTATAAAACAGTATTTTGAGAATTCTGCTATTTCTACATAGACAATGGCTCAACACACAATAACACATGTTAACAATATTGTTGCAACGAGAGCTAAGGAGCAAAGACCATTTTGCTCGTCTGTTGTCTTTTCCTTGAAGTTATGAGTCTTGCTGTGCATGCATGTATTCTTTTGCAAACTATGTACCAAGTTTGAATATCTCGAATGCATCTTTAGTTATGACTTAGGTTTACATTTTAGCAATCAGACGATGATACAAAGGCTATGACAATACCTCGACTTTTCTTTGGAAGATAGACAAGCTAAAAACAGAAGACAGGAACTACTGCCACCTGCAGCTAATTGTATAAAACTTTGATAAGTTGTCCATGGGTTATTTTTTGCAGGTTGACTTATTAATTTAACTAGAAGTGCCACAATGCAACGAAACCAGGTTTTTGTTATGGGCAATCAGAAATTAGAGCCAATTAATTTGTTGTATGACTTTATCTTCACTTTTATCAAAAAGAGACGTAACTGAAAATTACTGTTGGCGGAAACCATTTTTCTATTTTTAGTAATAGTGACCTTGACCTTAGCCCCTCCCCACTCAAAAGCAATTCCAAGCTAGCTCTTCACATAAGCTACCTACGCACTAAGTTTCACCAATATCTATCAATGCTAACTTATGTTATTGGGCAGAAACCATTTTTCTGTTTTTAGTAACAGGCCACCTTGACCTTAGCCCCTCCCCACTCAAAAGCAATCCCAAGCCAGCTCTTCACATAAGCAACTTACACACCAAGTTTCGTCAATATCGGTCAATGCTAACTAAAGTTATTGGGCAGAAACCATTTTTCTATTTTAAGTAATAGTGACCTTGACCTTAGCCCCTCCCCACTCAAAAGCAATCCCAAGCTAGCTATTCACATAAGCAACTCACACACCAAGTTTCATCAATATCGGTCAATGCTAACTAAAGATATTGGGCAGAAACCATTTTTCTATTTTAAGTAACAGTGACCTTGACCTTAGACCCTCCCCTCAATAGCAATCCCAAGCTAGCTCTTCACATAAGCTACCTACACACCAACTTTCATCAAAATCTATCAAACCTAACTAAATTTATTGGGCAGAAACCATTTTTCTATTTTTAGTAACAGGCGACCATGACCTTAGCCCCACCCCCCTCAAAAGCAATCCCAAGCTAGCTCTTCACATAAGCTACCTACACACCAAGTTTCATCATTATCTGGCAATGCTAACTAAAGTTATTGGGCAGAAATATTTTTTTTCTATTTTAAGTAACTGTGACCTTGAACATTTTTCTATTTTAAGTAATAGTGACCTTGACCTTAGCCCTGCCCCACTCAAAAGCATTCCTAAGCTAGCTCTTCACATAAGCAACTTACACACCAAGTTTTGTCAATATCTATCAATGCTAACTAAAGTTATTGGGCAGAAACCATTTTTCTATTTTAGTAACAGTGACCTTGACCTTAGCCCCACCCCCCTCAAAAGCAATCCCAAGCTAGCTCTTCACATAAGCTACCTACACACCAAGTTTCATCAATATTTGTCAATGCTAACTAAAGTTATTGGGCAGAAACCATTTTTCTATTTTAAGTAACAGTGACCTTGACCATTTTTCTATTTTAAGTAATAGTGACCTTGACCTTAGCCCCTCCCCACTCAAAAGCAATCCCAAGCCAGCTCTTCACATAAGCAACTTACACACCAAGTTTCGTCAAGAAACCATTTTTCTATTTTTAGTAACAGTGACCTTGACCTTAGCCCCACCCACCTCAAAAGCAATCCCAAGCTAGCTCTTCCCATAAGCTGCTTACACACCATGTTTCATCAATATCTATCAATGCTAACTAAAGTTATTGAACAGAAACCAATGTTTGACGCCCGCCCGTCCGCCCGCCCGCCCAACGACAACCTCATTCTAATAACCCGGTTTTCGTTGAAAACCTGGTTAAAAATGATTTCATTGGTTAGTAGTTATTATTGGATAAATATTGACCAATCAATAAATATTGTGGATAACTTTGAGGACACTAAACACTTGAACAGTTTTATGCAATTGGCTGCAGTGGTATAAGATGGTAAAGTGAATTATGCTAACAGCAATTATGCTTACAGTAAACAGGTAAGCAAGAATAACAGGTTAATGACAAAAAAAATATAAATTTGAAATATTATATGTATGCACTGTGCTGTTTGTGGAGTGTTGTGCTGTTTTTCTACTTTTCTTGTTTGTGATTTTATGTTCTATGTCTTTGGCGCTTACCCAGTACCGTTTATGTTTAAACTTTTTGTTACTGAGCTTGTTTCTGCAGCTGTTTGCATAAATATTGAAAGAATATACAAATGAAATAAAATTATTATTACTGTATTTCTTCCAACAGGAAATATATAATGGATCTCAAATAGTTACCAAATGACATAGAAAATGTAACAGTATATTTTGCCAACAGCAAGCAAGTTAAAGAATTTCAAAAAGTATACAAAAGATGGTAAAGTACATTTGGGCAACAGTAAACAAAAATACATTTCAAAAGTCATACAAATTAATGTTAAGCCGAATAAGTTAAGGTACATTTTACCCACTGTAAACAAATCAATGGATTTCAAAAAGTATACCAACGATGTTAAGGTAAATTTTGTTAACAACTATAAATGCAAAATTATTTTTAGGCCTAAGAGTAAACACATAAATGGATAGGGCTGTAACGATTCATCGGTGCATCGCGAAATCGCGATTCGGTACCCGACGATATACTGTATCGTATCGCATTGTAAAAAATCGTGTGTATCGCATATCGTTAGATTCGTTATCTCGACTTAAGATTTGTATGCTTAAAACACTTTTCAGACATCATTGCACGATCCGGTCAATTTGTTTACTTTCATTTTTAACTGTCAAAACACTGAAAGCCACTTCAGCCGCATTTTCGCAAACAGCAGGTAGAGCTAGCAATATACGTTATAGGAATGACGTCACCATTACGTCATATGTACTTCCGTTGTGTGGAAAATTCTCAATAAAAAAAAATGTTCTTATGATTGATAGACATGTTTTCACATGCTCAATACACTGTAAATCAAAACTATCATTATTCCTGAAACTTTTATACGTTAAGTATCTATTCTTGCTTGATTTATCATTTAGAGTAGAGATTAAAGCATAAACCGCTGCCCTATAGTTGAAAGGTCATTTTGGAAGAACTGTCATGGCGGACGGTGCAATTTTTAGAGTTTGTTTTTCAAGTGGAGTGATTTTTCTTAGGAATAACTTGATCCTCCCCCTGTTTATTGGCTTAAAATGTAATTTAAAGCTTGTACTTTAAGAATATATGTGGTTATCATAGCCTGCATTCGCTCGAAATGCCTTTAAATGTTGTCTAAAAATTATAATTTTACATTGAATTATATAGGGAAAAACAATGGTGGTGTGTAACCTTACAACTAGTTATCTTACTTATCTGCACCGTGTTTATTTTTCAAACTAAAATAAAAAATGAAAATAAAACATATGCAATTTAAATTTCTTTTTTTAATTTAATTTACAAAAGTTATGAAAACAACTGGAATCTCCGAGCTAGCTGTATGCGAAAATGCGGCTGAAGTGGCTTTCGCTGTTTTGACAGTTTTCAGTCGTCTGCAAAGCGAAGAATGGCGGAAGAAAATACTACCAGTAGTAAAGAGAAACCCTATAGAAATGCGCCGGCAAAATATAAGTCCCAAGCTTGGGAGAACTTTGGATTTGCAAAGTCAGAGAATGAACTAGTTATTTAAACAAAAAATATGTTTATATTTTAACCACCATTAATATTTCGATGTCAAATCCTATAAAACGTGAGCAAGTCCCTTAAAATATAACCATGCCGTTTGAAACATATAGTAACAAAAAATGCTCAAAATGTATAAAAGTATAAAAGCAAGTCATAATATCAGTATCTGTGAGAGTTAAATAACATAAAGCTGGTGAACAAAACAAAATAAACTATACAAAATACAAAAACCCATCACCTGTTAAATATACAACAAGAGCCGTCGTAAGACAGCGCGCTCGACTACGCCGCTTTGACTTAGAATACAATAACGATGTAATAATACCAATTTTGGTCTCTTTATGTCAAACCTAACTAAAATTATTGGATACGTAAGGTGACTTTGATGCTGCCCTCCCACCAGCCCGCCCAAACAATGACGCAAGTAATTCAAATAACTTGATTTCCCATTATAAAAATGTGGTTAAGAATATACAAATATGCCTGTCAAAGGAAATTTAAAAAAAAAAGAAGTGCCATAATTTGTATTTAGGCTTAAAATGGAGTTATGTTTCTTGTTGAAAGATGGTCATGAATAATTTTGAATTTTATTTGCATTTAATGAACGGTATAGATATTTTTTTTATTAAAATCCCAACTTGCCCTTAACTTTTACTTGCCTAAAACTTTAACCTAAGTCAATCAGGGGCCGTAACTTGTATTATTAGATATGGAGTTATGTAACGTCATTGGTTGATGGTCCTGAACAATTGTGTGAAGTGTTAAGTCAATTGAATGAAGGGTATAGAAGTTATTAAACAATATCCCAACCTGCCCTAAAACTTTAACCTAAGTTCCATAGTCAATCAGGGGCCATAATTTGTATAAAAGATAATATGGAGTTATCTAACCTCATTATATGATGGCTCTGAACATCTGTGTGATTATTAAGTCAATTGAATGAATGGTATTGGAGTTTTAAGTGAAAATCCCAACTTGCCCTAAAACTTTAACCTGCCCTAAAACCTAAGTCAATCAGGGGCCATAACTTGTATTTAGGATAATATGGAGTTATTTAACATCATTGTGGGATGGTCCTAAACAACTGTGTGAAGTATTAAGTCAATTAAACAAAGGATATAGAAGTTATTAATAAATATTCCAACTTGCCCTAAAACTTTAACCTAAGTTCCATAGTCAATCAGGGGCCATAATCTGTGTAAAGAATAATATGGAGTTATTTAACCTCATCAATTGAGGCCCTGAACAACTGTGTTAAGTATTAAGTCAATTGAATGTAGGGTATTGGACTTATAAGTGAAAATCCCAACTTGCCCTAAAACTTTAACCGGACGCCGACGCCGACGCTGGGCGAGTAGTATAGCCCACCTATTCTTCGAATAGTCGAGCTAAAAACAGTTTTTTATAAAAAAAAATATTTATCTATTGTTTTGTTTTTTGTCATGGGGCTATCAAATTTGAGAAATTTTTAATTCATTAAGTTCTATTCTATCATGAACGCATTAAAGTCATCATCTTGAAACAAATTGAATCGAATTAAATTGAACTTAAAGTAATTTAGGCAAGTAATATTATGAGGATTGTAGATGCTTGACATAAGTACAAAGCACAAATGATTATTTGAGCATGGTTGATACATATATATCTATCAAACCACGACTGAGATTCTGTTTGAGACCTGGCCATTGAATTTATCTTAAATAAACATATTGGCAACTTATTTCTTCTTTAAGTATTTCTCTATTTCCTCAATTAGGTCAACCATTTTAGCTTCCTTTTCAATCTCTGTAGCCTCCTCTTCTAATTCCCTATTGGTCATATCACCCAGCTTATTCTTCAATTAAACTTCTAAAATTTCTTTTTTTTATATTATCCTCAATCCGTCCATTCAAATCACGGAAGTCATTATCATTACCCTTAAGATTAAAATCTGAAAGGCTGTGCCCTATATGCAATGTACTTGAAGGCGAGTTCCATTTTATTTTTGAATGCCAGATGTATATTAAGATAAGAAATAGTTACATACCTAGATAGTATCGTCAACGACGCTCTATGTTAAAAGCTATCGAACTTCTACAGTCAGAAAATAAACATTTACTACGTAACGTATCCATCTTTGTGTATAAGGCTTTTGAATTGAGAAATAGAAATGCTCAACTGTTACACTACGTGTTGTTTCCTTAATTACCTGTCATATTGTAAATTGCATTTTTTTCATAATGTATAGTTTCAAAGAATTGCATATATGTACTTCGTTGATTATAATATGTTATTGTTTGTGAATGACATTAGCACCAACACCATTACGTAGAGATATCTACACAAGACAACTAGCTTAAACAGTATTTATTTAATTTTAATTGTTTTTCTTTCTTTTTCTTTCTTTTTCAGAATATTCAATCCATCAATGATCAAGGGTCATTTTTTACTTATATCATTGTCTTTATTATGTGAACTGTTTTCTATGAAATAAACTTTGTTCTGTTCTGATTAATAGCCCTGTTATCAAAGTTATTCAGTTTTTGTTTCTCCTCAATATATTTACCCTGTAAGAATTCTGTAATTACACCGAGTATTGAATAATTATCACCATTGAAAACTAGTTTTATTTTCTCGTCGATTTTGGAATGAACTAGACCTTCGACCTTGCTATCGCGACCTTGACCTTGAATGACACTTTTCAAGCCGGCAGACCTGGATTCCCTGAATTCTAGATCCATAATTTGCTGCAGTTCTTTTTTACTAGGCTTCCTGGCTTTCTGGGAGACAGACTTTCGTTTGTCGTTGTCATGGTAACCATACGCTGTCACCTGCCATCTACAACATATCAAGAATGAAATGAGACAAACAAATTAGTCGATATATCAGGGAATATAATCATAATCGGCTGGTCTTTGGATTTCTATCAATTCTGAAAGAAGTCCAACATCCCACATCAAAATTTGAATAAAAACTGCAATCATGTGACAGATCACATGATCGAAATGGCGGGAAAAACTATAATCCTATGCCAACATGGTCATGGTTAGAGGACAGGTAATTGAAAATACAATGGTCACAGTAAAAACTAACCATATCTTCAGATTTTAATAACAAGAGGCCCAAAAGGGCCTATGCTCTACTGGCATGGCTCTTGTGGTCATTTTCAATCCAGGGCATGTATGTTTGAGTAATAGGCAACAAATATAATTATAGTTCATTCACTTTTAGTGTTTGGGTTAGCTGAAAACGCTGCACGTTCAACATATGAGGACAGGAAGTGTTGTAAGCAGAATAGTTGCATGAACTATTTTAATATGTGCCAAGTAAAGGTAAACTGAGGGTAAAAAATATTTGCTTTTAAAACTGTACTCATCGTCAAAATTTCATTTCTGTAGCTTTAAAAATAAAAAGTTGGTCAAAGGTCAAAGTCAAGAACATCCGAGGACAACATTAATGCTTGTTTGCAAAACTGTTCACATGGTCAAAATTTCATTACTGTAGTTTTAAAAATTAATAAGTAAGTCAAAAGGGGTGGGGCCAGCTTTTGCCCAAGGGGCATTACTTCAAATGTTTTCAATTGTATCATATGATGCTCCACAACAAATATCAAAGGTATGGGCCATGTGGTTTGAAACAAGAAGATTTTGAAAATATTTCTTAAATAAGTCTCTAGGAAAATTGTGGCATCCAGGGCAGTGCCAGTTTTGACCCAAGGGGCATAATTTGAACAACCATGATAGTGGACCACTAAATAAAGCCTTGTTCAAAATAGCAAGCATTTGCATAGTGGTTTCAGACAAAAAGGTTTTTAATATTTCCCAATTTAAGGGGGGGGGGGGGGGGGTCCGTCCCTTACAAAGAAAAAAGAACTCTTCCCTGGGCCTCTGCCAATGTAGCCGAGGTCATTTGCATTTGCCGCACTGGTCCCTTGTGGGACAATCTCCGTGGGGGATAATTTGAACAAACATTCACAAGGAATTGTGACTTTACATGTAAACTTGGCTAAAAATAGACTTCGCTCATGTAGACTTGGCTAAAAATAGACTTAGCTTAAAATAGCATTTTTTATACTTTCAAGACCCATAATCCAGGCATGCATGGGCAGCTCTGGCTGGTTTTCAAAAGGAACCAACTTCTAATGGATATCTTAATACTGTACAAGTTTCATCGAGGTACAATCAAAACTGAAGACTTTATCATGTTCACAAGGAATTGTTTACAGACAAACTGATTTTTTAATACTTTCAAGGCCCATTATCTAGGCATGCATGGTCGGATCTGGCAGGGTTTCGAAAGGAACCGAGCTCTAATGGATATCTAAATACTGTACAAGTTTCATCGAGATCAAATTAAAACTGAAGACTGTATCGTGTTCACAAGCTAATGTTTACACAATAGCATTTTTTATACTATCAAGGGCCATAATCTAGGCATGCATGGGCGGATCTGGCTGGTTTTCGAAAGGAACCGAGCTCTAATGGATATCTAAATACTGTACAAGTTTCATCGAGATACAATCAAAACTGAAGACTGTATCGTGTTTACAAGCTAGTGTTTACACAATAGCATTTTTTATACTATCAAGGGCCATAATCTAGGCATGCATGGGCGGATCTAGCTGGTTTTCGAAAGGAACCGAGCTATAATGGATATCTAAATACTGTACAAGATTCATCCAGATCAAATCAAAAATGAAGACTGTATCGTGTTCACAATCAGTTGTTCGCACAATATTATTTTTTATACTATCAAGGGCTATAATCTAGGCATGCATGGTCGGATCTGGCTGGTTTTCGAAAGGAACCGAGCTCTAATGAATATCCAGATACTGTACAAGTTTCATCGAGATACAATCAAAACTGAAGACTGTATCGTGTTCACAATAAATTGTTTACAGACGCACGGACGCACTGACGCACGGACGAACATACTACGTACACACTGGGACCAATAATACAGGGACTGGAAACGAGCCGTTATGCTTGAATATGTTGTCGCGCACATGCGCGTTTCCGCTATTGACGATTCGTGAACGTGGCCGAAACATCGTTATAATTTTGATGACTACGCTCTCGAGAAAGCATTGAACATTAAAATGCCGTCGCATTGATCAACCGTAAGTGTGTTTATTGCTTTCGTGTAGTTTTGAGTTTTTATTCGGTATTTATACCATTTTTATAAGACAATGGGACAGCTCTTCGCATTCGGATGGGTGATATCCGAACAAAATTGCGGATTTTGCTGTTTTAGTGATAGATTTCGTTCGTTACTTTACACATACTAAAATTAATTTCGACAATTCGTTAATGTAATAGTGTTGGCATAGCATAGCTTAATGTAGTCGTACATTTCTTTTAAAAATTGATTTCAATATTATTCGACAGTTATGTATTGAAAATGTGTTCATTTTTCGGAAAATGTGTTTTTACTGAATAAATTCTGCATCAATCTGGTGGGATTTAATTGCTTTTCAAAATGTATTTCTATATTTATTTTGGCATAATTTGGTACCTAACATATTGCTGGTTGTACTGGGGGACTTTTTAATAAGATTACAAGTAAGCATGTTGGTACATTTACATTTAGATTTTTTTTCTTAAATCATAAATTGGATTTAGATGAGGGTATGTATGTGGGTGCTGCAATAAATATCTTATTCCATATGTCAAGCTGAATAAAAAGTGACCATGTGTTAAAAGAATTAATGATATAATCCTTAAAGACAGATCAAAATGCAGCATCAATGATAATAGTGCAATATTTCACCTAAATTTATTTTTTTCCTTGGCGTATATTATTTTTTACTTTTTTGTTGTTGCAGCATTTATTTTTGAACGTTTTGACAACTGTTTTGGTCTTGGAATGAACCGATTTATGCGATAATGCATGGAAACCAGTGATATAAGACTGCCGACAAATATCAGAATGCAGGTTATGATATTTATGTTACGAAAAGTTCATGTTTCACATTTAAATTGTGCTTTCAGGTCCAGATGCGTCTGACGTTTTCTTGGCAGATTTCTTGTTTGGCTCCTTCTTTATAACTGAGGAAGATGGACCTTCTGCATTTCATGAACTCCATTGACCATCAACTCACATTTGCTTAAAATGAATATATAAAAATGTTTAATTATGAAAAACATTTTTATTTCACTGATAAATGCAGCTGAATGAAATAATGATCATTCCAATCCATTGCTAACCCAAGACAAACACAAAAGACTACAAATGCAAATCAATACTAACCATCAGAACATCAGATTCCAAGTAAAACAATCAAGTTTTCTAAAACAAAGTAAAACATACATCTCTGTAGACTTCAAATGTGCACGACAATCAATCAAGCTTGGATTTCCCGCTTCTTCTTTACAAAGGCAAGGCAGAGAAATCTGATTAACTTACTGCATTACCTCATTACATGATTATCTCTCTTTGACTGTAAATTCACTTGGCTTCATCATTGTGGCACGTGATTGAATGGTGCGCTTAGAGTGGATAGTAATTCTTTGTTCATTCATCTTTTGGTGCAGGGATCATAGGCGGATCCAGGGGGGGGGGGGGACACGGCGCGCGCCCCCCCTAAAATTTTCCAAGTATATGTATAAATTATTAATATCGTTCCATCATTGTAGATAGCTTTTAAGGTTATGATTTGCTCCACACAAAAAAATAGATCTCGATTGACCGTGATTGTATCGAACATCTATTTGGCCACATTGTACTCTTACGAAACATAATTGGTCCGAGACGTTGTGGAACGCTCTTATCGATTAAATTATCTATTATGACGTATTCAGTAGAATGTGTTAGCGTTTGGCTATCCTCCGTTTTTACGGCTATACGTAGGACGCCGTTCAATCGGACACATGCGTAGTTTTGTAGTGAATATCGGACGGCTGAACTACCTGCGGGGAATATCGGACACAACAGTTATTTTAATAAAATATGTTCTGGTTTTATTCGACATTGTGTTCAATGTATTAACCCTGAGAAGTCAGTGAAACAGACGTTTGCTCGTCTGTTTCACTTTTCGGATCGTTCGTCATAATGACTAAATACAATGTACAGAATAGCACCCAGTACACTACGTTCTGTGCAAACATTTGTTTTTATTTGTCTTCACATTTCTATGACTTTGGAAGTATTTTAAAGTTTATTACTATAAGCGACTGTCTTATGCTAAACAAATCTGTTCGAAAGATTGATATGGCGGGAGTGTCAAACAGCTTTGAATCATATCAGACGCCGAGTAGCTTGTCATCTTATATGGATCCAAGCTGTTTCCATATTAATTATATCATCAGCCGGAAAGGAGTTAATATTTCACCTTCTCTGAATATATTCGCAGAAGTCAGTATAAAGCGACTTAAAACAATAAACTAGAAATGAATGGCATTAAATTTAGAATAAGATCAGACGCTGCTTTGGATGTACGGCATATGAACTGACTCTGCACTGTTAACAACTCAAAATGCGAGATGCGAAGGAAATCCGTTATTCAGGAGGTGTTACTATATTTAGATTTTACATAGCACGAGCTTCCGTAATTCCGTACCCGGCCATTCGATTGGTCGAAAATGAAACTATTGTTCTATATATAGCATTTGCATAACGCAAGAAGCATTGAGCCCCGGCGTTCCATAGTAAACACATGCAATAGTTTAAGAGCTTGAGGCCGTCGCGAAGGCCTCCGATCCCCTGAATTACCATGAAAACACATGGGGGCCTTAGCGGCCAACAGAAGTCAATTTCAGAAGTTACGCCCCCCCCCCCCCCCCCTAACTGAGAAACCTGGATCCGCCACTGGGGAAACTACTTTTATAATAATGTTATCTTTATCAAGTTTTTTCCGCCACTGGGGATTCTACTTTTATACTTTTATAATAATGTTATCTTTATCAAAGTTCAACAGATTAAATCATTTAGATAGATATTGTGTTATGATGACGTCTTGCTTTGTCAAATCTACCTCTGTTATTTGAAACATAGCTTGCAATTTATATAGTCTGCATTTTCTCAAACAATATTTTTGGTGGTAAATCGGCTGGCGACATTTGTTAATATTTAAAGGGATTTTCTGTTGTGAGTGTCGAGTTTGTGGCTACACTGAACAGGGTTGACCCTGTTCAAAAACAAAATGGAGACAGAAAGAGATGAAAGAGTGAAAGTGAACTGTATTGTAAGGTGAAGGAACCTCAGACTATTGGAAATGTTCGCATCAATCGGGACAAATCGGCAAATCAGAAGGAGTGTTAGAGGTTTGTGGCATTTAAGATAGACTGAATCATGTGGCATTTACTCTACCGAAATACTCCTTCTATAGTAACAAAATTATTGTTTTTGCATGAAATATTATAAAAATTTCCTACCAATCTAAATTTTATAGAAAAATAATGATGTTGTATTTGAAAATTAAATTTTGATATCAAATGCATTGTTCGAAATAATCAACTGAATGACAGATAAAAGCTTCAAAATACACAATATTTCCATTCAATTTTGACCACTGTAACTTAATAGTCAAACAGAATTTTTCCAATAAATCAGTGAGAATTGTTTCCTGTAGCCAACCAAAAGATTTTTGTCTAACCAAAAGATTGTTGCCTGATGATGGCCCATGATAAAAGTTATGGTTCAAAATGATTTTAATCATATTATTATAGAAATATATATACTGTTAATTTAGAGATTTACAATGTAGGCAATGTGTTAGTTCTGACTTCCATAACTTTAATGTTGATATATATTTTTTTTTTGATGTTTACAACACATTAAATATATACAACGTGTTCGCTGAAGTTCTTAAGCTAGAACACATCCAAAACGGTAATATACAACGTGTTCGCTGAAGTTCTTAAGCTAGAACACATCCAAAACGGTAATATACAACGTGTTCGCTGAAGTTCTTTAGCTAGAACACATCCAAAACGGTAATATACAACGTGTTCGCTGAAGTTCTTAAGCTAGAACACATCCAAAACGGTAATATACAACGTGTTCGCTGAAGTTCTTAAGCTAGAACACATCCAAAAAGGTAATATACAACGTGTTCGCTGAAGTTCTTAAGCTAGAACACATCCAAAACGGTAATATACAACGTGTTCGCTGAAGTTCTTAAGCTAGAACACATCCAAAACGGTAATATACAACGTGTTCGCTGAAGTTCTTTAGCTAGAACACATCCAAAACGGTAATATACAACGTGTTCGCTGAAGTTTTTTAGCTAGAAATGTGTGAGACTTTTTTTTTGGAAGTGGTCAAAGGTGTCATTCATATATATGTCTTGGTAAATAATAATGACATCATGGGTGAAAGTTTTCCGCTTTATGACCGAATTCAGTTTTTTCAGCCTTCAAGTCAGAGGTAAATTATCAAAATTGTAGAAAACCAGGAAGGGGGATAGAGTGTCTGACATTGTCTAAGAGACAATTGTATTCCCAAAAAAGAAATATTTCATTTTGGGTGCACATTGTAATTCTAAAAATAGAAATGGCACGTAACAGGCTATTGAATACTTGTTGATTTTCGCCATAGTAGCAGTGACTTGCATCTCAATAAGACAAGGAACACTGTCAGAAAAAGTTGTCATTTTTGGTAATGATATAACATATTTCTCTTTGATGTTTGACCACTTCCGTAGATGCAAACTACAAAACTGCAAAAAATAAATTAATTGTAAACTATGTGGTACTTCAGTAAGTAAGTTTCAATGCATTGTTCACATCGATACCAAGTTTATGTCAGTTTTGAACAATATTTTTTTTTGCTATTTATTTTTATTTACTATGTACATGCAAATTGGGTGTAATACCCAACAAATGTTGAGCAGTATTTTTCCTCACATATTTAGATTAGTGTTTCAGGGCCATCTCGTTTATGAACCTAAGAATTATTTTGAAATCTGGCCAGTAGTTTATTATTTTTTCCATAAAGTCTTATTGTGAAAACTAGCGCCGCCCCTGTCAGCCAAGTGTTTAACGTACCAACATGGCTTTTTAATTTGATAAAAAGACCCACTTTATGAAAAATTCTGAGATTATTTTTAGATAGAGTTAACGGTGACTGAGGAGAGATATTCAAAGTTTTCCATATAGTCAATTAGCCACGCCCCCTGTCGGCCAAATTGTTTATGATTCAACCTGGCTTGAAATAATTTGATAACGGGTATCATAAGGAGCATAACTGTGAAAGTATTTTGAAATCTGGCCAACACATTCTGAGGAGGGGATTTGCATTTTGTCCACATAGTCATTTAGTAAAAATAAGCCCCACCCCTTGTTGGCAAAGACCAACATGGCTTGAAGAAATTTGATAAAGAACGACGTGAAATTATTTTTGAAATATAACCAACGTTTTCTGATGAGAGATATTCAGGGTTTTCCATATAGACATACTGGGAAAACTAGTCCAACTGTGGGCCAGGTTTTTTACAATCCAATATGGCTTGAAGGAATTTGATAAAGCATTACCTTAGGAACAATTCTGTGAAATTGAGCCAGTAGTTACTGCGGAGAAGATTTTCATTTTTCTTCATATTGACCCCTGAAACACTGTACATATCCGTATTGTTGTGTTTACATGTATATTGATATGCCTCGTCATTGCTATTAAGTTATGCAGTGCTTTCCCAAGGCGCAACCGGGACGTCTGTTTTTCAAACTTCGAATCGCCGGATTGGTTGAAAATGGTACTGCGTTAATATCAAGCCCCCAATGGCGCTTGTATTTATTTACGTTTAAAACTCAACTAGCGTGAAAAGGGTCCTCTATGATCATACTCTCGGAGCGCATGCATTTTTGTGCCAAACATGGGTATTACCTTATTTTGAATGGCCGGATGTTGTTTTAGCAGCTTATTGTTATCAGATTAATGATGCTCTTAACGACGTTTGCCGATCAGTAATTGGTGAAGGAATTCTAATATCTGTATCCGAAAATGGATTATCGAATTTAGGACAGTGGAGGTAAAACAAACCTGGAAGCTATCTGGGAATATTTTTTACAAATTGTGATTAGGATGTTACCTTTTATTTTATTGGCGGCGTCAGTTTTCAGTTGCATGCTCTGTAATTTGTTTTATTTGACCAAAAGAGTTAACTTTTGATATCCCGATAGTTATCATGAAGTCACAATCATTTATAGTAACACTTGTTCTGAGTTTATAACATCATCACGATCATTTGTTCAAAACTTCATGGTTTATTTTTGCAAAACATTTAATTGAATTCTTTCAGTCTTTTTGTGCTAAAAAAACCGGTAATGTTTTTTACATTTTTTCACAGAACGATTATCAACTTGCACTGGTTCCAAAGCTTATTGCACTTACACAGAAAACGAATGGAAATTTTGCAAGGGTCACATATTTTCATTATAGTTCCGTGTTTAAGTCGCAATTTTATATATGAAACGTGGGTAAATAGGCTACAGTACAGTTTTTTTACCTTTCACCAGATACGTTTCTCGATCAATCAAATTAATCATTGATAGTGCGTAGAATTTAGCATGTCTTAAGTTTTATTTATAATTCACCTTGGTTTACAAATAAGACATTGTTTCAATCCAGCTTAATGCCTTAAAACCCACTTCGGAAATTTGACGGTCATTTATCGATTCGTCCACCATCTTGAATATTGTTCAAATCTTTGTGACCTTAGGTCGGCTCATTAACTCATCGTGTGTTAATGTTTCTACATAAAGGAGTCTTTTATATAAGATCGTTTTCACAAACATCAATATTATTTAGTATCGGAAACACGTACTTCAGTACTCAGATTGAAATATTTTTTTATTAAGAACACCTGCTATGGTGCATGGACCATTTTCCAGAGAGGTATTTCGCCTCAAATTAGTGAACTCGAGTGCAATCTTTGCGCAATAATAATACTATTAATATGCAATTGGAGTAGCAAATTTCCATAAATTATTAGTTGGCTACCTTCTTTACTTCTGTTTAAAAGCATTTGAAATTCTGCAGCAGAAACTATTTCATGCGGGCTGAATTGGTGTAATTTGTTCTGTGCTTTGGACGGCTGATATGCCCTGAGGGGCACCGTCCAAAAACTGAGTGGAGTTAACACGTCTGGTCTTCGGGAAGGCGTACTTTGAATATAATTACATGTACCCCAACCAACCCCAGACCCACAATTAGCGTTACATACCACCACCATTTGGAAACAACCTTCAAAAAAGTAAGATACCTCCTTTAAAAAGGACCCGGCGGCCCCAAGTACACGAAATCAAGCAAGAAAATTGCAAACACACTCAAATCTAATTGATATCTTTAAAATACATATCTGTCAAAAAGACAATACCTGATGTAAAACACGTGGGTGCGTTATCTTAAGTGTAAAACCAAGCTCCACAATCAAACTTTTACTTAAACAAATGTGCTTTAGTTTTAATGCAGAATAAATGCAATCTAAGAGTGCCTTCTGAATATAAATGTAAACCAAGATCTCAAATAGCACACAATTCACGCACTGGCTTGCCATTTTTGAAAAAAAAAATAGGTATAAATGAACCTCACACCATGTTCAGCATATAAATCCTTCGAACAAGAATTTCACTTTCATAATCCAAAGGAATGGGCAAGATCATAGAGGATATTTGTTGATTTCAGTATAATATCGGATTTTGTTCTACGAGTTTCAAAGATAAAAAATAGTTGCATTAGTATTCTTCTAAACACGCCATCTTTCGAAAAGAGTGTTTTGTTCGACGCCTTTCGTGGAACGCCCCTCACGCAAAATTTTAACTAATGACGTAGCTGTCAATTTTCTATTTCCGGCTTGTTGAGAAAAAGTTTTCCGATATTTTTCAGTTAGTTTAGTTTATTAATTACTCGTTTTTTTAATGCAAACATTTTATGAACATTAATCAATGAAATAATGCATCTATGATCCAAATAATACCAGTTAATGCAGGAAAGCACACTGTAACACTCTTATTCAAAATCAATACATATACACTTGTATCACAAACATAAACTTGACTGATAGACCTTTAACTACTTACTAAATAATGCATATATGGAAACTATTAACTACTGATAACAAGATTGTAACCGTGTATTTAATAGCAGAAAGCGCAAAATATTAAATGATTGGTGAATAATAAAAGATTTACTGTGGTCTACTACAGTCTCATAAGGTAGAAATACCGTGTTATACGCTCATTTCTTTCAAATTAAACTCGGTATCCTTCATAAGGACCTTTGTTTTTGACATTTATTCATTCTTTTTGGAATATTAAAACAATGTTATTAATTGTGGTTAATCTTATTTGGGAGTAAGAGTGCATCTTTAAAATTAAACAAGGCATGAAAACATGACCAAATACTACACCGCCATTTATTGAATGAACTTTTGAAAGGTCGAACGGGTTAGCAAAACAGATAACAAAGTGAAAGAAATCAATTATGTTGATGACATTAGTACCTACATGAATAATAATAAAAAGGTCTGGATAACAGATCTGGTTCCAGTACTGATGCCCCGATAGGAACTTGCTAACACCGGCAGCTTCCAACCCTGGAATTAATTTCATTCAAGATTGTTGGGATAAGAATGAGGTTGTGCACGCATACTGGTTTAAACCCCACAGTAGATTTGCACTTTACTGACCGATCCAAGACGGTACCTAACAATCCTTGATAAACACCTTGTTTTTCATATAATATATATATATATATATATATATATATATATATATATATATATATATATATATATATATATATATATATATATATATATATATATATATGCACTGTTTTGTTTGTGGGGGTTTGTGCTGTTGTTCCATGTTTCTTGTTTGTGGTGTTTGTTTTTGTGTTCTATGTCTTTGGCGTTTACCCTTTGCCAACAAACGGGGTTTATGTTTAAACTTATGGCTACTGAGCCTGTTTACCGTTTCAGAATTGCACAATATGTATTGCATCCCTTGTATTGAGGTGTTTTGTTTTTTATTAAATCCCTGTGATCATTTCATTTTTTTATTCAGATATACAGAAACCGAGATCAACTGTAACATTGGTGTAGCATTGTGAAAAGTAAATAGCCCAGCCATGAGTGAAAAAAACTCCACTTCATTTTTTGTGTTTGGATTAATTATTCTGATATGCAATATTTGGATAGCTATTAGTAATACATCACGAAAAGGAAAGCAAGACATAGTGAAAAATGCCACTCGAGTAACAACTTTCGTCGTACACGCATATATAACGGAGTTGAAGCTAGAATTTCCGACATACGAATTTAATGAAGGAATTGAAATTGATGATTTAACCTTGGCAAAAACTTCTTCAAAAGAGCCGTCCTCGTTACACGTTTTTCATTCAAATGTGGAGTGCAAATACAGCAGTACCGAAGGCAATTGCCTTAGTCATAGGAAATTTGGCTTCCAAGATTTGATAGAGGATGAGAAAAAATCACTAGGAGATCTGTTTGGTTTGCGAATTCCTAACACCGCCATTTATGATTCCTCTAGTTCCTTTGTTTACCCGGTTTCTCAGGATTTATCTTTCTCCGAAAGTGTGGGTATTCAAGAATCTTACACTGAAATGGATGAAGATATTACAAATTCAGACAATGCTGCATCTGGAGCCGGACTACCTGTGCAAGCCACTGACGCAACTGAAAATGATGTATACATCCATCCAGCTCTGGCAGACAGAGAAGGCCAAAATTGTCTACACGTTGAGCTAGACGCAGAAGGTGCTGTCGGTGGTGATGTTGAGTCAGCAAACTCGGGTATTTTTGTTATATGTACTGAACCTAAGTTTTAAATGGTAATATCTGCAGTTATCGCATAAAGTAGCTTTAAGGTTGAACTAATTGTTTATTTGAGTAATTGATCGTTCAAACGGTCATTGTTTTATACGATATCGTTACGATATATTGATAAAAACATGTTGATATGCATGCTATATTTTTGGCATCCACATGCACTTGTTTCAGATTCATCGTTCGAGATTATCTCATTGAACTGGGATAATTTTCCTGCCAACGCTGTGATTCCAGCAGGCATCTTTCGACAAAATCCGCATTTTCCAAGGTATGGGTCTTATCAAGACCGCCAACTGACGTTCGCCAACCAGCTTGCCACTAATGCCTTTAGAGATACACAAGCCCTTGTAGACGCTGGATTCTTCTTCACTGGTAAGGAGTGCAGTTTATTTAATAAGAAAATAATTGTTAAAAACTTTTATTATTGACAATGGGAAAAAAGTGTTCTCCAAATGCATTAATATGCAAACAACTTGAGTGAGAAAGTATGTCTGCATCGTGTTCTCATGGAGTGCGTTAATGCCCATGAAAGTGGGCTCGTTAAAATCCCACCATCTGTCTGTCATTCAGGAAGAGATTTTAAAACTTGGCACATTGTTCCGTATAAAAAGAAGAGGTTTCACATCTGAGACCATTGTCCCTACCCCAAAGGTCAAGGTTGAACTTACAGATTTTCCATTATGGAATGTTGCATATATTAGTTTATGCATAGTTGGTCATGTCTCGGATTCACGAAGGGGTTTTAAAATTAATTGGCGGCTGTGTTCAGTACATAAATATAATGTGTCGGGTACAAGACCTATGTCCCTAGCTTTTACTGCACCACTTTACTTCACACTTGACGTCAACCATCATGGGAGCAGGCATATGCTTAAAGTTTATGATAGCTTCCTGAATGTAGGCATACTAGTAATTGCATAATCTATTGAATTGTATGGTACTTCGGGAGCAGTTTTCACTGCTTGCGACAACTCTTGTAACTTCATATTGTGCAAGAAATGTTGGGCCATCCAGGGCCTGATGATTTGACTAAGCCCCATTTAAAAAAAATACATAAACATATTTTCCTCAACTCTGAAAGTTTCTCTTCCTCCCAAAATGAACTTCATGTAGAAACGTTTTAATAACATAATGAAAGCGTGATAGGTTTTGAAATTTTGTATATGCGCAACAAGCGTGATTTTACGGTAGTACAACCCTGTTCACAGGCAATAAAAATCAAATCCAATTCTTCAAGTGGCTACAAACTGTAACCCTGTCATTTCTAGGTTATGTGAGTTGGTGATTTTTTTTATACAATTATATTGTTTCATAACAGTAACTGATCAACCTATATGTAATACGAAATGAACATTGCTTTCATCTCGCAAGTGTAGTGCTACTGTGAAGTTAATAAAAAATGAAAGTCGATATTGGCTGAGGACGTTTTGACTATTTGTAATAGGTAAAGTCATTCGGAACTCCTCGGCCATTTTTTTTCAAAAACAACCTCGGATGTATGCAGGTACATCAGTTGAAGTAGTTCGTATTTTTTTAATTAAATCATGAATTAAATGTAGTGTTTTAGAGTTGTATTTGTTGATCTAAGTTTAAATTGATTGCCATTGAATAGTATTATTGCAAACATATTTAAGAATCCCAAGAGTAATGTCACAAAGTTTAACTGCTAAATAAAATTACTACGCGATCTACTTGCAGCGGACTTAAACGTACCACTTTTTCAGTATGTAAACCGTCCAAATACATCCGAGGTTGTTTTCGATAAAATGGCCGAGGAGCTCCGAATGAGGTAAAGTAAAGCAGCCATTCGGAGTCCTCGGCCATTTTTTCAAAAACAACCTCGGATGTATGCCGGTACATCTGTTGAAGTAGTCCGTATTTTTTTTAATAAAAGCATTAATTAAATGTAGTATTTAAGAGTTGTATTCATTGCTCTCAGTTTAAATTGATTGCCAGTGAACTGTATTATTGCAAACATAATTACGATTCCCAAGAGTTAAGTCATAAATTTCAACTACTAAATAAGATTACTACGCGATCTATTTGCAGCGGACTTAAACGTACCACTTTTTAAGTATGTAAACCGTCCATATACATCCGAGGTTGTTTTTGAAAAAATGGCCGAGGAGTTCCGAATGGTAAAGCAGCATTTTAGAGAACACATTCCCATTTTAAGCGTTCATATTTAATAATTATCTTTTCCCCTTGGCTCCTCACCAAGAGTTCTCTAAGAATCTTCGGCTTGCTTTTAGATTCACATTAACGTTGTTGTATTTTAATTCGGACAGTTTTAAAACCGCATACCTCAGTACGTCACATTTTGTAGTCCAAGCGCATGAATTCTTTTATCATGACATGGCAAAAATGATCTGACAATACCTGATTTCGATTTGTTTTACTAAAGTCCGTAGGTCTGCTGCCTTCAACCTAAGGCCACACCAAATTAGTGTTTCATTCCTCGTTTTTTTCTGCCCCCAAAAAATGGAGCGAGCGAGCGAAAGATTGTTCAATATAATTGCCTTTAAACCCATTCGAATGCAATATTGAACTGAACATCTAATGTACATTGGGAAAATGTCCGAATACATACTAGCTATTTATTCATCCCTTTTAATACACACATTATATACATCAAATTTCTAATATAATTAAAACATATTTTAAGTATGACGATGATTCATAATAAACAATAGCCCTGCTTGAAGGAAAAGTTTGAAACGACTTGTATAAATCTACCTGAATCACTTTTACATCATTTAAGTCTGTATTTAGACATTCATTAGGATTGATGTCGGATGTGTAAAAAATGAGACTCCATAAAATTTAAATTTCTTGACTTTGTTTCGTTTTTATTATCACGGTAAATGGAATGGCATGCGCTTATTGAAATGAAAAGTACAAGGGTATGTCCAGAGTACTTTTATGTTCAGTGAGATGTTAGGGTTGGCTTACCTATTTCTGGTCTATCCGGACCAGTGTTTATATCGTTAATTGTGAAAAGATATTTGTTGGAAAATGTTGTTTTGTCAGAATTTGGTAAAAAATGACTTTGATACATCACTTTGGACCAAACAATCAACCATGTTCCTGTCTTAAGTTAAGCTGTCATCTTCAGCATCGACGTCATTTAAGGTAAAATTCCTGTCACCTCTTTTTGACTTAAATCAAATAATACTTAGTTGAGTCATTGTTCATCATTCCCATTTCCATCCAAAAAGAATCACTAACAAGTACCAGTATCAGATACACCTGTTTCATTGCATAATTATTAATTTAATTAATGATCCTTTAATGCATGAGACGATGAACATGCCTTCAAGCATGGCAAAAACAAATTTATTGTAAAACAATACGATTTATTTTCCGAAATTTGAGCCACAGTGTTGATACCGGAGGCCGCCATTTGATTGAATTTATTGAAGCAAATGCTAAAACGATATACAGTATGAAACACCACGCACCGGAAATTTCTCTTTTCAAAAACACTTAAACTAGCGTAGAAAAAAATATTACCAGAAAAAAGCTGGTTGGCGATCAAAACATACTTTTTTTACATTTTCAAAAAATAGGAGCGGAGAATCCGCGGAACAAAACATCAATTTGGTGTGGCCGAAAAACTAGATATTTATTTCTATATCAACTGAATGTGTTCTATATCCCACTAGGCCATAACGATTGTGTGTGCTGCTTCCAATGTGGAATACGCTTGCAGAATTGGCAAGCTGAGGATAACCCAGAAGATATTCATCGGCAGTTTTCACCTCACTGCGACTTTTTACATGTAGAGCACGGTGCTGCTTATGCACAGGTAGAGGTTTGAAATTAATTTAAGTAATCTTTAATGCACAAATGTATAAGTTCAATCTTGAGGGTGTTTGTGACATAACTGTTTTATACATTTTACCCGCATGCTGATTACTAAATGGGTAAGCTCCATCTACTTGTTACCGTTCTATATATGGTAGGTCAATACAACCTACATTTACAGCCAATGGAATGGCAGATAGGCAATCATTTAGTATTAGGTTTAATCATTAAGATTTTCAACTTTCGCTGGTGTTTAAAGGTCCGCCCTCTGCCACTTTTCCGATACATAATCCTGCGCCAGAGTTTGCGTTGAAAATGTGTCAGCCACTAAGGTTGTATTCTTAGTCAGTTAGATGACCAAAATTAAATCTTAATGATTAGGATTGTAATTCATGTCATCTAGCTATTACGTAGACGGAAACGTGATACAATATCTTAAAACTTGATTTAGTGTTCATTGAATAATTGATTTTTTTTAGGAATATGGAATCAAACTTTTCAAAAACGAACAATTTAACGATTGCCTCAGTCTGTTTGTGAATTAATGAAAATGTTTACATCTTTTTATTGTTTTGCAGGGAATACCATGTTTGGAAATGCCTTTTGTAGATTTGCACAGTCCCAGGATCACTAGAAGTACGTACATAAGCATGTAACATCTTTCATTTGAATATAGATTAACATTTTATAGGAACACCATTTTGAAAGTTGTGCTTCAGTGTATTGCATCCGGTACGCAAAAGCTAAACATTTTCCATTCACCACATAGTTAAAAGGTCAAGGATTTTGGTATATATAACTTGCAGTTTTCGGTATGTACTCACCCTCCATATAGTGAGTGTTACATATATGCTTTTGAAAACAGTATATTATTATATACCGTGTATCTTGTGTTACCTGTGAAAGGAAATAAATCTAAATAAGGTTTTGTATCAACATTAATTACTAATCAATTTCAGCATGACCTTTCCTTCATTTTTTTTATTTAATCGCTTTAGCCCTTTACCAACATGTTCTGTTGGAGGTTCGTCGTCTTGGATATAAATGGGACGATGTCCATAAAGCGTTGCTGGAGCATGTACGTAGAGGTATATATATGTTTTGTGTTGTCGATATACATAATGAAATATTGTGTCCGGATCCAATCTATCACCGCTATTGATTATTGTATCTAAGTGATGTTACTGGTACGTTTCAATGATAATAATGTTTCCCACATTACGTCAATAATTGTGCACAGCAATACCATGCTAGATCGGCTAATTTAATAAAAAATACTTTATTGTGCAAAATGTTTTTACTAAAGGAAGATACACAGAGAACATTTGATTGTTTCCCTAATCTAATTTGGTAAAGACCAGGTTTTCCGGTTAGCGCAGTGGTTAGCGCACTCGCTTCTTACCTAGGCGACCCGGGTTCGATTCCCGACTCGGGCGCATGTGAGTTTGGTTCTTGGTCACCAAGCCGGACACGTGGGTTTTCTCCGGCTTCTCCGTTTTCCCCAACAACACAAGACCACATTCTCGCGTAAAATCGGGCCAACGAGAGTTATTAATATAATGTTGTAATAACTTGTTTCACAATCGTTGTAAAATAAATATGTTCAAATTAAATTAATCTAATTTGGGCCTTATTTATTTGCATTTTGACGGCTAATATGATATGTAGAGAGATAATAGGACTGGTTTGAGAGAGAGAGAAAGAGTAACATTTGGCTACCTTTGATTTCTTGGTACAAATTCACTGTATTCTAATGGATGTTGCCCTTTGCGAAAACGTATCCACATTCCCCTAAACATCATAGTACTAACCAATACAGTGAACACAGTCTTCGTGAATGAATATAAAAAGCAATGTTTTTCGTGAAAAAGTGAACAAGATCAAGATCAACTCTTATACAGTGAAGTGTATGCATAAAAGGTCAAAGCATGCATATTTGCTATCATATTAGGAATTTAACGTGATTTAGTATTTTTAGTTGGATATATTTCCCAATTGGGAAGGCACAGGCGTTAAAATATTTCCAAACAAATCACTGGCTACTGATACCATTTACTGGTTTTTAACCAATGTCTGTGAAGAGTATTCCTTGTGTTTATATTTCGAAATGTTTTTTAGTTGGGCGGGATGGAGGACAAAGGTCAAAGCCACTGTTACAAAAATAGTAGCAATGATGAAGGTCACTGCCTGCTTTAGACTGTCGAAAACTATGTATGCCAAAGTTTCTGATTGAACTAATTACATACGGTCGCATTGCGGTGAGCCCAAGGCTGCTTAAAATCACAATGTCATTTTGATTTGTCTCTTCAGGTCTGTCCCTTGATTATCTGGGCACGGATCACCTACAAAGTATCCTGGTGGAATGGGGCACACCTCTGAGCCAAGAAGGTATATAGGAGTCAAATATGCAGATTTAGTTTTAGCAATATTAATTTAATCATAATAGTACACATATGCAAATAACTACAATACGATCTTAACCAATCATTATATTTAAATGTATTATAAGATAAGGTAGTAACATGCACAATGTTTTTTTTTCTATTATACAAATTTAAAAGTTAAACGAGCTTTGGAAAACAATAAGTGTTGTTAATTGGTCAAAGAAAAAAAATGTATTATTATAAACTCAAATGTTTTCGTTGTTTGCTCCATATGGTTGTTTTCATAACTCGATTGTTATATTAACTTAAAGAAACACAATAAAAATATTAATCTAAAATACGAAATCTTCAATATGACAATACCCTATAACAAATGTAATAGCACATGCCATATCTAGCCTCTCGCTTACATGCTTGTCAAGTTCTTCAAGAACTAAATACGAAAGAGAAAAATGTGCCACCACTGTCCTGCGTCTTACCCATTTTAGCGGCGCATGATTAATTAAGTAAAAAATAATGCTCCGCATTTCATTTGTGTTTGTGCAATACGTTTGGAGCTACATGCAACACATTATTTTTGTCCTGTTTTCAGCTCTTCTTGAGTAAAACAACAGATTACGTCGAAGAACAGCCGCTTAAGATCCTATTCCTGCCGTGTGGTCACCTTGTGGCGTGTAAAGCATGCGCTCCAAATTTAACCCACTGTCCTCTTTGTAAAGGACATAGGACATATTACACACATGGTCCAAGTGTTCAAATGAAGATAATAACTTTTGATTTTATCAGACGGTTGCGTTTAAATAAGCAGCAGTAAAAAAACCCAGCAGTATTCATTCAACAAATGACTAGTCCCTAACTGTGGTGCATCATTATAGTGAAATTAAGGTTCCGAAGGTCTCAAGATCTCATTTGTAACGCTTTAGTACATACATAATATAGTAAATATTTGTCTGATTCGGATTTGTTAGAGAAATGTATTTATGAAGGATGAATTAATTATTATTGTTAGAGAACAAACGTGTGATGGTAAAGTGTTTGGATTTGATTCAATTAAAAGTGGTTGGTTAATTTTCATTGCTTTGTGCAAATGTTTTTTGCTTGTATTTAATAGTGCAGGTCTGCTTAAAGGCAACCAAGAACTGATGCTTCAACAAAGCTAATAAAATACTCATTTAAAAAACACTTTTACTGTACATTTGATAACATAATCGGTGATGTCGTAAAAATAGTGCAACAAAATTTGAAAACTGTTTCTCCATGCGGAATGCCCAGTTCTATTTTTAGAATGAAAATACTACATAAACTGTATAAACTAGTACCAGATACATATAAAAATAGATCATTTCGATACATTTCTTACCGTAAACTTGAACATCCCATTTATCCACTTGTTTTATTGGTGTTATTTTGGACGATTTCAAATTTAAGTTTTGTTATACATGTACTTCTTATCGCATAAGTGTATTTTTTATCTCTTTTTTTTTTAAATCATCTTGGCTGCCTTTAATAACATGTGTAAACATCGAATTTCTTAGATAACTGAAATTTGGTTATGACGAAATTGACCATTTTAACGAATTCTACGTTTTGTGCCATATCATCGAATAATACTCATATTCTGTGATGCAGTAAGTTGAAAACTAGTTGTTTTAATTGTATGTGTGTTATTATTATTAGTATTATTATTATTATTATTAGTAGTAGTAGTAGTATAAGTATTATTATTATATGAGAACCTGTGATAAAATAAACATGTATTTTACAATGAAGGCCTGAATAATGACATTCTGCATTCCGATGCCGTGATTTTTAATCTTTGTATTACATGTATATTTTTCAGAGTTAATTGTTAATTGGGTATTGAATTGTTAATTTGATATGAGGTTTAGTCAGATTTATTGTTCTTCCATCATTTGCCAAAAATATTTTTTGTGATACTTTTAAAGAATCTGATTTTCTAAAAACATTAAAGAGTAATATGACCATCATTATCTGTGATATTTTCTGTGTGATCTTAATATTTATGCAAACTACCAAATGCAGATTCAAATGCAAATTTAAGTTTTGTGATACTTCATACGTTTTCATCGCATAAGTGTATTTTTGATTTCTTTTTTAAATCATCTTGGCAGCCTTTAATAACATGTATAAACATCGAATTTCTCATATGACTGAAAAATGGTTATGACGAAATGAACCGTTTTAACGAATTCTACGTTTTGTGCCATATCATCTAATAATACTCATATTCTGTGATGCAGTAAGTTGAAAACTCGTTGTTTCAATTGTTTGTGTGTTATTATTATTATTATTATTATTATTATTATTATTATTATTATTATATGAGGTTTAGTCAGATTTATTGTTCTTCCATCATTTGCCAAAAATGTTTTTGTGATACTTTTAAAGAATCTGATTATCTAAAAACATTAAAGAGTAATATGACCATCATTAACTGTAATATTTCTTGTATGATCTTAATATTTATTCAAACCACCAGAGGCAGATTCAAATGCAGTACTTTTCAATCACTGACATCAATGGAATACTTATATTAGTAAATGTGCATTACTTTCTTTACATTAACTGTGTTGTATCTAACCTTTCGTCGACGTGAAAATGAGTTTACATAATAACAACATTAATTTTATCTTAAAAATATAGATTTCTTTCATTAATAAGTTAGAATTGTTTTTCTGAATTGTTTGATAAACATACCTAATTTTCTATACAGTATATATTGATCGGTTGTTTTGGAGTTTTGTGCTGTTGTTACATGTTTCTTGTTTGTGATTTTTGTTTATGTGCTCTATGTCTTTGGCGTTTACCCTGTGCTATTCAACGGGCTTTATGTTTTTGATTTTTTGGCTACTGAGCTTGTTTCTGTATTTTTTCATATAAATATCTATAAACATAAGCATTTGTAGAAAAATGTGTTTTTTAAACAGTTCAATCAAATTAACAACTTTGATGTCAATAATCACCCAAAATTATATAATACTACTAATGGTTGTTGTACACATGCAGTTAGACTGCATGGATTCAGTGAAATGTGTCGTAAGGATAAGAATAAAATTGAGTGTGGCCTCTGTTTAAAATGTGTAGAATATTTGTGTGTGATTTTTTTATATATATAATAATTTATTATTCCTTCAAAGGTTGTAAAATATGTTTATACAAAATATATAATGAGGAATTATTTATTCCTTAAAAGGTTGTCAAATATGTTTATACAAAATATGTGCAATATATAATAGGGTAATATTTTAAATGCGGACATGAAATTGAATTTGATTCAGGTTTGTTTTTGTTTGCATGTATAAATGTCTAGATCTTGCTCATCTCAGGAATATATGTGAATAAATTTCGTGGTATCATCATTGTTATAAGGCTGTTTCTACCATTTCGTGGTATCATTATTGTTGTAAGGCTGTTTCTACCATTTCGTGGTATCATTATTGTTAGAGGCCGTATCAAAATAGTATGTGCATTACTCAGACGTAAACAAAATATCAGTCTGAAGCAGGATTCTCAATCCTAATATAGAGAGTTCATCCTGGACCACATCATGACACTTGACATCCTTTACGTAAACCGGTCCTTGCATTTGTTTTATCAAAAACACCTTCGATTAGTCCTAGTGCCATTTAACCGGGTTTATGTTTAAACATTTTGCTACCGAGCTTGTTTCTGTAGTTTTTCACATAAGTATCTACATACATAAATACACCCAAAAATATTTCAAACTGATATTCTGTGTCAGGTTTTCCGATTTCACTGTATGTCATCCATGCGTCTGTGCGTCTGTAACTTTAAGGCATTTTGGCCAAAAATGCTAATGTAAACAAAATGGCGACCCGGGACGAAAGCAAACAACTTTGTAATAAAAATCTTAAATGTGTCAATTATAGCCATTCTTAAGTCCTGAATTTACCCGGGCGACTGACTGGAATCACCCCAGTAAAATCTTTGACATCTGTTGTGAAGTCCTGTGCTCGTCCGGGCTCACAACTGCAAAGGTGCCTGAAGTCTCGGCTTAAGCCTTGTAACCAGATAACAAGTTTGGTGATGCTTTGGCAGGAATATTGAAATAAGATTGTTGTCTTAAATAAACGATTATACACAAATATGGGATCCGGACAAAACCGCCCATATCATAATTATTGACAAGGTGGCCAAAACATCCCAGATCTTACCCATTATTTCAACTACTTTATTATTATTTTGACCACATAAAATACACAAGCACGCGCACACGCACACAATGTGCTTCAAGCTCATTTATTATAATTAATAAAAGACTAACATACAATTTGAAACAATCATGTCTTAGAATGACAGCACAATGCCTCCATTATTTTAGTAGAAGACGCTATTTTTATTTATAGTTTTTTTCGAAACCAGTGTCTACAAGTTTTTAAAGGATTTTTTTTTCATTAAGGAAGCTTCTCTTTAAGAAGATAAATAAGCCCAGTAAGCATGTCAACAATTGCTAAATTGATTAAAAAGTAATATGATTATTTATATAAACAAAATTTACATGTATGGCAGTTGAAAGTTTGAAACCTTGTGTTACTTCAATAAAACACATATCCTAATAATTCTTTATCAAACTCATAATGTTCAAATCATTCACATCCCTATACAATGTGACCTTTTTACCTAAGCAACCTGTCCTTTATCGCACCATCCTGTCTGTTTTTAAAAACTGATTTAAACACAAGAGAACATAAAACAACAGAAAGTTTTGACCCCAAGGGCACGATTTAAACCAACTTGATAGAGGACTACTATTTGATATTACTTACAAAATATGAAGGGCCTGGACAAAAAGATTTTTCTATATCAAGGAAGTCAAGTCAGGGAAACTTGTGACACCCGGGGTTGGGCATGTTTTGACCCCAGCGGCAAATTTTAACGAACTTGGTAGAGGACCAGAAAACAATGTAACACACTTAATGGTATTTGTCAAGAATGTTAACCAAAGTTCTGCATGGAATTCATTTTTTAAACAAATTGAAAGGGCACCATCCAAGGAAAATCCTAATGAAGTTTCATCTTTTAATTGGTCAGCTGGTTTAGAAGGAGATATCGTTCGAAGCAATTGTAAACAGACAACAGGCGATGGGTGACAGTAAAGCTCTGTGCACGTGGTCAGATAAGCTAAAATGGATAATATGTAAGATGACTATCCTGAAGTTAATGTTATAAAACTAATAGGAATTAAAATAATCTGCGAAATCCACTTGCAACTTAATGGATTGCTGGCTTTATAGTTTAGAATGATTCTAGGCATATTTATTGTGATTTATTTCAAGATATATTTACGCATTTTGCTGCAATAAATGCAATGCGGCCACTATAGCATGAATGCAAAGAAGAACAACCTGAAACATTATTATAAAAATATTAAAAAAAAAACATTTTTAACCGATAATGGTTTTGAAAAAAAAAACACTTAGAAGAAGGTTTGGGCCTGACAGTGACTATGCCAGTCCAAGTAGTCAGCATGATGGTATCTCGGACGTCTATGGACGTCTATGGTGGTGGCAAAGGTGGAAAACGATCCTTTACAGTGATCAGTGTAAAGTAAATGAAATATGCAAATGCGAACAACTGGTCAGCTGAGCAGTGCAAGGATAATTGCAATAATAGTTTGTGTCTCCAAGGACGTGCAAGTAAATTGAATGCTGCACTTCAGGAGCAAGAGCCCCAGTTGGATTTTTATGATCTTATGGCCAGGTTTAAAAAAGTTTGACTGAAAGATTTTCATGAGACGGCTGCGCTCAGATTTAAGACTACAAAGCAGAATTCAGACGAATCCCTTGAGAATTGGGCTGATCGTATTATGAACCTTGTGGGCAGAGGTCTTACCGAGGATTATACATGTATGTACCATCAGGCGGTCAATGCTTGTCTTGCAACTATGTATGGAGCTGTGGACAGAGTGCGACTATTCATAATGCCATGTTCGGGAGAGTAAGTAGAAAAGTGAAGGAAGCGGGCTAAATGATGAACCATTAGTAAGTATGGTCAAGGCCAATGCTGATTGGTAGAAATATCAAATTCTTTAAAAAGAGAGTAAGTGCTCTGGAAAAAAACGTTAATGAAACTATGATTTTGAGAGGTCACGGCAATATATGCGACCGCTCAATAATGCGAGACAGATGTTGTCTCCGTTGGACCTAACCTCGACCCTAGAATGTTTTGAGGCCTAGCCAATAAAACATTTTGAGGTTGTTGAAGCTTCAGAACAGGAGAGGAATCGGTTGGCATGTGGCGCTCAAGCCCTGAACGAAGATGGTTCCATTATAAACCTGAATGAGAGAGAGGAGGACGCGTTTACAGCGTGTACAAAAGATGTTGAGCGTTTCATGGGACTGGTGAACTATCATCGACTGTTTATAGCAGACGCTTTAACAGGGATGCATCATTTCTGTTGAGGAGATAACCAGGAGGAAGCTGTAATAAATTAAAGCAAAAACACTGATAAACCCACCCATCGTGGGTCTACAAAACTCTCGAGACCTATTTGTCCTGGATACGTATGCATCAGATGTGTGTGTGTGGGGGGGGGATGCTATGCTGAGTCCGATACAGGAAGGAGAAGGGAGGGTGATATCATATGCATTCTTTAGCTTGACGCCAGAACAGCGAAACTATTGCACAACGCGCAAGGCATTCTCATTGGAAGATCTTTCACATTAAGGACCGATCATAGCAGTTTAACTTGGTTGTTGAAGTTCAAGAGGAACAAGGTCAACTCGCTCGTTGGCTGGATGAGCTAAACCAATTTTAGATAAAAGTGGTTCAGCGTCCAGGCTTCTTGCCAATGCCGATGCAATGTCTCCCGTTCCATCTGACCACACCCTTGAGTTTCTGGTAGAAAGTGATGATGAAGGGACAGGAGGGAGTTCAGTGGTCAAGATTGGAAACCTTTACTTTCAGAAGTTCCAGTAATGAAAACTCAGAAAGCGATTAGAGCTTCGACCAATAATCTTTCTTCGGCTGGAGACCCCAAACCCAACCAGAATGACTCGAATCAGATTTATAGCAAGCCAACTCTATGTACAAGACGAAGCGGGTATCCTGTTCCATTACTAGGTTTTAGGCGGAGTGGGTATCCTGCCTTCGATAGTCATTATCTTGCCGCCTTGATCATTGATGGTGAAGGCCAAATGCACAATGTGGACATTGTCGGCAGATTAATCAAACAATTTTCAAACTTGAATAGCTAGCTGTAAAATAACGACTCTTGACTTGGGTTACTTGCATAGCTAACTGTAAACTAATGGCTTTATGACTTATGATGTGTTTATCTACCATATGACATTTGATGGACTTTTAATAAATATCTTCTCTGTGATGCTCTTGTTTAAATGGCATTCAACTCTAGTATTGCAACATTCATTGATATCTCATTATCCGCTAGGTGGCTGGCGGTATGGACATAGGTCCAGACATTGTGAATGTCTTAGTGTAGGTGTATGTTATCATGCAAAATTTAAAACACGTCCTTTAGATCTTTATTTCAATTATTCTACAACATGGGATTATATTCGAGTTTGTGGACATGCTTTGTACCTTTACACATTTATTTAGTTATGAAGGCTGATCCAACTTTTCAGAGACTCTTTTTACGGATCATTTAAGAAACCGATTGTGTATAAGTAATCTATGAAGCTGGATTGTCATGCATTGTGTGTTAAACCATTAATAATATAAAACAAAAACATATCTGAAGAATAAAAAGTTTAATAGAAATTGCAATAGACTTAGAAACATAACAAAAGAATAACAAATGTATAAAACAGTATTTCGAAAAAGAATTCTGCTATTTCTAAATAGACAATGGCTCAACGAACAAAATACATGTTAACAATATTGTTCAATACGAATAGCAATAGTGCCACAGAGCAACTACCAACGCTTGACTGTTGTGTTTCATTTGAAAAAAGGGGAATAAATCAACACTTATCGAAGCTAGAGTTTTGAGCTTGCTGTGCATGCATGTACTTTCCCTGGAAACATATGTACATGTACCATGTTTCATTTGAATATCTCGAATGCATCTTTAGTTATGACTTAGGCTTACATTTCAGCAATCAGACGATGATACCAATGCCATGACAATACCTAGACTTTTCTTTGGAAAACAGACAAGCTAACAATGTAAAACTTAAACTACTTAAGCCGACAGCAGCCAATTGTATAAAACTTTGATATATGTCCACAGGTTATAGCTTTGCTGGTTGACTCAATAAAACAATTTCATTGGTTAGTAGTTATCATTGGATAAATATTGACCAATCAATAAACATTTTGGATAACTATGAGCACATCAAAAACTTAACTGATGTTATGCAATTGGCGGCAGTGGAATAAATTGTTAAGGTGAATTATGCTAACAGTAATTATGCTTACAGTTAACAGGTAAAAAAGAAAAGTATTCTGATGACAAGGCAGCGTCTGTGTTTTTATACTTACAATAAACATAATACATTTGAAAGAATATACCAATGAAATAAGATTGTTAATGTATTTCTTCCAACAGGAAATATATAATGGATGTCAAAAAGAAAACAAATGACATAGAAAATGTAACAGTATAGTTTGCCAACAGTAAACAAGTTAATGAATTACAAAAATCATACCAAAGATGTCAAGGTATATTTTGCCAACAGTAATCAAAAAAATACACTTCAAAAGTATACCATTAATGTTAAGGTACATTTTGCAAACAGTAAACAAATAAATGGATTCCAAAAGGTAAACCATTCATGTAAAGGTACAATTAGCAAACAGTAAACAAATAAATGGATATGAAAAAGAATACCAACTATGTTTAGGTATATTTAGCCAACAACCGTAAACTCACAATTATTTTTAGGCCTAAGAGTAAACACATAAATGGATTTCAAAACCAGCATCAGGCAGTTATGGTAAGTTATCCTAACAAAACACATAAATGGATTTCAAAACCAGAATCAGGCAGTTACAGTTAATTATGCTAACAATGCACACATAAAGATGGATTTCAAAACCAGAATCAGGCAATTACAGTTAGTTCTGCTAACAATGCACACATAAAGATGGATTTAAAAACCAGAATCAGGCAATTACAGTTAGTTATGCTAACAATGCACACATAAAGATGGATTTCAAAACCAGCATAAGGTAGTTTCAGTGAGTTATGCTAACAATACACACATCAGTGGAATTCAAAACCAGCATAAGGCAGCTACAGTAAGTTCTGCTAACAATACACATATAAAAGGATTTCAAAACCAGCATAAAGTAGTTACAGTAAGTTATGCTAACAATGCACATATAAATGGATCTCAAAACCAGCATAAAGTAGTTACAGTAAGTTATGCTAACAATGCACATATAAATGGATCTCAAAAATAAGTGATTTTCACAAAGAAGTAAAACATATTTCTGTCATGTTTTAAGGAAATAATTAACACTAGTTCTATTTTGAATTTTTGATGTTCTTATATCATTTAAACAAAAATTGTGTTCACTTTTCACACACCATAAATATTTCGATGTCAAATCCTATAAAACGTGAGCAAGTCCCTTAAAATATAACCTTGCCGTTTGAAACATATAGTAACAAAAAATGCTCAAAATGTATAAAAGTATAAAAGCAAGTCATAATATCAGTCTTCGTGAGAGTTAAATAACATTAAGCTGGTGAACAAAACAAAACAAACTATACAGAATACAAAAACCCATCACCTTTTAAATATACAAAAACAGTCAAATTTGAGATATCTTTAATTCAATAAATTCTCTTCTCCTATAATGAAGGCAATAAAGTCGTCATCAAATTGAAATGAATTGAAGTAAAATTAATTGAACTTAAAGTATTTAAGCAAGGAATTATTAAGAAGATTGTAGATGCTTGACGTAAGTGGGAAACACAAATGTTTATTTGAGCATGGTTTATACATATTTCTCATCAAACCACGACTGAGATTCTGTTTGAGACCTGGCCATTGTATTTATCTTAAATAAACACATTGGTAACTTATTTCTTTTTTAAGTATTTCTCTATTTCCTCAATTAGGTCAACCATTTTAGCTTCTTTTTCAATCTCTGTAGCCTCCTCTTCTAATTCCCTATTGGTCATATCACCCAGCTTATTCTTCAATAAAACTTCTAATATTTCTCTTTTTATATTATCCTCCATACGTCCATTCATATCACGGTAGTCATTATCATTACCCTTAAGATCAATAGCCCTGTTATCAAAGTTATTCAGTTTTTGTTTCTCTTCAATATATTTACCCTGTAGAAACTCTGTTATTACACTGAGTATTGAATCACTATCACCATTGAAAACTCGTTTTATTTTCTCCTCATCGATTTTTGAATGAACTTGACCTTCGACCCGGCTATCGCGACCTTGACCTTGATCCACACTTCTCAAGCTGACAGACCTGGATTCCCTGAATTCTCGATTCATAATTTTCTGCAGTTCTTCTTTACTTGGCTTCCTGGCTTTCTGGGAGACTGACTTACGTTTGTCGTTGTCATGGTAACCATAGGCTGTCATCTGCCATCTGCAATATATCAAGAATGAAATGAGACTAACAAATTTGTCAATAAATAGGAAATATAATCACAATCGGCTGGTCTTTGGGTTTCTTTTAAATCTGAAAGAAGTCCAACCCCCCTCATCAACCTCTGAATAAAAACTGCAATCATGCGACAGATCACACGATCGAAATGGCGGGAAAACTATAATCCTATGCCAACATGGTCATGGTCAGAGGACAGGTAATTGAAAATACAATGGTCACAGTGAATGAACTAAAAGAACATGAAAAGATTACACACAACCATATTTATGTAAAAAGCTTCATATCACACGAGACTCAAGGTCGAGTGCATTTTTTTTTCTCAAACAATCAGTAGTGACACTATTACTAGCTTATACCCATGGGGGCAGAGGCGGTGGCGTACCCGGCAAGCGCCCAAACCTCCTTCCTAATATCGTGCAAGATCTTGTGTCAATATCGGAGGAAAAAGTAATGAAATACGCTCAAAATGCACCATGTTGGACTAGAAAGTGTTAAAATTATCTTGCTAAAACCGAAATAACCAAGATTCAGCCATTACGAAATGAAAATGTTACGAAATGACCAGATCCCGCCCCTGACCATCCCCAGACCAAACGACGTACATAGTGTTTCTTTCATTTCATACCAAAATATTTTTAAAATTAAGATTTTATTAAGATTCCTAAACAAAAGCATCGGTATGTGACAAACAACATGTATTTTGTTCTGTAGAATAGAGGGTGCTTTGGGCACACACACCAGGTTACTGTGTGAAAACGTAAAGCTTCCAAAGTGTCTGTTTTCGTTTCATTACAATATCATCAAAGTTTGAATGCAAACGTTGTCCCTAAAATATAGTTCATGCACAATGTTGACAACGACTCTTTTAATAACAACGACACCAAGTCCATGGCTATAAAATTTACTTTGACTCTACAGGAATAACAGACAAGCAAAAACAATCAACCAGAACCATATCCGAGTTACCTCTTAAACTTGATATTCCTCGGCTCTTTTTCCTTATCATCATCGGGTTTGTAGCAGACCTCGACGCTCCAATTGCCGTCAGGGTCTTCCATCCAGCTGTGAACAGTCATGAACGTGAAATCGATCGACTCGTCGCTGCCATCGTTTGGACGGCGGGTGAGAAGAGCAGACCTATGAGGAGAAAACATATAACAGACATCGTGTTTATCATTGTTTTCAATTGTGTTTAGACGTCTAAGTTGTTTTTAAACATATAAATAAATTCTTTACAAAATATGCGTTATCATTTTCAAGGGATATGCATATTTCTGTAAATTAAATAACACTTCCAAGGTTGACCTGGACAACGTTCTCATGACTTAACATTCATTTAGCTCTCAGTTTAAACATTATATATATTACAACGATTGTGAATGAAATTATGATAACTTATACTAAGTCACTCTCGTTGGCACGATGTTGCGCGAGAGTTTGGTCTCGTGTTGTACGAGGAAACCGGAGTGCCCGGAGGAAACCCACTTATTCGGCTTAGTGACCACTAACCAATCTCACATGCGCCAAGGCCGGGAATCGAACCAGACCCGCCTTAGTGAAAAGCGAGTGCGCTAACCACGGTGCTAACCAACACCAGTTTAGCCCTTACAGTTTTTTATATTCATAATACAAATGAAATGGAACGCCCAATGGTCAAAGAATTGAAATAAATACAAAGTTTAGAGGTAGATTCATGTCCGTTAAATTTAATTACCTAGTTCCTGCAGGAGACGTGATGTAGATTTGTACATCACCACGCCTGACGACATCAACAAGCACGGTGAGTTGCACGTGCTCCAAGTTGGTGATGCTGCGCTCGCTGTCACCACGACAACCGTCAAACTGGAACTCGACCGTGCCACAGTCACCTGCTGAAATTTCGCTGTAATACAATATATAATTCAGATTAGCCAAACGTACCCGGTACATTGTTTATGTAATACGTATGGTAGTCGTTAGGGTGCATTTTTTGGCATATTATCATGTTAATCTTTTAGACATAATCCTACATTAAGAACTCCATCGAGAACAACTTCCGAATGCACAATCCTACTCACATGCTGACATCTTTTTTATCCGTTACACACGTATGCTGCTCCGGCATGTTGACCCAGTTCTGTGCGAGGTCAACCATGCGTGTCGCGTCCATCATACCGAAGCCAAATTGTGGATTCAAGTGATGGTTGGCACCGTTAATCCACCATTCGTCGTCGTCCGTGGTGACGCGGGCCGCCTTCACCGTGATGTGCTGCACGTCCCGCCATGTGAGGCGCGGGCTGGAGAAAAAGGGTTGGAGAGGGGGTCATTAATTAGGTTTCCAATATGCAAAATAGCTTGTCATTTCATTCTGCCATACTTGTCAATGGCGATTATGTTTAATTGTCTTTCCTCGTGTACTTATACAACTATTCAGTAAAAAAACCACCACAGGTGAGGGTTGTTAATAAAATTACAAGCACTGCAACTATTTTAGATAAGTTTATCTGTATTTCATTTGTTTGGGAGAAATGGCCGACAATATCTGTATCATATGTATCATATGTTCCTACAGTTTTGCATAATAAGAGGCATAATTTTGCACAACAAGCAAAATAGCTTACTTGGCCTGAAGAACAAGGGCGTACACACCGGAAGCCAGTGGCGCGGCGCTCGATGTACCCTCAAAGTTCTCCACACATCCGCCATCTATATCCGTTGTCACCTTGTAAATACATACACACATATTGTTATAAAACTAGAATTCAGCGAATCGGATATTTTGCTTTTTAGAAGCGTTCATTATATTTCTAGCAAAGGTAACCATGACCTTGACCTTTAATCCGAAAATCTAGAGGAGTCATCTTTTGACCATGAACAATGTGCACTACAAGTTTGAATACAACACCAAGTTTTTAACAGTTAATATTTATCGGACACCAAAATATGACACCGATGTCGCAGACGATCACACAGAAAATGTCACTAGCGACAAAGTTACACCTATGTGACTGCCATCCCTAGCAGGCGCCGCAAACATGTGTGCAAAGGTGAGGAAAAATCCAGGTTTCATTATAAAGATCAAAGTGTAATATGATACTGGCATCACAGAGGATCACATGGACAACGCCGCCGCCGGACATTGTAATTCCTATGTGGCTGCGATACTTGGCAGGCGACACAAACATGTAAAAAATTAATGGAAAGGTCAAGGTCTGATTATAAAGATCAAAGTTTAATGTGACACATTTTTGTTTCTTAAGTCTTTGGGATGTTAGGTCTTCTCTCTTTCTTACTCGAAATGGAATGGTAACGGAGTGAAAAAGGTTCACGATGAACTTATAAATAGTATCTTAATGTTTTGATTGAAAATAATAGCTTAGTCTTAACCATCTTCGTCAACCACGGTACATTTTCCGTTACACTTCATTATGTATCAGTATGAATTATAACGGAAAATGTACCGTGGTACCGGTTGCCGACGATGAGTCTTAACTTGCGATTTTGTTTCCATAAATGTTTTAAAATGTTAGGAATATTCACATACCACTTTGATTTTGTATGTGGCTTTCATTTCCTCCGTCTTTGTGTGCTCGCCCCCGGAAGGGACGGAGATCATGGTGGACGAGCAGCTCTCTCCAAAGAAAGGCCGTGTGCCCTGATCCGACAGTGACTGCACGGAGATGCTCTCGATGCTCGGAACGTAGCCGTCCGCCCCGCACATATCACCTGACCCACCGCCATTTCCGGTCGCCCAGATGAACAGACTTCCAAGGCCACCCCGACCCTTGAGTGATTGAACAATAGAGGTTTATTTATAAAATATCATCTTCATGGCAATTAAAGAAATGAAGACAAAAAACAGTGGAAGGGTCCCGCCTCGACGTGGAAAGAGATAGCTTGACGTTTTAATGACAAGTTGCCGTCTGGATTGAAAACTGATATACATTACTTTGAATTTCAACTTTGACTTTTCTAACCAGTTTTGACGATATGCCTTCCTTACCTACATTGATTCAATGCTTTGCCAGAGGGGAAAGGGGCACACCCAGGGGATTTAAGAAATGCAGATTTCGTTACGAAAATCCCAACCGTCGAGTGAAAAAATGTCAAAAACCCTGCTGTCAAAAAATCCTTTGCAATTAAATCTTGCTGGTCTATTTCCGGTTAGCGGTCTTACCAGACCTTGGACAAAAGTCGTCTATCGGGAATCATCTGCTGTCTTAAGTCCCATATATGTCTAACGTCGAAATTAAACATCAATGTAATGTATAGAATTATACGATCAACTTCATGTTGTACTTTTGGTTACACAATGCTCAAAGGTAGATAAATCTTACATGTAATGCAGATAATGGATTATAACTTTTGGAGTTGTCTTTTTCAAGTGTGGGCGCAGCCATGTTGAAACACTATACTTCTTTATTTGGCTGGCATGCAATCAGTTCAACTTTACAAAACATTCGAAAATCATTTTTGCGTCATGAATGAAGGAAGCTCTTTATATGAGAAATGTTGATTTGAAAAGATTATTTATATACTAATATAACATGACTCTAATTCCAGCTTTCTGCAATGATTAAAAGGAGGTGACAAATGTACCTTTGTATTTAATAACCATACTGTAACTGTCAGTCCTACGCATTTATACATACATACGCATTCATACAGTCGTACGCAATTATTCAGTCGTACGCATTTAAACAGTCCTACGTATATATACAGTACTACGCATTTATAAATACATACGCATTCATACAGTCGTACGCAATTATTCAGTCGTACGCATTTAAACAGTACTACGTATATATACAGTCCTACGCATTTATACATTCATACGCATTTATACAGTCGTACGCATTTATACAGTCCTACGCATTTATTCATATTCAGTCCTACGCATGTATTCAATCATACGCATTTATACAGTCCTACGCATTTATTTATATTCAGTCCTACGCATTTATTCAATCATACGCATTTATACAGTCCTACGCATTTATTCATATTCAGTCCTACGTATTTATTAAATCATACGCATTTATACAGTCTTACGCTTTTATAATACAGTCGTATGCATTTATACAGTCCTATGCATTTATACAGTCCTACGCATTTATACAGCCCGACGCATTTATACAGTTCTACGCATTTATACAGTTCTACGCATTTATGCAGTCATACGCATTTATACACAGTCCAACACAATTATACAGTCCTACGCATGTATACAGTCCTACGCATTTATACAGTCTACGCATTTATACAGTCCAACGCATTTATACAGTCCTACGCATTTATAAAATCCTACGCATTTATACACAGTCCAACGCATTTATACAGTCCTACGCATTTATACAGTCCTACGCATTTATACAGTCTAACGCATATATACACGTGTATATAACTGTTAATACATGCACTGACAGGTTTTGGGCTCAGAAACTTGACCATCACACATTAGGGTCATTGTTGGTCTTATCTTGTTTCAGCCACTTTTTTCAGCAATCGGAAACACAGTTTTGTGTTGTTATATTTTAGAACGTATCATTAAAGCTGCACTCTACAGATTGACAGTTTTTTCATTTTTTTTTTCATTTTTTGTCTCAGAACCAAACTTCAATTGAGTCATTTAAGATAGAACAGTATAATAGATCTAAATTGTTTGAAAAACTGCTGAAAATTGCAATTTTCTTAAAGCATAAGTAACGCTTTTAGCAACGTAAACGTTTCCAAATGTAGATTTAAAAAACAATCTGATCTTTTGTCAGCAGTATTATATCACTGTTTTCTATTTCTCTTGTTTAATTTTAAAGAAAAAATACGTCCAAAACAAACTTTTTTGTTGGATTCTAGAGTACATTACTCCCTTTCAAATTCAACGTTCAAGTCAGTTTTAATTTAAATCCATCAAAAGGTTTACAAAACGTTCAAAAGATTAAACAGATTTGTTAGCATGCACTCTGAAACATAATATATCATCTCTGTCACGGAAACCATTTTTTTTGCTTTATGAATAAAGGAAGTTCTTTACATAAGAAGACAGATTTGTGTTGGACATGTAAAAAAATATTCATATGCTGTATAACATGACTTTATACAATCAATATGTATCTATTGGCATATGACGTAAATCAAGTATTTACATCTAGAAATAAATTAAGATGACAATGTGAAATTGTGCACAGTACTAGCATCATAACTCTTGGTCACATCTTTTCTCCTCAATGGTGAACAGGGTATTACTGATGTTCCTTTGTATCCAATCATCATACTGCAGCTGTAGACTCCGTTCTGTACCCCGCGTCTGATTGAGGGCGTACGTAACGCCTTTCAAGGCGCACCCATCATTGTGCCATCAGCGGACAGCACACACCCCGCTTACCACTCACTCAGGACGCAAATCTCTACGCTCTCAGACCCAGGACGAGCCGTACTCACTATACTGACTCACCTTTTGTACGCCCTGCCTAAGAGCATCCACACACGCCTTTCCGGGCGCCTCCATCGTGGAGCCGTCATCGTGCGGCCCCCAGGATGCGCTGTAAATGTGTATGTGCTGGTTGTGGTAGATTAGGGCTTTAGCCTCCAGCTGGTCCGTGATCGCTCCGTCCAACAGACGAATACCTGTGAGTGAAAAATGTCAATGAATCCTGATTAATGTTTGAGTTTAAGTAAATGTGGAAATAAAAAATGGAGCAAGAAGAACGACGAAACGAAAACGTACATAATTCGGAACTCGAGCGCAGATGAGAGAACACCAAACGCTCATCTCCTTATTTGTTTTCAAAAAGGACTAAATTCAAGTCAGAACCTTTGACCTTGCTATACATATGCGTTTTCTCGTTATCAACATATGTACCATGTTTCATTTCAAGAAATTGAAAGGTTCTTGAGTTTTGGTCAAGGTAAAAAAAAAACCTGCACTGCTTCATCGCCGCCGACGACGACGACACCAATGCTAACACAATGCCACGAACTTTTTGAAAAACAGATAAACTGGAAAGAGTAAACTGAAAATGGGTCCAAAGTAGGTCGAAACCAAGCGGGACACACCCAGAAGCCAAACAATAAAGAAGGTTAAGCCTTTAAATGACACATTCATTAATTTATCAATTTATTCTATATCGTGGAAATACAGCAACCGCAGTACGATTCTTTTCTATTCTTTCTTAAATAGTATGTGAATAATCAGGCACGTGCTGGATTCTTTTTTCATATTCGTTTGCGTCATGATTTTAAATATTGTCTCTTCGAAGTTTCACAACAACCAGAACTGCCACCTATTATCCCTTTTAGCTGTTTTTTTAGTTTAACCTTGCTTGTGAAACCCCTGTTATGACTAGTCTAAAATAATAGACGTGTTATACGGGATTCTTCCAATCCCTAACGTCTAAACGGGAATGTGCAAAAAACGGGGGTGTTTTAAAAATATTGAAATTGTTTTAAGTGAAGTATTTTATTGTTGAAATTGATCATAAAGAGTAATATTCATATTTTACCATGTAAGTGAAATGTTATTTTGCCATATCAAAAATCTAAAAAAAAATCCGTCAACGTACAATTATTTGGACTATGTTATGACATACCGTTGTATAACGAAAAGATGGATATACTTCGGTGGGATCCTAAATTTGTTTCTTTTTTTTTGTCAGCTAAATAATAAACTGTGTGTGTGTTTCACGCATTGCGTTTGGTATTTAATAGTCCAAATAATTGTACGTTGACGGATTTTTTTTTAGATTTTTGATATGGCAAATCCTTCACGTACAAATTGTTTAGTATCAAAAGTGGGTAGTTGTTCCGATCAGGATTCCGGGTTAAAGCATATAGCCTCTATAAAATATCATAAAAACAAGAAATATTACCAGATAATGTTATTTTATATTTAGTTCCGTACACAAAAAATAAATATCCAACTTCTAATTATGAGTTTGACGGCTTTTCTTCATTTCATTCTGTCAAAACATAACGATATATACATGAAGGGCACCTACAAGGCTTCAGAGCACAGTTTTAAATCGCTCGGAACATTTCGGCCATGGCCGAGTTGTTACGATTGTATAACGAGGTCTATCTCGAAGCTTTGTCGGAGGAGGCCGGGTTATTACGATTGTATCGAGTTGTTCCCCTTCGCATAATTGTTGTTTGTGTCAGTCAGCTTTCGTTTTATTGGAAAGGTAAACAACTTGTTTTTATGCATTAAATGCTTGTTTAGTGCAAAACAACATTTCACTTACATGGTAAAACATGAATATTACTCTTTATGATCAATTTCAACAATAAAATACTTCACTTAAAACAATTTCAATATTTTTAAAACACCCCCCCCCCCCTTTGCACATTCCCGTTTAGACGTTAGGGATTGGAAGAATCCCGTATAACACGTCTATTATTTTAGACTAGGTATTTAACTGCTTAAACTGTTTGTGATACATCTACTGGAATTAAAAAGGATTTGATATCATAAGACTAAAAACAAACTTGAATATGCCCAGAACTGCAGCCTATTACCCCTTTTAGGTGTGTTTTTTTTAGTTTAAACTTGCTTGTGAAACTCCTGTTATGACATGCCATTGCATAACGAAAAGATGGATATACTCCGGTGGGATCCTAAATTCTGTTTTTCGTGATCAGCTATAAATTACAATTAACTGTGTGTGCGTTTCACTCATTGCATTACACTGTGTAGGTATTTAACTACTAAAATTGTGTGTGATACATCTACTGGAATTAAAAAGGATCTGAATGTTTTTAATTAACAAAAAGATGTTCTAATGAAAGATATGTACATTGTAGTTTAAAATGTTAGTGTTGTTTTCATAAGACTTATAAAATGCCTCAACGTGAATGATAGATATTTGAACAAACGAGATTGTCAGAAAACATTCGACAGTGATACCTCCAATAGAAGCTCCGTAAGCTACGCCAACACCGCACACTCCATTGCCGGCTGCCGCTGCAATCTCTCCCGCACACCGTGTCCCGTGACTGCAGGAAAGAAAGCATGTAAGTTCATTCAAATGAATTATTGTCATATATATATATATATATATATATATATATATATATATATATATATATATATTGTATCGAGCCACTGTTTTCGACATGTTCAATTTGTTTACCACATAGCTGCTTCAACAATTTATAGTATTAACTATTAACTCTTAATACTTGTTATACAATAAAAGAAAGAAAAAAGTTCGTATGTTCAATGGAAAAAGAGACTTTACAGTTTGTGACGGGAAAAATCCCCCGGTCCTTTGATTGGACTTTGTTTGGTATGTTTAATATGTACGTCTTTATGGGACGTGTACCTATTATTTCAGCTCATAAGTTCAATAATGTAATGATACAATTATATTTTCAATCCAATAGTTGTTCAGTTTTTCTTGTTTCGTTAACATTTGAGAGCGAAATTATCAACCGAAGTATTGTCTATATAACATGTTTTTGAATTATGCCCCAGTCAATTGTAACCAGTGATTCAAACAGATTATCCATAGAGTTTTTCGAGAGAGACAAGTTTTGTAGTTCCAATAATAATTCTGAGGTTTTCGAGTCGGACTTAAATATTACTTACATGTATGAACATGGATTGAAAATGTATTGATTCTGTCGCTTAAATACACGTGCACACTCGACACAAAATCACAATTAAACAACACTAAACAATCAAAAGTGTAACCTGGAACGCAAGCAACGAAAACACATATTGGCAATTCTTCCATATCATTACATATAGCATCGAAAGCTTGCTGTTTAAAAGGTGTGCAAAAACACAAAGGCAGCATTAGTGAAGAAATATTATTTGTAGGCATATAGTTGAACTATATGACTAATTAATGCAACAATTCTCCTTAATTTTATTATTCATTAACTCGAAACTAAATCCTACTACCTTTAAAATATAATTCAAAGCACCCCCGATATAATTACATTAAATAAGAAAGCACAATGACCATGCATTAATGCACCCCCCCCCCTCAACACACACACAAACACGCACCAACACAGCAAAACCCCTCAACACACACACACAAACACAACAAAACCCCTCAACACACGCACAAACACAACAAAACCCCTCAACACACATACAAAAACAACAAAACCCCTCAACACACACACAAACACAACAAAACCCCTCAACACACATACAAACACAACAAACGCACAAACACAACAAAACCCCTCAACACACACACAAACACAACAAAACCCCTCAACACACATACAAAAACAACAAAACCCCTCAACACACACACAAACACAACAAAACCCCTCAACACACACACAAACACAACAAAACCCCTCAACACACATACAAAAACAACAAAAACCCTCAACACACATACAAAAACAACAAAACCCCTCAACACACATACAAAAACAACAAAAACCCTCAACACACATACAAACACAACAAAACCCCCCAACATACACACAAACACAACGGAACCCCTCAACACACGCACAAACACAAAACAAAACCTCAGCAAACGCACAAACAAAATACAACCCCTCAACACACGCACAAACACAACAAAACCCCTCAACACACGCACAAACACAACAAATCCCTTCAAAACACGCACAAACACAACAAATCCCCTTAACACACACACAAACACAACAAAACCCCTCAATACACACAAAAACACAACAAAACCCCTCAACACACACGCACAACACACACCAAAACCATGTTAACGAGTGGAAGAACATGTAGGTTGTATTCGCTTACCGTTCAAACATTCTGCTGTCTAAAATCAACGATATACTAGTACTTAGTAACATGATACCTAAAATTGGCAAGAAAGTTAACGCACAGTCGAAACCCGTTTGCTCGAACTCGCTTGTCTCGAAATCCTTGTTTGCTCGAATTAAATGTTTAAGACCGATTTCTTTGAACTGAAAGTAAACGTTCCCGCTTGGCTCGAATTTTCCGAGACCCAAGGTATTTTCGCCGGTCCCTGGGAGTTCGAGCGAACGGTGTTCGACTGTATTTAAATATTTAAATCCCGGATTGTTGAATTTGATCTCTAAACTAAAAGAAAACAGTCAATGCATTTATAAGGAAGTTGCAAATTTACTGACGTTCCCGCTTGAAATAAATCCCAACAAAAATACCATCAGACAAAATTATGTGTCATGTGGTCATTCTGGAACCTTTGTTGCGTTATTCTGGTGCCTTAATATCGTCATTCTGGTGCCCTTATTTCGTCATTCTGGCGCCCCCATTTCGTCATTCTGGCGCCCTTATTTCGTAGTTCTGGTGCCCTTATTTCGTAGTTCTGGTGCCCCTATTTCGTCATTTTGGTGCCCCCATTTCGTCATTCTGGCGCCCTTATTTCGTTGTTCTGGTGCCCTTATTTCGTAGTTCTGGTACCTCTATTTCGTCATTCTGGCGCCCCCATTTCGTCATTCTGGTGCCCTTATTTCGTCATTCTGGCGCCCCCATTTCGTCATTCTGGCGCCCTTATTTCGTAGTTCTGGTGCCCTTATTTCGTAGTTCTGGTGCCCCTATTTCGTCATTTTGGCGCCCCCATTTCGTCATTCTGGCGCCCTTATTTCGTAGTTCTGGCGCCCTAATTTCGTAGTTCTGGTACCTCTATTTCGTCATTCTGGCGCCCCCATTTCGTCATTCTGGTGCCCTTATTTCGTAGTTCTGGTACCTCTATTTCGTCATTCTGGCGTCCCTATTTCGTCATCATGGCGCCCTTATTTCGTAGTTCTGGTACCTCTATTTCGTCATTCTGGCGCCCCTATTTCGTCATTTGGTCGCCCTTATTTTTTCATTTTGACGACCCTATTTCGTCGTTCTGGCGTCCCTATTTCGTCATTTTGGCATCCTTATTTTGTCAATTTCGCGCCCTTATTTCGTTATTTTGGCACCCATATACGTCATTATGGCGCCCTTATTTCGCCATTCTGGCGCCCTTATTTCGTCATTCTGGCGCCCTTATTTCGCCATTCTGGCGCCCTTATTTCGCCATTCTGGCGCCCATATTTCGTCATTATGGTGCCCTAATTTGTCATTCTGGCATGTTTGCGAGGCGGCAACATGTAAATTTGAAAGACAAATGTGAATTTGGCGTATTGACGGAAAAGCGGGGGGCCAAAACGTCAACACGCCAACTAGCCAGTCCAACAAAGCATTGCCTTATCGTGTTGGACACCATCATATCAAACATATATGTATATCTTCAACATACCTGTTAGCAGGGTTGGTTTTGTCCGGAGTAGGATCATTTCCTCTGTCAGATTTGTCATTGAAATCAGCGCTGGCTTCCGGGTCCTGCCAGAGAGAAACAGACATGTACACATCAAAATACTAGGAACAATTACAATCATCCTGATGGTATTCAAACATTAATACATGAAAAACATATATTGGTATACAATACAATAAAGTGCATTTTTCAGATAGTATTGATAATAAAACATGAGCTAATCCATAAAAACGTGGAAGAAAAAAACACCTAAGTTATAAGTATAATGAAAGTTTGGAAACAAAACAAAACAGACATTGTTGCTATATTGACATGATGATCACCATAATGAAAGCACTGTATATTGAAACAACATCTATATAAGACAGTTAAAGAATAATTTAGCTTATTTTTGGAATGTTGAGAAATAGAAATTCAAACTGTCAATTAGTTTAGTTTTAGACCGTTGAGAAATAGAAATTTCCGTTTCATCATCATCATCATCATCATCATCATCATCATCATCATCATCATCATCATCATCATCATCATCATCATAATAATAATATTCATCATCATCATCATCATCATCATCATCATCATCATCATCATCATCATCATCATCATCATCATCATCATCATCAGCATCATCATCATCATAACATCATCATCATCATCATCATCATCATCATCATCATCATCATCATCATCATCATCATCATCATCAACAACAATTCAACAACAACAACAATAAACTAACGTAGTTATTGCGGAGGTCCGGGTGCTCGTGATCCACGCCGTCATCCAGGGTGGTGACGACCACGCCCTCTCCGTGGAACCCCTGCTGCCAGACTGGTAGTACGTCTAGGTCGATGTCCCGCTTACCGCCTGTCTGATGGTGGTTGGACTGAAAATAGTGCGCATATAAAAGAGTGCCACCTTACAGTTCGGTTGCTGTATTTATACTCAAGTTTCCTGACATTAAAGGAGCAATATTATACGTTACGGGGCTATTGAAGCTGACCAAATACGCGAACAACATATACGTGGAAAAACGTGAGAACCCATGCAATTTAAACTTTCATTATACATGTGTTTGATATATATGATTCGACGATACAAGTATATATAAACCGTTAATCGTTTAACTCGATTTTCGTGTTTCAACATCTCCCTGGTTTTAAGAAGTTCTGTCCACAGTTACCTGGTATTTGGACTGCAGTTGTGGCCAGTCGAGCTATTTAGAGTACACGAACACATATTTTATCATTCTCAGACCAAGAGATCACCCAAGGGACCGAATCGCCCAATCAGATAGCTCGACTGGACACAACTGGAGTCCAAATACCAGGTAGCTGTGGTTCTGCATTGACTTCGTAGGTCGTTATAAAAATATTAATATATATTATATATACTTATATAGTGTTTGAAAATCGGACTCCATTTGCTATCGATAATCGAATCGATCGGACCAAGTATTTCGATTTACTATCGGACAATAATCAAAAGCTTATAATATCATTTAGGAATATATTCTTTATAGTATAGCCATGATCATTTAAATGGTTTAACCTGTAATCAGCAGGTGTGATGCTATAATCATGCTTTTTGCAACAGTAAGCATAACCTTTTTCTGTCTTTAATAGCGTAATGAAAAAAACATAACAACAAAACACATATGTACGTGTACTTAATAATTGCACATCAATTGCAAAATGATGCTCACCGCATCAAGTAAGTTATCTTAGCATTTTATCCATGTAAAAGCATATTAATTATTTGTTAACCAACTTATCGTCCAATAACCGGTAATATTAAAGATTTTATTAAATATCCTAATTTCATAAAACTTTCACAAAAAAATAAATTTGTTAATAACAAGCGATACAAAAAAGGTTTCAAAAACAGAATGCATCGAGCCGGGATCCCCGGTATTGCAGGTAAGACCGGACCCACTACACCATAGCGATGGATTATTGAGGTTTTATGAAATATATAAACAATTAAATTAAAAACAATTTGTAATTTAGGGAGAGTTTGTCAGTTTTAAAGTATTTACATTCACCGCACTCTTCTTTTACGCATAAAAAATACGTAGTTACCGGAAGTTACATTAGCGACATCGATTTCGGACAATCACTATCGATTGTCGCCGACATAGCATTGTCAGCGACTATTTATCGATTGTACTCGATAATCGTTTCATCACTAATTATATATGTTTAAAAATGTGTGCAGCATCAACGTGTATACCATTTTATAGCTGCATTAAACACTAATCTATTCTACGTCGTTCGAAAAAAAAACTCACAATGATAAATTATTTCAAAAGCGTATGGAGCTAAGGGGAGCTAATATTTGTGGTAGCTCTTACCAGATACCATTGGTCGTCAAAGAACTCGTCGTTATACAGCAGACCATCCCGGGTGTCAAACTGGTCGGGTTCTCGATAGAAGAGATGATTGTCTTTCACTTCCCGGATGGGGAATTCCAGCTGCTTATCATGGAGTATCTTGTGCGTCCGTCGCACGCGTTTAAGGGTTTTCTGCTGCTCGACAAATCGCACCTGTTGTTGTGATTAAGTGCAGGTTAAGTTTAAGGTTTGAGAGATAAAACACATATCACTAGCGGATTAAGAGGGGGGGGGGGGGGGGGGGGGGGGGCGCGCGACCGGCGCGCGTCCCCTCTAACGTCTAAGTTTACTTTTTATGTCAATATTGAAGAGAACAAATAATAAAATACGCACATAATGCATCATTTCCGACTACAAATTCTTAAAATGTTCTTGATTGAGTAACCCCAAAACCACATGCAAACAGTGTATGCCATACATTTTCGGTTCAGAGGGAGGGGTGCATGTCATGCACCCCTAAGTTACGCCCCCTCTTAGGTCAATTCCTGGGTACGCCCCTGCATATAATATATTAATTAATATGCAGCGTTTTAATGGTAAAAATGATTCGCGAGGTTTCGGAACAAAAACAAAACTTTCAATATTTTGAAAAAAATGCGCTCCTGAGTATGTTTGTATTTTGTTTTTAATAATGTATTTTGTGTTTTGTTTCCCGCTGTTTGTGGTTTTGTGCTGTTCTTCCATGTTTCTTGTCTTGTCTTTGGCGTTTACCCAGTGCCATTAAACAGGGTTTATGTTTATACGTTTTGCTACTGAGCTTGTTTCTGTAGCTTTTCGTATAAATATCGCTTATACAAATGTACATAATCCCTCATTTTCCGTACCATTAACAGGCAGAAAAATAAAGGCATTTCGTTATTCACTATTAAAGGGATTCAAGTTGCAAGCTGTTATGAAAATTGCAGTATTAGTGTAACAATCACGTTGATAAGATTGCAGTTGATAATAGAATGACTAGTTATAAACATACATTTGAGATCGGCCATTAGATAAACCATACGAGAAAACACTTCTCGAGATCTTCTTAAAGGGACTCGCTCATGGTTTGTAAAACGCACTTTTTATTACTTATTAAGGGTTTGAAATCATGAGGAGGGTTAAAAATAAGATAATGACAGCTTGGACCATTCAGCATTTATTGATATTTGCTCTCTTTTTCTTCATTTTACCGGCGTTGGTTCGCACCCCACTAAAGCCAAAATATATTTTTTATATATTGAGTGTTTTTCTTCTTCAATTTTGATATCATAAAGTAAAATAATGAGTGTTTTCAGATGCATTCCTCGAAAACGAATGTTTGGTCAAAAACATGAACAGGTCCCTTTAAATTGTTTTGTTGTGCCTTAGTTAATATGAAATTTCGCGTACCCGTTGGTCCTGTTTGAGTATATCCACGTGGCTCTCCGCGCTCCGCTTGGATCGACCCTCCACTTCCGGGTGCCTTAGCACGTACAGCCCAAGTTCCGAGATCTGCCAAAGGGAAAGGATGGGGTGTTGATATAACTTTTTAAAACTATTAGGCATATAAACGATTAAAAAATAAAGTATTTGTTTAAGTCAAGTATTGCAGCGCATCTATCGTCATGAATATTCACAACGCAATCGTTACAACTCGGTCATCTCCGGAAAGCTTCGGGATTGATTATGTTGGATAATGGCCGAGGTGTTCCGATTTATTCAAAACGGTGCTTTTTATTCATGTTCCTTATTATTATTGTCAACAAAGTTTTAAACTTTAAAAAAACCGTTTAGTTGGCGGTTTATTTCACTGCATCAAAGAAAAAATAACCGTTCATGCACTTTCAATAAATTATCACCGCAAATACCATGTCACCGCTATAGGCGAATTAACTTTAAGGTGTGGTTCAATAAATTATCAACTCAAGTTCATGCAAATGCTTATCGTTTTATTTAAAGGGAAACATCCCCGTTGTTTCAAGAAATGAGGACATGCTCGTGGATGAGCTGCATTTTTTTCCATTCGGAACACCTCGGCCATTTTCTACGCAAACAACCTCGGAGGTATATGGACGGTTTACAATGTCAGAATCGGTACACTTTAACAACCTGCAAGAAGATCGCGTAGAAATTTCTTTAAATCATAGTTAAAGCATACAACAAAAATCCCCACCTGGCTGTCCAACTGAAACCCGTTGTCCCTCGCCACTCGTTCGGCCGTCTGACTGTCCGCCACTTCTATCAGGAACAGGTTGAGAAAGTGACCAGGATCCTGGGGGTCAAATTCCATAGTAGGGAGGGCAGGGGCCACATACAGACATGCGAACAGTGTCGCCGCGCCCACCGTGAGCAGCCACATTCTGTTTCCGTTTTTTTTCTGGGGTTTAAAAACATGCAGCGAATTATATTAAATGTTGTTAAATAACTTCTAAAGATAGAGGCGTTTTAACTCGAGCATTAACAACAAAGTCTAGTATTACTTATTTACTAAACAAATTATGGTTTATGCTTCTATTTCTTTTATCAAAATTTAAAGACTATTGCTATTCCCTGAAACAAAATAAAAACATAACAAGACGGCTTATAATTGTACTAATATAGTAATCCCTACAAATGTTCAGTGGCGTAGCTAGATAAAGGCCTTGTAGGCCTGGGCCTACAACTTTTTTGAAAAAAGATAAAATTTAAATAAAACCGAAAAAATGCAATAAAAACTAAAAGCTACACAAACACTTGAAAAAAAATATGTTTTATTTTAACCCTGACACGTTAGATGTTTATTCAAACTACGTGCAGAGTGTATTACTTTGTCATATTGTAATAATTGCAAATATAATTGAGTGTATGTAATATGCATATCAAAGTCCCAAAACTCACATAGAATCATCGGGCCTACAAGTATTTTAGGCCCTAGATACGCCCCTTCAAGGCTACAATATTATCTGAAATTACAAACCACTACAACCCGCTATAGTGACGCACGCAAAACTCATTTACCTAAGATACAGCGCCCCGAGAAAGAAATGCAAACAGGATGTGTTAAAAGTTGAAATTATATAAATTACTTATGCTATATATGCTCATGTACCTATGTGTGGGCTTTTTCCATTAATTGAAAGTAAACTGTCTGATTAAAGAGAGTTGTTTTATTGCAAATAATGTGTTCATGACCATTAATTGTGTTCAAGACCGCCTTAACAACGATCATAACATCGTATGATCAAGAATTTCAGTTGGATATTTCGGGAGGGTTACAATGCAAATTGGAAAACAGTACTTGGCAAGATCCAGCGCAAATTGCACCAATTCGGAAGTTACAACTCAGTGTGCGTTTTTATCTCCCTTTTTTTTAGCAAATTGCAGTAAATCAAAGCATTGTTTTACCATCTCAGACCATTTGCTATTTTCCATCTGTTAATAGTGTGTGATTTAATAAAATACCATAAATAAACATGCTGGATCTACTTGATCGTCGTTTTGTTAACAATTTCACCGCATTGCCGATACTCCTACAAGAATGTTACTTTTTTTTCCTACGTTGTCGCCGAATGTTTAGTACCAAAGTTGAGCCTTTTTTCCATATGTAGCGTTGAAGGTGTCGTTAAACACTAACAGTCACTGCTAGTTCGCGTGCAAAGTGGTCAAATTTGTTTGGAAGTCTCTAACCTCAAAGAAACTGATCAATACAATTCTTGCACCAGTCCATTTAAACCACGCCCCCCCCCCCCCCATGGCCGGAAAATAGTCGGGACTTTGACTTTCGGCCCAGCCAAGCCCGGGTAAAATCACCGTCCTGCGGGGTAAGGCCCATTCCCCGCTATATTTAGCGCACTTTAGAAACACGGTCAATTTCCCCGACCATCCCCGGTATAACCCCGACCCTGGGGGCGTGGTTACAATTGACTGGTGCATTAGATGTCGCTATAGTGTATATACATAAAGAATAATTGTTTGTTTCAATGTAAAATCGTAAAATATTACACCGAGCGAGCACCGAAAGATATATGTCACGAGTGGAGCGGCAAATAAGTTTGCGAACGTTACGTCATTTAGGAAATGACGTCGTTGATTTTATATCCCAGCCCTGTGTGGGCTGACGTTTGATTTTGAATTGAGAGCGAGGTTTAAATATCAAATTGATACTTTCACTGTTTGAAACAGTGCCATATCAATTTTATTTCACTGAAAAATCTCTTTAAGCCATCGGAAAGCATATAATAAAATGTTGTATTCACCTTCGACCCCGGCGTAAATTGATTAAAAATGTGTTCACAAGTTTACTTTTGAATGCAAATGACCGAAACTTTTACAATAAGATGCCTCACCCTATACTATTGTCATTATTTTTTTTATATAACGCCCCACAAATATTTCAATTAATTTCTTTATTAATTTACCATACAGGCAAAATTATCATTTTTATGAGTCTGTCCTTAAGATAAGACCGACGGACGCACAAACAACTAACGGATCATGATGTAAGATAAATTTCATTTAAAACAACAACAGCGGCAACAACAACAACAAACGAGTGGGAGGCTAATCTAAAACACGAGGGAAGAAATGACAGAATTGTGAAACATTTACAAAGCCTACAGTAATATGCAGATATCCAACCATAATTGGTATAATTTTCTAGCCGCCGGGAATTGCTCATGATTTGTATACAATTTGCAGTACAAGTAGTTAATGAATACAACATGATGGCATACTACAGACGACAATATGTTGATGTACTTTTTTTACAGACGACATAATGTTGATGTACTTTTTTACAGACGACATTAATGTTGATGTACTTTTTTTACAGACGACATAATGTTGATGTACTTTTTTACAGACGACATAATGTTGATGTACTTTTTTACAGACGACATAATGTTGATGTACTTTTTTTACAGACGACATAATGTTGATGTACTTTTTTTACAGACGACAATATGTTGATGTACTTTTTTACAGACGACAATATGTTGATGTACTTTTTTACAGACGACATAATGTTGATGTACTTTTTTACAGACGACATAATGTTGATGTACTTTTTTTTACAGACGACATAATGTTGATGTACTTTTTTTTACAGACGACAATATGTTGATGCACTTTTTTTACAGACGACACAATGTTGATGTACTTTTTTACAGACGACAATATGTTGATGTACTTTTTTACAGACGACATAATGTTGATGTATTTTTAACCATTCGCCATCAACAATTCGATATTTTTTTTTGAAAAATATATTAAATGAACATAAAGGGGGGGGGGGCTTAATTATACTACCATTTTTCAAAGTGGCATATTCAAAATCAATACATACACATGTATAACAAACATTCATTTTGACTGAAAATGCATTTATGGAAACTATTTATTACTGACAACAAGATTGTTACCGTGTATTTAATAGCTGAAAAAGCAAAAAATATTAAATGATTGGTGAATGTTTAAAGATTTACTTTGGTCTGATATAGTCTCATAAGGTAGAAATGCCGTGTTTTCTGCACCTTTCTTTCAATTACATAAGATTGTCACTTTAATACGATATAATATTAATCTGATACTATTTGTTTTATCAGTGTAAAGGCTTGTGTTAAACGAGTGTTTGTGTACATGTATAGTACTGTATTTAGAAACAAAAGTATTCATTCGTCAGAGTTTTTAATATATGTAAACAGATAAAAATAAGAAGAAACCCTCATTAGTTAAAGACTGGTTGGAGAGTATAAACAGTTAAAATATGAATCATAAAGTTTAAAAAGAATGTTCTTACCTGTAGTGTCAAATAATCCAGTCCATCTTAAAGTATGTCAACCTGTATTTGGAAGAGTTGAATATTCAAACCAAACACCACATAAAACTAAATAAACCTACGGATTACAATAACCTTTGTACATAATCAATTGTTAAAGGTTTATTTTCTCCCATAAATATCCTACGTCAACGACTTTGGTCGAGTAGTGAAATCGTGACACGGTATGTTTGATAGTGTATACATTGGAAGGATTGCGGATATATTTAGGTCTCGGTTGACGTATTTCATAGATACCCGAATTTAAGGCGAAAATCTAGCTCGGCTATATTATTTACTTCTTACAGCCCATACGCCACCGATTGACAGCATATTTAAAGTGACTCGCTCAATTTTTGCAAAATGCACTTTTAAATTACGAAATAAAGTGTGGCAACTCATAAGGAGTGTTAAACAGAAAACTGGACCTACAATGGCCAGCCTTTTGCCGTCGTAAATATTAATTATTTAGGAATTGTTTAATTACACTGGTAATTATGGTAATTATGGTTATGGAATATAAATCAGGAACATTTAAAGCTGCACTCTCACAGATTTACCGTTTTTACAACTTTTTTTTTGTCTTTGAAAGAACAAATTTTTGCGTTAATATCTGCAAACCAATGATAAAAGACGGCTGACAAAAGATCAGCTCGCAGATTTATATATTTACATTCGAAAATTAATGTTTCATGGCTTAAACTGTTACTAACGGTTTAAGAAAAATGCATAAAACATCAATTTTGACACTTGAATATAAAAATCTGCGATCTTTTTTTTGTCAGCAGTCTTATACAAGTGGTTGGCCTTGTTTGACGTCGCACGTTTTATTGCTTTTGTTTCCCCCGTTTTGAATTATTCGTCCGATATTTGGGGCTTTATTAAGTCTAAGGAAACTAAAAGAAAATAAACGTTAGAAAAAATACATGTACAGCAAGTGTGTATGGAGAGTTTGGTAGATATCATCTTTATGTACATAGACATGTAAGAATTATATATACGATATTGGTTTAAGGTTACAAATAGCGATAACATTATTATAATAAGTAGTGCATTTAAGTATGCATTATCTGAATGCGATAATAGAAAAAAATAACTGCGTATCAAATGTTAAAAAGCTTTTGAGCCAGTATGGTTTTGCATACGTATACAATAATCCTAATATGATAAATGTAAAGAACTGTTTATCTGAATTTAAAACAAGAATAATTGAGTGTTTTAAGTAAGAATGGTGAAGATCCCGTCATAGTCCAGTTTTATTTTTGTATACGGAATGAAAAGGCCTGGTTTAAGGAATGTTTGGCATGATAATCCCCTGCTGTGCATCTCATGCTTATTGCACTGATGTCGAAGAAGGGGCCAATTTCATGTGTATTCGTTTATTGGCTAAGTTTATGGTCCATTTCAATAATAAAATATTCAAGATTGCACAGCAGGATACTCAGATCGCAGATCTGATATGAGGGATCAAGTCAAATAGATTAAGATCAATTCACAGAGAATGTGTACTGTACACAATTTTGGGGCGGGGGTCACTTAAAGAAGGCGTCTATAAGTCCCAAAAAATAAATAAATAAATAAATAAACAAACAAACAAACAAACAAACAAACAAATAAATAAATGAATAAAATAAAATAATACACAATTAAAAAATTAAATACTTTTGTGTATGAAGATTATTAGGATTCAATAAGCTGACGACTATTTTTCTGTAGACATTCTGAACAACCGTTAAGGATTCAAGCGGGTAGATAGTTATAATCGTAATCGTATTCAACGTGAAGAAAGATATTGTTTGTGCTGTAATTGAAGAGATATAGAAGATGAATTTCATTTTATTTGTATTTGTACGCCCACGTTTTAAAACTATAAGATAAAAAGAAAGAAACATATAAAACGGTATTATTATATACGTCCGTCTGCTTTAATTTCATTGAACTGTTAAACACAAGAAATAAGCAAGAACTTATAAAACTATCTTTATTTGTCAAACGAGCTTACTAAATAATGCATTAATTGAAATTATTAATTTCTGATAACCAGATTGTAACCTTGTATTTAATAGCATAAAGCGCAAAAATATATAATGATTGGTGAATGCTAAAATATTTTCTGTGGTCTACTATAGTCTCCTAAGGTATAAATACTGTGTTTTTATGCTCATTTCTTTTAAATTAAACTCGGTATCCTTCAAAAGAACCATTGTTTTCCTTTTTGGAATAATTAAACAATATTATTAATTGTGGTCAATCTTATCTGGGAGTAAGAAGTGCATCTTTAACGACTTGTACAGCAAGTTGTACACAAATCCTGAGCAATTCCCGGCGGCTAGAATAGTATAATACCAATTATGGTTTGATATCTGCATGTTATTGTAGGCTTTGTAAATATATCACAATTTTGTAATTTATTCCCTCTTGTTTTAGATAAGCCTCCCACTCGTTTGTTATTGCCAATCTTGTTGTTGTTGTTGTTGTTGTTGAAGTTGTTGTTGTTTTCAATGAGATTTATCTAACATCATGATCGGTTAGTTGTTTGTGCGTCCGTCGGTCTTATCTTAAGGACAGACTCATAAAAATGATAATTTTGCCTGTAATGTATATTAAAGTAATCAATTGATTTATTTGTGGGGCGTTAATAATAATACTAAACATATAGGAAGAGACATCTTATATTTAAAAGTTTCGGTCATTTGCTTTCAAAAGTAAACTTGTGAACACATTTCAACTGTGATCTTATTTAATGTACGACGGAGTCGATAGTGAATGCAACATTTTATATGTTCTCCGGTGGTGAATAGAGATTTATCAGTGAAATAAAGTTGATATTACACTGTTTCAAACAGTTAAATTATCAGTGTCATATTCTCATTGTTTTGATATTTCAAGCTCACTCTCAAATCAAAATCAGACGTCAGCCTATACAGGGCTGGAACACAAAATCAACGACGTCATTTCCTAAATGACGTTACGTTCGCATTAAAGTCAATCTCATTAAAATCATATCGTGACGTTCACATCATTTCATTACGTTATATTTACACCTCAACTTCCATTCCTTAAATGAACTGCCTTTCGGCAATTGCGTTCATCAATCGATGATGAACGCAACATCTTCGGATATGTTCGGATCGCAACTTATCGCATAACAATATAAATGAAAACTATTGATCTTGTTATTGTTTGTATTGTGTCCGCAGGTCCCATAAAATATAAATCAACATTTTAGAAAGTGCTAAGTTATTATATTTTAAACGTTTTGTTGCCAAAAGTGTTTCAATTTAATGTTTAAAAGCGATTTCAAGTGGTTAATCTATTCCCGCGTTAGTGTGACGTCATTTAAAAAAAAATGTTTCCGGTAACAGTCGAGTCGTCCTATTTACAGAATGGGTAAGAAAGGAACACTGAAAGGTAATCCGAAATGAAATGAAGTATTTTTTTTAACGTTTCTTGAATAAAATAATGAACTTTTGGTGTAAATATAAGGAATGAATTGCGGGGTTGATGTCATTATCGGGGATATGAACGCAATTGGGCTGGTCAAAGTACGCGTGGAGTCACACACTTAGACCAGCCCGATTGCGTTCATACCCCGATAATGACATAAACCCCGCAATTCATTCCTTAAATGAAGCGTGTATTGGGGATCTGATTTTAATGACATTGCATTAAATTTGGCGTTCCACTCGTGAAATATATCTTTCGGTGTTCACTCGGTGTAATATATAGAGGATATTTGTTTATTTCAGTGTAAGATAGTATTTTATTTCACGAGTGTCATGGAAAAACATATTTTCACGAGTGGCGTAGTTTTTTTGTATGATCACGAATGAAATTAAATACGATCTTACACTGAAATAAACAAATTTCCTGTTTCTTTTATGCTTATTTTCGGAGTTTTATTTGGGTTTTTTTATTTATTTTGTGAATTACCCCCTTTTTTGAAAAGGGTGGGCTTTACGCCGCTACCCGTGGGGCGCCCCTCATGCATAATTATAGCTGTCAACTTTTCTACTTTCGGTTTGCTGAAAAATAGTTCTCTGCTATTCATTCTTATAGCTTAATATTCACTCGTTTTTTTATTGCAAAGCTTTATGAACAGTAAACAATGAAGTATTTTTAGTGCACATATGTTCCAAAAAATAATGAAAACACTTTTTATTTTAAGATGGGCATGAATACATAACCAAATTACTACGCCGCTATTTAAAGAATGAAAATTTGGAAGGTTAAATGTGTTAGCAAAACAAATGTGGATACTCATTGGATTTTAACCATTTTTCTTAGATTAAGACTGCATGTACGCGTGTTTTTATAGTAAGTTAATATTCAGTCATCTTATTGTCAGAGACCAGTCTGTTTCGCTTTAAAATGTTTGTTTTCCAGATAAAGAGTGAATGCCACGCTGGTTTGTTGACACATTTTGAGGTGTGGGTAGGGTAAAAAATATCGGATCTATCTGTAAATTGTTGTGTGAATTCTCCAGGAAGCTCATTTAACGTACTACAACGGTTAACAGTTCAAAATACATTTGAACGATGATATAAGATTTTATTTATGTTCGAACAGTTGTTTTTATCTGTTATTTGTTTTGTATGAAAGCAAATGTTCGAACATTCAGCTTTAAAGATCAGTAAAATGTTTGATAAACGGGATGACCGGTAATAAAAGGTAAGTTGTTAATTTCCAATTATATATTTATTTAAATTTATAAAACATTTCTTTATTTTTTTTAACATTTTTTGACATAATTTACTGAAGTCCAGTGTTCTGTTTTGTACATGTAACAACAAAGGAATTTAAAAGTAGTTCTGAAAGATATTTTCATTCCTTATTTTGCTGTGAAAATATCAAATTGATATTTTCACTGTTGTTATTTCACTGTTAAAACCCCATATTTCATCGTAAAGCATGAAAGAAATAACGATCTTACACCGAAACAAACAAATATCCTCTATGTATAAATATTATCGCGCCATCTAACCACGCACGTTTCGTACCAACTAAAGAGTTTGATTGACCAGTTTATTGGAGGTTAGAGACTACCAAACAAATTTTACCACTGTGCACGCGAACTAGCACTGTTTGTTAATGTTCCACAACACCAAACCGGCATCATATATGGGCAAAAAGCTCCACTTGTGTACTAAACATTCGACAACGTTAGGATAAAGTAACGTTCTTGGAGGAATGTTGACAATGTGGTGAAATTGTTAACAAAACGAAGATCAAGTAGATCAAGCAAGTTCATGTTTTTGTTTAAATCACAAACCATATTCAACTCCTAAACCTTTACAGATAGAAAGTAGCCAATGGTCTGAGATGGTATTACCATGCAATCATTCACTGTCACGGGCTAAAAAAGGGAAAAAATACACTGAGTAGTAACTTCCGCATTGGTGTTATTTGCCCTGGAACTTGCCAAGTACTGTTTTCCAATTTGCATTGTAACCCTCATTTAATATAGAACTAAAATTCTTGATCATACGATATTATGATCGTTGATAAGGTGGGCATAAAAAACTAAGAATGCCCAAGAACACACTATTCGCAATAAAACAACTCTCTTTAATCAGACAGTTTACTTAATTAAACGCCCACAAACAGGTACATAAGCATATATAACATAAGTAATTTATATAATTTCATATTTCACCACATCCTGTTCGCATTTCTTACTTGGGGTGCTGTATCTCGGGTAAATGAGTTTTGTGTGCGTCACTTTAGCGCGGTCAATGGTTTGTAATTTCAGATATATCAGTGTGTGTATACCACGTGATAAATTACGTCATCTTTATATATGCTACGTCGGAAGGCAATCTTTTGCTTAAAATAAAGACTTAAATCAAAGATTACTTTTCGCTTACAACACCATTTTAAATTAAAAAGGCCACTCTATGCCGCTTAAAGGGCTCCACCTTTGTTTTATAACCGGAGTTTGATAAGGTGATTATAGTTTCATCAAACACTTCGACAAACCTGTTTCCCAAACAATGTTTTGACAGTGCTCCGTCAGACGGCCGTATCGTAAAAGGTTTGTCGAAGTGTTATAAGAAATGTAATTTTCTATGTTTGAATGCAATGAATTAGTAGAAAATTGATTTCCCTTTGTATCGATGAATATCTCCGTCAGGTGTCGCAAGTTAAATAGGTGCACGAGGTTTTCGTGCAAATCTCAGTTTAGGCTCATTCAGCGTTGGGCAGCCGATGAACACGAACGTAAATTTTAAGATTTTGTTGCTGCATTTTGAAATGGTTTAACATGATAAAACGAAGGTATAGAAAGTATGTGTTTTCATGTTAAAGTATTATAAAATACATGCAGTGTTTATATGAAATATTTATGATAGATATTTATTTTTGTTACATGTACATCTATCAGTCGGTTGCCCGAGTGCTATATACAAATTAAAAATTAGTAATTGAATTTGGTTGTTTGTCATTATTTCGGAGATAGTAAATGGAAAGGGAAACTACCATCTCAATCAAAATTTGGTAAAAGACCGAAGGCGGGGCTCCTTAAGCGGCATAGACTGCGCTATGTTTCATTTAAAATGGCAAAGAAAGTGAAAAGTTATCATTGTTTTAAGTCTTCAATCGAAGCAAAATATTGCCTTCCGACGTAGCATTTATGACGCAATTTATCACGTGGTATACACACACGGTATATGACAGTGTGTGTATACCACGTGATAAATTGCGTCATAAATGCTACGTTGGAAGGCAATATTTTGATTTAAAAAAGACTTTAACAAAGATAACATCGCTATTTCTTTACCATTTTAAATGAAACATAGCGCAGTCTACGCCGCTTACGGAGTCCCACCTTCGGTCTTTTACCAGAGTTTGATTGCGAGTTTAGTTTCTTAAAACACTTCGACAAACCTTTTCACAATACGGCGGTCTGTCGGAGCACTGTCAAATCATTATTTTGGAAACAGGTTGTCGAAGTGTTTGATGAAACTAATGACCTCATCAAATTTTGGAAATGATACAAATGTGGGGGCTCTGTAAGCGGCATAGACTGCCCTTTGTTTCATTTAAAATGGTGTTGTAAATGAAAAATTATCTTTGATTTAAGTCTTCATTTTAAGCAAATGTATGCCTTCTGACGTAGTATATATGACGTAATTTATCACGTGGTATACACACACTGTATGATATTGTAGATATTACTACATACTTTTAAGCTGTCCAGGGTTTATTTTTTTATTTGGTTTCTGGGATTAGCAATAGACTTTACAGTTTGAAAATAGTAATAGAATCATAAACTATAATTGGTCTTGATATATTCTTAATAAGTCATAAGTTAGCTTAAGAAATTAATGCTAAAAATTCCCTGGTTCAATGGAAACATCGTGTATGGCGACATATTTTTCTTCTTACTGCATTTCATCATTTGTCTCACTGATTTTCCGTCTAATTTTTATAAAATTCTTGGGGTAGCTTTGTAGCATCCTTTGCCCCTACTTTTGCTTGTTGGTCTGCAAGTTCGTTACCCCTGATGTTTTTGTGTCAAGGTATCCAATGCACTTTCAAAATGTTCTCTTTTTCATCAATAGTGGACAGATGTGATTTTATGTCAAGTATAGTTTCAATGTTTTTCGAGGGTAGCTCAGCAGAAGCAAAAGCTGTGTGAATTGTGCTCTGGCAGTCGGTGAATATTTGTATTGACCTTTTTATCCCGAGTGAGACTAAGAACTGCAACGCTATTTCTATAACGACAAGTTCTCCTGTGTAGTTGTTGCTATTACTTGAGACACTCTTGTTAAGAAGCATTGGGCAACTATTGTAACCCTCGAGGAGTATAGCAGCCCCTGCTCCTGTTGGTCCTGGGTTACCTTGTGTGGAGCCATCCGTGAAAGCCAGAATATATGTGAAATTGCAGTTTTCTAGAATTGCTTCAATGTTTACGACTTGGTTTTCTTTGCTTTCCGAAAATGTTTGTGTATTTACTTTTGCTTTAGTTTTTGATAGACCTATGGATTTTATGTTGTAATGAAACTCATTTTCAATGTTTTCTAGCTTAATGTTGACTTTCTTTTCATTGAAGCGGCTAATCAAAATAGCAAACATGGTTGGCTTTCCTTTTCTATGGAAACTGTTGATAATCCAATCATTAAAGTCCTGCTTAAGTGGTTCCTGCTCCCCCTTTTCTGCGATGCGCACTACTTCTTCTGCTTGTCTATGTCTAGCATGTAGGTCCATTAGTAACGTATTGGTTAGAACTTCAAGAGCTTCAGTACTTGTACTAGGAATACAACCACTTGCTTTAATCATGGCACTACGTTGTACTTTCTCATATGATTTTATACATTTGTCTGTTTGGGTGGCTGCAACAGAGATCCCATAGTCAAGAATAGGCAAGACTAATGCATTATACAATTTCATGTATGTGGTCTGACTACAACCGTTTTGTTTCCCAATGAAAGTGTCAAGTCCCTTTAAAGCTCTAAACCCACTGCTTGTTTTCTCCTCAATTAAATTATCAAATGACAATTTGTCATCCAATGTGATTCCTAGCACTTTCTTTGTTTTAACTATTTGAACTTCTTTGTTATTGAAAATTATTTTGCTGTCACTGACGGCGTCTGATCAGTAGAGCGTGGGTTTTCTCTGGTGCTATGTTCATATGCCATCTATCACACCTATCCTCATTTCTTCAAGATCTTTGTTAGAGTCCTTTATTGCATCTTCGGGTGTTTTGGTGCAATTCCATACACTTGCATCATCACTGAATTCAACATGTTTTCCCTTGACTCTGTCCATGCTGTCACTTGTATACATATTACACAGGGTCGGACTAAGAACGGACCCTTGTGGAATTTCTACTTTTGGTGTCATTTTTTCGGATTGGTAATCATTCACCAGAAGGTATAATTTCCTGTCTGTTATGTATTATTGTAAGTACACACATAACCTACCCTCAATTTTGTTGTCATGCGCTTTGAATCATCAGACCAGCTCTCCGGACCCTTTCAACGCACGACTCATAATCCATTACCACCAATGCTGTAGTGTTGTTACTGTTGTTATTTTCCTGAACACTCTGCACTAGACGTAATAGGGTCTGAGTACATGATTTGTTTTTCCTGTAGGCATCTTGAGAATTCGACAGTGCATTTTCTACTTCTAATATCCAAGTGAGTCTGTTTTTTATAATTCTTTCCATTAATTTTCCAATAATGCTCTCTAAAGTAATTGGGCGGTATGATTTTGTTTGATTATAGTTGTCTTTTCCAGGTTTTAGCAACATGAGCTTTGGATCTGTCTTAAAGCCGATCGGCAGTTTCCCTGTTTTCCAGCACTTCTGGTAAAGTGCAAGAAGGCTCAGCTTCATTTTATCACCTCCTATTTTCAACATTACACCAAATATCTTTTCTTCCGGACTAGGCGCGCTGTGCATGTCAAAATTCGCTATCACTGATTCAACCTCGTCTATGGTAATGTACGCATTTTCATACCCGTGTTGGCTCAGAGCATCTGATAGATTTTGTCTTTCTAAAACTTCCAAAGTTCTAACTTTGTCTTCAATGTCAGTGAAATGAGCAGGGTCTTAAGTTTTTACCTCCAGATGTTCTTTTCCTTATCTCTCTTTCATTTCGATGAAGATTTCTTCATCTGTTACCGCTAGTGAGTTGTCATCCCTCAGTATTGGTTGAACTGCACATTTCGATTCATTGTTTCGTGCCTTATTTATGATTTTCCAGAACTTATCAGGGCGTTTTGTATCTAAATTACTTGTTAGTTTGTCGAGATATTCATGTTTGATTTTTCAACCGCTTCAACAAATTCTTTTTTGGCGGTTTGAACCCTTAATTCATTAGCTGGATTAGATCTTTTCTGAAAATTTCTTTTATCAGCTTTGATTTTTTTTACTGAAATTGGACAATTCTTCAGTCCAGTAGCCTTTGCTGTGTGGACAAATGCTCTTTTTCTGTATCACCTCTTTAGCACATTTAATGATTATGTCCACTAGAGATGTGTAGTCATCTGTTTTGATATCATTATAGTCTGCAAGCCACTCACTAAACCTTGTTTCACTGACTCTATCCCATTTTGTCCAATCAGTCTCTCTAAAATCCCATCTTTTTATTGGGTGCCATCTCTCTTTTCCCCCTTTTTCGAAGGTGATCAATTTGTGGTCTGAATTAAGGTAAGCCTCGTGTTAAACCTTCCATTCACTTATGCTTTGTGCGAATATATTTGACGCTTTCGATAAATCAATAATTTGTTCCTTTCTAGTAGGCATCTTATTATTTAAAACTAACATTTGGGTTCCTTGTAAATAAGCATGTAGGATTGTTCCTAATTTATTTTCTGTGTTACTGTTCCAGTATTTATGTTGTGCAATCAGATCTCCAAGAATTAGCATTGGTTTTCTTAATCTTTCCGCTTTTAGTACTACTTACATGAGTTTGGTCATCATTACTTGGTATGTTAACTGAGCAGCACAAAAACAGAATTGGTCATGGTATATTTCGCACCAGACTGCTTCTACATCACAAGTCTTTAAATCTTTTCTTTCAAATATTTTCAGACTATTATCAATCATTAAAGAAACCCCTCCCCTTGCATTATCCTTCTTTCACTAGTGACCCAATGCCACCTTTTCTTGATTTTATCTTTTATGTTGTTTCTGACAATGCAAAAATCTTAATATTTTGAGCTTTCACTATGCTTTCAATAAAACTAAAAGAGGTGTTAAAAGATATTATGTTCGCCTGAGCAACCTGTATGATTTTAAGTATTTAAAAGTTTTCCAATTTCATTTATTTGTACAAGACCGTGCAATTTTAGCAGTGTTTTTTTTCTGAAAAATATATAAAGTCTCTTTTGCAATCTTTCAAGCATGTTGACGTATACAGGACAGTCTCTAGAACCAGCCGAGTGTTTGTCTTTGCAATTTGTGCATTGCTTTTTGCTTCTGCAATTGTTGGTCTTTGTCTGACACGATAACGATAGTGTTAGGGGAAGGAACTCCAGACTATGGGGGCGTTTCGACTAGCTACTTTGGATGTTTCGACTTTTGGTGGAGACGTTTTGACCAAAATGGGAACGTTTTGACCAGCAACTAAGTTCCGGTTACTTTTGTTGGCCACACCTATGCCCGGCAGACGAAGTGTCCTGACATTCTCCTTTAGGTGTTTCTTCACACTCCCAGTGTATGTTATGCATCAGTCAATTGTAACCACGCCACCCCCCAGGTCCGGGGAATAGTGGGGACTGACTTTCGGTCCAGCCAACCCTGGGTGCAAATTCCCGCCCTGTGGGGATGAATAGTCCACCTAAATGGCCGTCAACCAGTCTTTTGACAATTTTTAGACTATGGCAGACTGGTATACACATGAAATGTCAAAATAATAAAAAAGTATCCCTGATCTAGCATGAACCACAAGGGAGACAACTCCGATATGGTAAATAACACACATGCCGAAAAGTTGTCTCGCTGGAACATGATTTTGTAGGGTGGTTTGCACAGCTTGTAAACTGTATTTTGATTGGACAACCTATCGGAAACCAACCAATAGCAAAACTAGATACATTAATCTTGCTAAACACGTGATTTATTCTCTCCCGCGAAATTTCTGCAAGAAAATAAACACGAATCGAAAGTTGAAATTCCATTCAAAAGGTATGTACACGGCGTGTTTAACTTTCTAGTTGTGATAATAATGAAGAACTATGTATAAAAAATAAAATAACAGTTATTATTTTACTATATTTTGTTGTAAAAGATAAGAATTTGGATATATTATGACCCCACTGTAAGATTTACGGAAATCCACGAACGCTTACGAGTGTTTCCGGAATTCTGTTTATCATTATGTACTGTGTCAGTATTTGATTTTAGCGAGAATTGACTGTTGTTTTCATACTGTATGTTAGGATTAACATTTAATTTAACGATTATTTGTAGTCCCTGGACAAGAATATTCATTTCAGAGTATTTAACATTGTTTGAAAAACTGTTGTTTTCGGACAAGCACAATATTCGGATAGAAAATTTATCTGAATGTTGTCTATGTATGTTGGTCTCATAAATGGGCAATATTATGATCAATATATTTTATCCAATCTATTTTTGCTTAGAAATAAGCATTTGTTGATTGGAATTGTTAATTTCATCATTTTTTCAGGTTTCACTGTTATTAATTTTTGTTGAATGGTGTTTAATTACTGTCACTGATATGTTCCATTTCTGGCTTCTTTTCGGTAATAGATATTTGAATAAAACTTCATTTTGTTAATATTTTAAGGTCATGTCCTCATCGGAATCTGATTCAGCAAATGAATACCATTTGAGAAGCTCGCAAGACTTGTTCTTGGATAGTCCCATTTCTGTGAAACGCCTAAGGCAAAGACTTAACACACCTGAGCCCGAGGAAGCATGTGATGTTATTGTAATAAGTTCTGACTCGGGCACTGAGACACAGCCCCCTGAAACCGACAATTTTGAACGTTCATCCTGTTCCAGCAAACATGTAAGTTATGTTATATACCTTATTCCCAGTATTTGAAATAAGTATTCCAAATAAGAACAATATAATTATATAGCTTCCTTTCAGTCACTAAACACGGAAATGAATTTTTGTTAATGGTTTTGTTTGGTATTTCTTCCCAATATTTGTTGTTATTTTAATACGCATGTTATAACAAGTCAATTAATGTTTTAACTACAATATTTGAAAAGAAAGGAACATTTTGAAGTATCATCTTAGGATATAAAAGTTATAAAAATATGGTAGTGTATTAATTAATAATATTAAGTTAATTACAAAAATATATATATACTTTTTTGCATTATTAATGTGCCAAATAATATATTTTCAGACCTTCTGAGGCACACAGAATCACCATTGGACACCCCATCCACATCAAAGCAGTAAAGGAGAAAACTGACCATCGGGAGTGTCGCCACAGGGCTGAATTGTGATTATTATACCCCCCAAAACAAAGTTTGGGGGGGTATACTGGAATCGGGTTGTCCGTCTGTCTGTCTGTCTGTCCGTCTGTCCGTCCGTTTTTTTTTTTTTGTCCGGGATTCATCTTTGTCGTTATTGAACAAATCTTTTTCAAACTTTCAGATATTAATGGCCATGATGTAAACTTGCGCCTCTATGAAATTGGTACGGGTCACATGACCCTGACCAGAGTTATCTCCCCTTGATGTGTTAAAGTAGGCAAAATAAGCCCTGTCCGGAATTCATCTTTGTTATTATTCAACAAATCTTTATCAAACTTTCAGAAATTAATGGCCATGTTGTAAACTTTCGCCTCTGTGAATTTGGTACAGGTCACATGACCCTGACTGGAGTTATCTCCCCTTGATGTGTTAAAGTAGGCAAAATAAGCCCTGTCCGGGATTCATCTTTGTTATTATTCAACAAATCTTTATCAAACTTTCAGAAATTAATGGCCATGTTGTAAACTTTCGCCTCTGTGAATTTGGTACAGGTCACATGACCCTGACTGGAGTTATCTCCCCTTGTAGGCAAAATTAGCTTTGTCCGGCCTAACTCCAGGGCAAACAACCTAGACATGGAGGGGTGGGGGGTATTCGTTAGCCTATGGCTTACAGTTCTAGTTTTTCACTATATTTAAGTGCATATAGACTAATTTTTAGAAGATTTGTGTTGTGTTTGGTTAATATCATGTTATATTATTGTTATATATTGTGAAAAATGCAAGAAAGTATAGCTGTGTTTGTTTGCTAGATAAAAAAAGACCTGGAACCGTTTTTTGGAGTCATTTTTTACATATATGCCATATGATATGGCTACCTCCCCATTACAAAAAATATCATAAAAAAATTATTTATCAATATTTTTTCAAGAAATAAAAAGTTTTGTACTTTAAAAACATTGTTCTAACAAATAAATCTTGTTTTTTGTTCAAAACTTAACATTTGAAAAATGAGTGGTTCATGCTACCTGATCGCTCATTATTGTAGCTATGGGGATGAACTGATGGAAAATCCCCGCCAAATGCCCTGAACCCTGGGGACACTAGGTTAAAGGCCCATTCGCCACTATGTTTAGCGCGAAGACAAAACCACGGCATTCACCCTGGCACTGCATTTACCATTTGCCGATATTTGAGGACTAATAATAAAATTAAAATCAATCGGCATGTTTGCACTTGACCCCATCTGTAACATTTACCTTTGTTTATTTAAAACTTTTAACCAACAAAATCCTTTACCTTTATATTATTACGGGAGTAAGTTTTTTCGATGTATATACATATTTTGTATAAACATGTTGATTATATAGTGTTGCTTTCAATCTAAACTATCTTTATCATTAACTTCAGTGAAATCCCCGCCAAATGCCCACGCCCCGCACCCCTGGGACCCTAGGATAGGCCAAATTCCACCTTTTATGGCGCAGACAAAACCACTGCATTCCTCCGGCACTGCGGGGCCACATAGAAGTAAAAACACGACCCATTTCCAGTATACCACCTGACCTGGTGGGGCTGTGGATACAACTGACTGGTGCATAACACATTCACTTGGCACTGCGGAGCTACCTTAAAAGTTAAAACTCGGCCAATTTCCCGACTATCCCCAGACCTGGGGGGACCGTGGTTACAAATGACTGATCAAATAATGCATAGATCCTTCCCATAGTACTTTAAAACACTTCCCATACAGACAAGCAAACAAACCCACTCTCATCACAATTAAGTGATAATAATTTTCTTCCGAGGGGCAGTTATCATAAATTTGGGCTTTTAAATGCTGTTAAAACGTATATGGTTATCTAAAGCGTTAGTCTTTTTTAACATCCCTCAATGACAGTCTGTCACAACAAAATAATTATAAATGGTGAGCTCAAACATTGAGCTTGACATTCTTCAACCACTGTAGAGGCTATTTTTCATCGCCCAGAACTAATCTTTCAGTGAAATCACCATATGGTTGGCTAAAACATTGGCAAAAGCAAGCATGCTTGAATCAAAGTATTGAAATCTTCATATGCCTGAATGTTGGAGTTGATTTCGCAACATTGTCAATACTGTAAGCAGCCATGAACGTCGTTTTTAACCTCCTTTCTAAGAGTTCAAGCTGCAGACAACAGTTTATAAACATTATGATCTTTGAGCGAATAATGTTATGATCATTAGTGTTTACGTACATTTTGTGTGTCAAGTATAATTCATCAACAAAAAGGGTAAATCGTGAACACGACTAAGTGGGACAATGTAGGACTTCCAGTTTGCAGGTACCGTGATTAAAGGTGTTTGTTAGGCTGTTAATGTGATGATGTCACAGCGGGATAATACATTTTTTAGTCTGGAATTAGGAAAATTTGCGTGAAATTAGTGGATAGATCTTTTAACATCTACATGAGACGGAGTGGATGAGTGGCACTTGTTGATTTTCTTTTCACTATAGTAGGGTACTAAAACATGCTTTTTTTAATAGCAAAGTGACTTCTCCCTCCAGTCAAACTAGGGAGAAGTGGGGAGACTTTTGGGAGAAGTGATACTTATTATAACACCCTATACAAATACTTTGCCAAACCACACACATCAGCTTATATTCACATTCAAATTGATTGGTTTTACTATAAGAAATTTTCATATAAGTGTGTTTTTCTATGTCACATAGTGAATCTACAAATGGCATCTAAAAAGAAACAAAAACCAAGACAGCTAAGCATTAGTCCATAAAAACAGCTGCTTCAGAGTCTGACAATTTTTTATTTGGCGACTCTATGCATCCATATCCCACTTGGTGTTTTCCTAGCCAAGAATGACAGATCCCAGCGCTAAGTATATTGAGCGGGGTAGGGTACGAATGTCACATCATTCAGCCGTGCTATTATTACTTGTCTATGGTTCAATAATTATCAATATGCTGACATTTTAGAACCAAATGACTTTTAAAAGCACTGGCCTTGATGTAAAAGTTACATGTACCATTACATAATAAATGGTTGTGAATTAAACTCCGAAATATGTTCTGACAAAATGGTGATCTCCTCAGTTTTTTTGACATCATAAATTAAGGAAAATACTGTAAGTAAACGCTACATAAAGCAAAAAAAGTTGTGTGATTACATAACATTTTTTATCATGAACATTTCACTATAAACTGATGATCGCCTGCTTCAAAAGCAAGAATGTTTCAAGTGTCTTGCCTTGTTTGTACAATATATATATATATATATATATATATATATATATATATATATATATATATATATATATATATATATATATATATATATATAATCAATTATTTTTTGACTTGATTAATGATACAAATAGGCGAAATCTGGGAATTATAGGCGACCACTTCGCCCAAGTCGCCCCCTCGCAAGAGCCCTAGCTTTTATGGTGCAGCCCAAAACATTCTGCAAAGGACTAAATAACCAAGCCACAATTCTAGTTAAGGATTTTATTAGACAAGCTTGTCTCACTTAGAACATGCACGAAGAGCATTTCATCTTCATAAAGCTTAGACTAATGTGTTTAAATTCTGTTTAATACCAAATACCATAAGTCCTAAAAAAAATACATTTGGTTTGGGTTACCCGACCCTACCTACGGAATGGGCGCTGATCCTACAGCTTTTAGTCAGTTTTAAAAAAAATTGAAAAAACTAAAAAAAAAATTAAAAAAATGGTTTTTAAATATGGAGTTTAAAACCTTAAATGCTTATACAGATAATAACTTTAACACCATTCTCCAATGATGAAAATGACATTCTTATATAAAGCCTAATTAAAAAAATAAAATAAAAAAAATAAAAAGCCTACCTACCCTACCTATTTTTGAAAAGGGTGTAACCCTAACCAAGCAAAAAAAATTTAAGGCTTAAGGGATAGGATTTGACTACCATGTAGCTTCTCCATATAAGCAGCCACTACAGACTCTTTGACAATTTTTGTTTCGGCGAAGGGAGCATAATGAATGTCCAAATGATAAAAAAGTTCCCTTAACCAGTCTTTCCAAAATGTGCTGGTCTGCATCTTGCAAATGTTATACTGGTCTGACAGCTCTTTCGTGAATGATGGTCTTATTGACTGACATATTTTGAGGCAACTAATTAGCAAAAAGTTACCTAAAAGCAAAATGTATGCAAAACTTTTGTCTTTTCGCTTATTATTAGCCCAAGTGGTAGTATACCACTACAGTGATATTTGACGTCACAAAACATCACAAAAAGTCTGGCATTTCCGGTTTGGATCATGATGTTGATTGCTCGAGATAAACAAGTAAATACGATATATCTGTAACAGCATTTTATTACAACTGTTTTGATAGGTTTTTGGATTGTATAAAGGCACTATCAAAAGCTTCAGCACTTAATATGCTTCGGCTTCGGTGTCATGATTGTTCGGAAAGGCAAATACTGCCACACATTATTATGGCTACCCAGCATACTATCCAGAAGTACAGTATCTCAGAGGATCGAATGGCTTCATTCATTACAGATATTAATAATTCAAATAGATTATTCCTGGACATTTTAATGTTAAAATTGTAAAAACTGTCTTAAGATATATAACCATTTATGAATGAATTGCTGGGTTGATGCCATTATCGGGGTATGAACGCAATTGGGTTGGTCAATGTGTGTGGAGTCTGAAGGACTGAAGACCAACCCAATTGCGTTCATATCCCCGATAATGACATCAACCCCGCAATTCATTCCTTATATTTACACCAATAGTCATTATTTCATTCAAGAATTGTTAAAAAACTACTTCATTTCATTTAAGAAAACCTTTCAGTAATCCGTTCTTACCCATTCTGTAAATAGAACGACCCGACTATAACCGGAAACATTTTTTTCAAATGACGTCACAATAACGCGGGAAAAGATCAACCACTTGAAATCACTTTAAAACGTAAAAATTGAAACACTTCTGGCACCAATATATTTAAAATATAATAAACTAACACTTTCTTAAATGTAGATCTATATTTTATGGGACCTGCTGACACAATACAACCAATAACAAGATCAATAGCTTTCATGTTTATTGTCATGCAATGAATTACGATCCGAACATATCCGAAGATGTTGCGTTCATCGATTGATGAACGCAATTGCCGCAAGGCAGTTCATTTAAGGTATTGAAGCTGAGGTGTAAATATACTACAATGAAGATCAATTTCAAAAAAACATGATACTGCTATTTGTTCAATAAGGGCATTTGAGAAGATAATAATGATTATTATAAATATGCACTTTCATATTTCACTGTTGCTTGTTTAGAAAATGTGCTTTTTGTTAAATTAAACTTTACTATCAATTCATATATTGTTTTTTAGTTCGACTATTCGAAGAATATGGAGAGCTATACAACTAACCCAAGCGTCAGCGTTGGCGTCACACCTTGGTTAAGGTTTTGCATGCGAGCACACATAGGTTTATATCTCAGCAACTACTTGAGGTATTGCATTGAGACTTTATACAATGGTACTCAACCATCCAACCTACTTAATTAACAAGTAAGATAACTCTACTTTGCATTTAATGCAAATAATAGGTCTTTATTATTCGACTTTGAAATTCTGGTTAAGGTTTTGCGTGAAAGCACACAGATTAATATCTCAGCAACTACTTGAGGTATTGCATTGAGACTTGATACAATGGTACTCAACCATCCAACCTACTAATTAACCAACTTAGATAACTCACATTTGCATTTAATGCAAATAACAGGCCTTTATTATTCAACTTACAAATTCTGGTTAAGGTTTTGCGTGAAAGCACACATACGATAATATCTCATCAACTACTTGATGTATTGCCTTCAGACTTTATACAATGGTATACAACCACCCAACATAATTGAATAACCAAGTTAGATGACTGTGTTTTGCAAATGATGGCCCTTTATTATTTGACTTAAAAATTCTGGTTGAAATTTTCCATGTAACCACATTTATGTTAATATCTCAGCACATTATGTATTGCATTGAAATCTAATCTAACAGTGATCCATGCATGTTTTGCCAAATTTTTATGCCCCCGAAGGTGGGCATATTAAAATTGCACCGTCCGTCCGTCCGGCTCTGTAACATTCCCTTGTATGGACAGATTTTAAAATAACTTGCCACATGTGTTCCATATACCAAGACGACGTGTGGCGTGCAAGACTCGTGTCCCTACCTCAAAGGTCAAGGTCACACTTAGTGTTTATTCACAATGGAGTGCTGCATATAAGGACATAAAGTATAGGTTGTCGTGTCCGGGCTGTAACTTTCTCTTGTATGGACAGATTTTAAAATAACTTGCCACATGTGTACCACATACCAAGACGACGTGTCGCGTGCAAGACCCGTGTCCCTACCTCAAAAGTCAAGGTCACACTTAGTGTTTATTCACAATGGAGTGCTGCATAGAAGGACATAGAGTATAGGTTGTCGTGTCCGGGCTGTAACTTTCCCTTGTATGGACAGATTTCAAAATAACTTGCCAAATGTGTTCCACATACCAAGACGACGTGTCGCGTGCAAGACCCGTGTCCCTACCTCAAAGGTCAAGGTCACACATAGTGTTTATTCACAATGGAGTGCTGCATATAAGGACATAGAGTATAGGTTGTCGTGTCCGTGCTGTAACTTTCCCTTGTATGGACAGATTTTAAAATAACTTGCCACATGTGTACCACATACCAAGACGACGTGTCGCGTGCAAGACCCATGTCCCTACCTCAAAGGTCAAAGTCACACTTAGTGTTTATTCACAATGGAGTGCTGCATATAAGGACATAGAGTATAGGTTGTCGTGTCCGTGCTGTAACTTTCCCTTGTATGGACAGATTTCAAAATAACTTGCCAAATGTGTTCATCATACCAAGACGACGTGTCGCGTGCAAAACCTGTGTCCCTACCTCAAAGGTCAAGGTCACACTTAGTGTTTATTCACAATGAAGTGCTGCATATAAGGACATAGAGTATAGGTTGTCGTGTCCGGGCTGTTACTTTCTCTTGTATGGACAGATTTTAAAATAACTTGCCACATGTGTTTCACATACCAAGACGATGTGTTGCGTGCAAGACCCGTGTCCCTACCTCAAAGGTCAAGGTCACACTTAGTGTTTATTCACAATGGAGTACTGCATATAAGGACATAGAGTATAGGTTGTCGTGTCCGGGCTGTAACTTTCCCTTGTATGGACAGATTTTAAAATAACTTGCCACATGTGTTCCATATACCAAGATGACGTGTCGCGTGCAAAACCCGTGTCCCTACCTCGAAGGTCAGATCACACTTAGTGTTTATTGACAATAGAGTGCTGCATATAAGGACATAGAGTATAGGTTGTCGTGTCCGGGCTGTAATTTTCTCTTGTATGGACAGATTTTAAAATAACTTGCCACATGTGTTCCACATACCAAGACGACGTGTCGCGTGCAAGACCCGTGTCCCTACCTCAAAGGTCAAGGTCACACATAGTGTTTATTCACAATGGAGTGCTGCATATAAGGACATAGAGTATAGGTTGTCGTGTCCGTGCTGTAACTTTCCCTTGTATGGACAGATTTTAAAATAACTTGCCACATGTGTTCCACATACCAAGACGATGTGTCGCGTGCAAGACCCGTGTCCCTACCTCAAAGGTCAAGGTCACACTTAGTGTTTATTCACAATGGAGTGCTGCATATAAGGACATAGAGTATAGGTTGTCGTGTCCGGGCTGTAACTTTCTCTTGTATGGACAGATTTCAAAATAACTTGCCACATGTGTTCCACATACCAAGACGACGTGTCGCGTGCAAGACCCGTGTCCCTACCTCAAAGGTCAAGGTCACACATAGTGTTTATTCACAATGGAGTGCTGCATATATAAGGACATAGAGTATAGGTTGTCGTGTCCGTGCTGTAACTTTCCCTTGTATGGACAGATTTTAAAATAACTTGCCACATGTGTTCCACATACCAAGACGATGTGTCGCGTGCAAGACCCGTGTCCCTACCTCAAAGGTCAAGGTCACACTTAGTGTTTATTCACAATGGAGTGCTGCATACAAGGACATAGGGTATAGGTTGTCGTATCTTTCCCTTGTAAGGACAGATTTTAAAATAACTTGCTACATGTGTTCCACATACGAAGACGACGTGTCCTGTGCAAGACCCATGTCCCGACCTATAAGGTGAAAGATACACTAAGTGTTTATTCACAAGGGAATTCTGAATATAAGGACATAACAGTTTAGGTTGTCAAGTATGGGTGGTATCTTTTTATGTGCAGAGGAAATTTAAATTAACTTGCCATATGTATTTGACACATAAATGCAAGATCAACTTTTCATGTACTGACCTTGTTCGTAGGTCAATGTCACATTCGGGGGCATTCGTCACATACTGTGACAGCTCTTGTTCAATCCTTACATTGAAAAGCAGCGGAATAGTCGAGTGCACTGTCTCTGTGACAGCTCTTGTTCTTTTACATTTTTTACATTTAGTATATGACAGCCTTTGAACATATGCACTTTTTCCACAAGACAATACATAATCAGTGTCAAAGTAAACATTCGATTTGACGACACTTTTGATGACTTAAAACTTAGTCTACACTGAAAAACAATTTTATATAACAAACTGGGAAATTGTAACAACGGTCGATTTTAGCTAGTTTTACTGTAATTATATTTAAATGTATATTCTCAGCAAGTTAAATGTTTAAGAACACACAGGCAATATGAACAGACCCTGGCCATCCTGTGTTTATATCAAGGAAAGCCTCTGTCCATCTAAAAATATGTGCCTTTAAAACGTTATTTCCTTTACCACGTGAAATACAATTTTTCAGATTCCCTAGACATTCGCCAAATTCACTGTCAACATACATGGTTGTTTCAAAAAACACACACATACATGAAGAAACATAATTCATCTCCAAGTCTACTCAAATCAAAAAAGCTCCTTCATTTACTCATAGGTTACAAGACTGGCAGATAGAATAGACAATACTTGGTCATTGGTGATACTATAATAATAGTTCACTTGATATTGCGGCTTATATTTGATCATAACATTGTCGTTTTCTTGCAACCGTTTTTCATCATTTTTGAGTATGATTCACAAAACTATTACGAAACTGCTATAGCTAACCAATCCTTTTCCTCTTTGAAATTATGAATATGATGGTTGACACTATCAAAAACACCATGCGATCCCTAATATATTATTTCTATGATAAACAGGTGACACCTAAGAGAAATCATGCAGGCATTACGCAAAAGACATTTCGATTTACAAAAGCCGTACAATAACATCAATCAATGCTTTTCCTATACCCCTCTCTTGCTAAACAGGGGTTACCTGTACGTTTTCACTTTTTCCTCCACCTCTCTTCCACACACCAGACAGTTGGTGATATTTTCTGCGCATGGCACACACAGGCGGTGGTGACTGCATGGCAAGAATAGCAAATTACAGTCATTTCTCTTACACTGAATACACTTCAGGATCCTTTTTAGGCGCTGATTCTCTCTAATAGCCTCTGAAATATACAGCAGGGTGTTGTACATGTATATATATATAGAGAGAGTAAAGTTGGCGCATTAACAGCAAGAAAAGCGAATTACTGTAATTGTTTATATCAGTATTGCACCCTGGTTGGGTTAGCGAGATATCAGTTTACCAATTGTATACATTACAATTGTTGACTATTTTGGTAACTCTGCATGTAGCTGAAATAGAGCTATGGTTATTGTTAACTCCACTTCCTCTCATTGTGATTTACCATTGTATGAACTTTGTTTAAATTCAATCCTTGTGTTTTTTTAAGTTATTCTCCAGACAAGAAAAATTAACAATGTTCATAACTCTGTGATAAGCTGAAACAGAGATATGTTTATTGTGCACTGCACTTCCTTCCTTTGAGCTTTATCACTGCATGAAGTTTTATTAAATAAAATTACATTACATCTATTAGTTTATGAGTAATAAGTTATGTGCCAGACAAAAAAAACACAAAGGGCAATAACTGTGATTAGCTGAAATAGAGTTATTGCTCTTAAACATTGCACTTCCTCTCCTAGTGCTTTACCACTGTTTGAATATTATATATAATATAATATAAACTTCATCTTTTAGTTTCAAGTTTTGGTCCAGACAAGGAAAATTAACAAAGGGCAATAACTCTGGGATTAGCTGAAATAGAGTTATGATTCTTGTACACAGCACTTCTTCTCATTGTGTTTTACCATTGTATGATGTTTAATTAAATTCTTTCGATAAGTTTTCAAGTTATGCTCCGGACAAGGAAAAGTAGAAAAGGGCTATTTCTTTGTAATTAGCTGAAATAGAGTTAAGGTTCTGGCACACTGCACTTCCTTTCTTTGTGTTTCATCATTGTATAGAGTGTAATTAAAATCCATCCAGTAGTGTTCAAGTTTGCTAAAAAAAAGGCAAAGAACAATAACTCTGTGATAAGTTAAATAGAGTTATGGTTCTGGTACACTGCAATTCTTCTGATTGCGCTCAATCATTGTATGGAGTGTAATCAAATTCCATTCAGTAGTTTTCAAGTTATGCTCCTGATATGAAAAACTTACAAAGGGCAATAACTCTGTAATAAGTTAAAAAAAAAAGAAATGGTTCTGGTACACTGCACTTCCTCTCATTGTGCTTTACCATTGTATATAAATTTAATTAAATTTCATCAAGTAGTTTTGAAGTTTTGCTCCTGATATGAAAAACTAACAAAGAGCAATAACTCTGTAATTAACTTAAATAAAGCTATGGTACTGGTACACTGCACTTCCTCCCACTTGACTATACCAGTGTATGATGTTTGATTAAATTCCATCCTTTATTTTTTTAGTTATGCCCTGGACAAGGAAAAGTAACAAAGGGCAATTATCGGTACTCTGTAATAAGCTAAAATATAGTGTTTTTTTGTATCACTTCCTCTCATCATGTTCTATCATTGAATGAAGTTTAAAAAATTCCATCTAGTTGTTTTCAAGTTATCCTTGGGACACCAGCCCAACCGACCAACCACAAGGTGACTCCAATATACCCCCTTCAAAAATTGTATATCAGGGGAATATTTCATTTAAATATGGAAAAATTTCCCATGAGTAAGCAGTGCTTCAGCCAGGATTTCAAAAAGGCATGTTGCTAGGTTAGAAAGGGCACTTTTGATCAATTGAATGAGCCTTAATGGGGCACTAGCAAGGGCCAATGTTCATTGTTTTGGTGTGAATATGTTGTCATTAGTTTCAATACTTATAGTTTGTTATGAATACCTCAGCTGTGTTCTTTTTACACCTAATCCTTAAATTGCCTCTGTCAAGCAGAAGGGAAAAAGAGGGTGTAGTAAAAAGGCAGCAGGGTGCAGAAAAAGGACAAAGGGGTGCCCCACCCTGCTATTTAGGCCTTGTTGGAGCACTGAGTAAGGGACTGTGTAAAAGAAAGTGAGGCGCCATGAACCAAGACCGGTAAGGTACAAGACCTACATGTGTGCCATGCTACAAAAGCAACATAATTAATAACCAACTAAATAATTAAATAAAAAGAAAGATACATCTGGTATAACTGGGGCACATGCAAGGAAATAGAAGCACTTACCAGCATGGTCACAATCGGCAATCAGTTGTGGTGGCGGGGGCCAATGAATGTCTACATCATGACCTGTCGGTAAAGACGATTTTCAAGATAACAATCTGCTTATTATTTTAATTTATCAGATTTATTATTTTGAGGAATGTTTTATTTTTTATATGTATACAAGTCATGACACTCATGTACAATCTCTGATTTCAAAGCAAACAGAAACATACTGTATTTTAATGTTTTTAACTACAGCAACAGAATTGGTTATTTTAGTTCACTGAATCCTTATTTCGAAAGTTTCAAGTGCAAAGAATTGGTTTGAAGGACCAAAACATGAAATGTTTCAAACATTCATTTTGTATTGAGTTTTGAGGTTCAACATTTAGCATGCAAAATACATACATTGATACATGTGTAGTTTATACAAGGAGTTGCACAAAATTTGCGAATGCATATTTTTTTCAGACTTCTAATCAAAAAGCATTTGACGGAAAAGTCTCTCTACAAAATAAACATGTTTTTGTGTCAACATATTGAAAATCACCAATGTCTTGTGGCTTTATGTGGATTGTTTCTCTTTTAAGAAAAAAACACATTTACATTTCACTGTTATATTCACTATATGAAGACTATTTAATATAAACTATTTATTATCAACAAACTAGCTTTAGACAATACAAGTGAACGGTGTATGTAATCACGGACATACAAACAATGTATGGGAAACTTCTATGTATGTACATACATTTTTGAGTTTTCAATAATAATCAAACCAGTGTAGTTCTGGTTGCTTGCCATGTGCGCTAAGGATTGTTGGTAAATTATCTAGTCAGTAAGTTTAACTGATTTCAGCTGTGAATATACATAGGGGACTTGAGACTGGAGACTTATAATATATCAAAAGGTACAGAATAAAACGATGACAGAAGGGGTAGTTTGCGGTGATTGCAGTTGAAACAAGCAAATTCATTGAATTTATATCCCCTGCCTGATTAGGCAAAATTCTTGGATTGGAAATGAAAAGTAGGTGGAATATTCCTATATTAACATGTTATATGGCTGCAGAGAAATGGACTGTTATGAATGTTGGATATAAGTTTGAGTTGTTTGGAATTATTTGAAATAAAAGTTTTGTATATAGAGTAACATTTGTAATAGTTTCTATGAATTTGAATGATTTCAAAGTGAAAGTTCAGATATGTCTGAAGTGATTTCAGTAAATAGTGGAAAATGACATTTTAAGGTACCTGTTGATCATGTTCACTGTGTGTTATTTTCAAGCTCACAGGAGCTTCATGTTGGTGATTATTGATTATATACTATCATAATCAATTATAATGGAAGTTGATGGAAGTAAATCATCATAAAATACATATATTTATTTTCATGTGTTCAGTCATACATGTATGAACATAATCCGACCTTTCGCTACAATGAAATGGTCTCGGACAAGATTTTTGTAAGATTTGACTTAGTGACCTAACTTTTTATCACATGTGACCCAGTTTTCTAATTTTTTATCACATGTGACCCTGTTTTAAATCAGTCCAAGATTATATCAAGAAAAACATTCTGATTAAGTTTTATGAATATTTGACCATGTATAATGCCTCTATTATATATATTCCAAAGATTTTCTAAGATTTGACCTAGTGACCTAGTTTATGACCCCATGTGACCCACTTTTTTATGTGGTCAATATTTCATCAAGTGCTACATCATGACCAATTTTGAACATAACTTGACCAATTATTATCATGATACGGTTCCGGACAAGATTTTTCTAAGATTTGACCTAGTGACCTAATTTTCTATCATATGTGACCCAGTTTTATTAAAGACCAAGAGTTCATCAAGGAAAACATTCTGATTAAGTTTCATGAATATTTGACCATGTATAAAGCCTCTAGTATGTTCCAAAGATTTTTCTAAGATTTGACTTAGTGACCTAGTTTTTGACCCCAAAATCGGTATTTGAATATTCAATGTTCTTTTTGCCTACATCTGTGTTGTTATGTATTAAATTTGTTTGTCTTGCTTTAAAAACAAATTGGCCCTAATTCCAGAGGCGTGAATTTGATGACAATACGCTATACGTGTGTCATATGTCAATTAGGGCATACTGTGGGATACTTTAAACAGTCCCAGTAATTTTACAATAACTGGCTATTAGACAAGTGACATCAAACAAGTTTCAAATATTTTCGGTGAAATTTAAATGACCAGGCCAATTAAGGACAAAGGGAATCGGCTTTCACACCAAATTGTTCTTTTGGCTTCCAATTAGGTTGTGCAATATATTTCAAATCGCTGTGACAAAAGGAATGCGATGTGCTACTTATATGTACGTGCCACAAATTGTTCTCCGTCTTTCATTACATCGTCCATGCTTTTAAATGTAACCGTTTGGTATAGCGTTTTAGGATATATTTCCTGTATTGTTGTACAATAGATAAGTCAAAATCAATGATTGTTTTTGTTATATTATTTAACTAGGTCCCAAGTTTGTTTTGTTTTTGTTATATTAAGGTCTATCCAAGAACGAGGCTGATCGTCCTACAGAAAACCCCTCCGTTATCTAATATCATCATTAAACTGGGAGTTTATGATTTAGCATTGTTTATAAATATGAATTTAGTGAAATTGTAATTATTCAAGATTGTGTTTTGATTGTTCAAAATGTTTCGTCCAAGAGGCTAATTTAGGGAGGAATCGGGATCCGTCGCGTGTACCGGCTATGACAAAGAAGATTTTTTTGGCCCTGGCTGTAACTTTAGCGAAAGTAATAGTTTTATACAAGATTCATTTTGGGAATCGAATATTTGAATATTCGATCGAATGAATCATTGAATATTTGAATATCAATTTTGCCATTCGTTTGCATCCCTACTTATTACTAAGTCAAGAGCCATTTATCTTGTTGGCCTGAGATATCGATACATGTGACATAGATGGTAGATGCACAACAGTCCAGGCTGATTTATATACTCATAACATTTCATGAGTGTAGGTGTAGTATGTTTTGTGCAACATGCAATAGAATAAATTAATTGCTAGATGTTCATCCAAATTTGTTTTAAAATGAGGGCGGGGTGACACTTTATTTTTCTATCATGACTGGTCCACCGTTGAATATGTGATCATGCTCTTTTTTATTGCATAAGGGACCATAAACATATGTTTTCTAGACAAACCACAAACACGACTGTAACAATTCTCAAAACATGTGAATGTTGTACATGGACACCGAAGGAATGAATAAACGTTGTTCCTAGAGAAAACACACATAATTAAAGGTTGCAATTATTAAATAGTGTAGATACACTGTATATGCATGAACACATATCATAGATGTCAATGCAAATTTTGCAAAATAAAATTAGAGATAATCACATTAGAATGATTAGTGGTTAATTTTGAGTTGCGAAACTTTTAAAAGAAATCTTAATACAACTGTTATTTACAGGGTTGTTAAGGTATCTCACACTTAATCCAATAGATTAAATCTTGGGCTACAATTTGATTAAATATGTATTCCATATCTTGACCTTACCTGTATAAAAGAATCCAAACTCGACCATGCGTGCCGGTGCCTGATGGGCTGTTGCAGGCCAGTTAGTAAATGACCTCTGTCGTGCCGTTTGGTCCTGGTACTGGGGGTGCCTAGGGTTTGTTCTGCCCCCTCCTGCTATACTGTGCTGGCCCTGCCCCTGGACCATGTCCTGACGGGCCCTCTCCTGGGCGTATGGGATATTGAGGGTGGGTGTTACAGGGAGAGGGGTGTTGGTGGCGGTTGCTGAGTCCCTGTCGGAAAACACAGGCGATGTTGAGGTGACAATGTCATAGTTTCTCGATTCCCTGTCCTGTACTTTTGACTCCTCTGTGCACTGTGCATGATATCTAGGATGTTCCTCAGCCTGTTGTTGAGAACGCCTCCTTACTCGTCGTCTACTTGGATAAGCAACAATGTCGATGTGAAAGAAGAGCATTTCCGGAAGTGTGGTTCTTTCACGAATCATGCCTATTAGACCGTTCCAGTAACATATTTCCAGTAAGTCTAGATGCAGTTTGGTAGCATTCAATTTACTTTTATCAAGCAAAACATCGTTGTTGAGGTTTTTTTCAGCATCATGATTTTCATCATTTCTGTTCTTATTCTTACAATCAGACAATGAAATTGAAAAACCATTATCATCAAAACCAATGCCAAGCAAAATGGGATCTCTTTCTTCATCTCTAACTTCTTCTAAAGAATGTCTTCTGTACTTTCGGCTATTTATGACAGTTGGCAAATATATTGTGTTTCCTATTCTATGATCTTCTTCTGCAGAGATGCAATCAGCACATTCAATGTTATTGTAACAAAGGTCATTACAATTTGGTTGAGTTTGTTTTTGATGGCTTGTGCATTCATTACAATCTTTCTTTAACTCCCAATTTAAAAAACATTTTCTCATTATTGCTTGCTTCTTAATCTTCTCAATGATAGAGTTGATTTCGCTTGATTCCTCATGTACTTGTACATGATTTTCACCATTTTCTCTGATCACCATAACATTTTCATCTTCCTTGGAATGAATCTCAGCCAAATTCTTACAGCGTTTACTACCGGGAATGTCTTTAATTCTATCAATTGTATTCTGTTGGGGATTAAAATTTATAACAAGCTCATGAAACTTTGCAATCAAGATAAATGAAGAGGATGTTTTTTCCATCCAGTATTCCACAACTTCAGGGAGGCTTGTCCCATCTGGTAAACAAGTGATGAAACATGTGTTGTCTCTCATTTTGAGGTATTCTATCTTCTATCTTCTTTTTTACCTTTTTAGCTTTTAAATATCCATATTTGCTCAATCTAAGCTACTGTCCAAATCGTGTTTGTCCATTTTTGACATCATTTTAATTACGCCTGGAAAAAAGAACTGATTGCAATTATTCCACAGAAATCGATAAGAAACACATAAATCTGGTCTTCTTGTTCAAGTTTTATTTTTGATCTTTCGGAAACATGATATAATCCTGTAAAAGCCTACAATAATTATTTTAGATAATTCACCTTGTATTTGATATTCCCCAATTTTGTATGTATGGTCACAATTTCAATCAATCATAAAATAAAATGAATAATTATAATATAAATCTGTGAATTCTGTAAGTTATAGCTGCATGTTATTTGATTTTTAACCACCTCATCGTTGAAAAATAGTAGAAAAAATAATGTCTTCGGGAGACTTAAAACTTTCGCATTTCAGAGAAAAACATCCAATATTGATGGTCAAGAAGGTCATACTTCCAGTTTAAAATTCTTAATACCGGTAGAAGCCCTGGATGGTAAACATGACCAGAGGTAAGATATATTTCATTGAAGTAAACGAGAAATTGAAATGTTTTTAAAAGGATAGGTGCAAGATGACCCCGAGTCCTATTATTATTGATTCTATGTAAGTATTTGGTTTTGTCTACAATGTCACTGTTTCGTCAATAATTCAGGTTAAAGACGACAATTTAAATCTGATGATCTGCGAGCTTTAAAGTTAAAACACTTTGAAAAACATAACCATAGAACGACAAGACAGCATCTGTCCATTTAAAATATCTTATTAGTAGCGTATTACGATATTTCATGGTATAATTAACGTGTAAAATCATTATTGAAGGTGACCTTTCAGAAAAAAATATTGTAATGCATTGCTGTATGAAGTCTGGTGGACATGTCAGATTTTACAGATAAAGCTGGTTGGACAGGGTTTTTTAATTCTGTTATTTCAGCAATTTCTCCAACGTATTTCGTTCACTTTTACACTCAATATCAGCATATTGCAGTTATCAAATTATAGCAGCTAATATATTTGTCAAGTGTCCCTGATGTACGCTGTTAATGCAAGTTAATTACTGTCTTTCAGCGCTTTGATTCACTGTAGAGAAAAGTTTGTGTTTCTCACGTCTGTATTTTAATTTTCCCCAACAGATTCAATTTGTAGCAATTGAGCGCAGAGAAGCAAGTCTAGTATAACAATGTAATTATACGTGCACATTCATTTGTATTTAATCCAGTTTGTTTTTATTGTATTGTGTACTATTATCCCAGAAAGCATCTGCATGCTCCAAGATTGGCCTTATAAAGGAAAAAAAATTACCTCCAAAGACCACCTATCAAGTTGATAACAATGACATTTTATAATATTAATTCTGGACCAGGCTTTATCTTTGATGTAGTTAATATGAGCATGCCAACTGCAACCACCAGAGAGAAAAATTCCTAGATGTTTGTGAGATTCAACAAAAGGAATAGCTGTGTCAAACATATACACTGGTGGGTAAATGGGTTTATTTCTTTTACGAGATATGACCATTGATTACGATTTTGTGGGGTTGAACTTATCAAGCCATCTGTCGGCCCAGTCTAAAAAGATTGTTTTTTTTACAAATCAATATGGGTGAAGGAATTTGATACAGGATCACCTAAGGAGCATTTCAGTGAAAAAAATGTTGAAATCATGCCAGTAGTTTCTGATATGAAGATTTTCAAAGTGGACCGGTATCTTTGGGTTGCTATGGCAACCAGAGTTCTGCATGGAACAACTTTGAAGGAATCTGGGAGAAGACCATCCAAGGACCTTCCTGTTAAGTTTGGTTGACATTGACCCAGTGGTTTAGGACGAGAAGTTGTTTGAAGGAAAATGTTGACCAAGGACAAAGAAAGACAATCACCATATCACAATAGCTCTCGCTTAGCACTTTGTGAAATCTGCATAGTGATCATAAGAATATTTCAGATCAGAAAAGTCTCTTTCAAACACTGCATTGTTTCAAAACATTTTAATTTAACTGAATATGGTTTTACTGGATAATGCAAGATAATTTTAGACACAGTTAATATTCTTTTTTTCAAAATTGATGATTTATTGTGAATTTCTATATCGTAGCTGTGACACATAATAATAATAATTCTCATATTATAAACAGCAAAACTCAAGTTGTTTTCAATGCTGACTGGTATATATATGTATAGTCAAACTGAGGTCAAAATAAATCTTATACACACACTTGTGTAAAGCATAAGGGATATATTTACTCATGCTTTATTTAAAACAATGTTTGCTCAACAATGAGGGGCCAAGAGACGGGACTTGAATGAGGTGAATCAATTCACCGGAGTGATTGATTACTTAGCAACCCCGTCCCCATTCATGGTAGTCATTTGCAGGAAACATGCTGTGAATTATGACAACTTGGAACAAACATGTACATTTGTGATTTACTAGCCAGACTTGTTGTGAGTCCAGATCTTAATTTATATGACTGCAATAAAACATTTAATTAAAGGGTTTATGACATTATCTGATTCTCATATTTCATTTCATGCTCATGTTTAATCACATGTCCATCAAGTGTGTTTGAATCGTCTGTCTCCCTGTTACATTCACCATTGATATAAATGCAAGAGAGTTCTGCTATAAAGGTGTTTTATAATAGTTAAAAAAGTGAAATATCATGTTGTTTGATGCTTAATGATACAGTCAAACTCCGATGAGTTTTATAAAACCGAAATGTAATATATGTGATAATTTTTTTGTAGTTCCAATCATTTATAACTGTGATCTCTATCGATACATGCTACATCAGTGTGTGTTTACCATGTGACGAATTGCATCATAAATGCTATGTCGGAGGGCAATATTTTGCTCTGAATGAAGACTAAACAAAGATAACGTTACAATTTCTGCACCATTTTATATGAAACATTTTGCAGTCTACGCCACTTACAGAGCCCCGCCTTCAGTATTTTACCAGAGTCTGATCGAGAGTTTAGTTTATGAAAACACTTCCACAAACCTTTTCACAAAACCCGCTCCTGAACGAGCACTGTCAATACATTAGTTTGGAAATAGGTTTGTCAAAGTGTTTGAGGAAACTAATCACCTAATCAAACTCCGGTAATGAAACGAAGGCGGAGCTCTTTAAGTGGCATAGACTGCCCTTTATTTCATTTAAAATGTAGGAAATTTTTTTTCTTGGTTTTAAGACTACATTTTAAGCAAAATGTTGCCTTCAGACGTAGCATATAAGGTAATTTATTACGTGGAATACACACACTGTACATGCTGTGTTTGTGAGTTAAAATCTATTGGAATTATAGCTAGCATAGATGTTGAAAATAAATTCTAGTTAAATCATTGTTCTCATAAATGACCCCTTAATTAAAATAATACTATGGCATGTCCAAAAGACATAGGATTATTGATTAATTGAAACAGATGTGCACCCCAACTTGTATATTAAATTTGAAATACATTACATACTTCAACAATTTTGTGACTTTTTACCTTTGACAAAGTTTCCTTACTGCGCTGAGAACACCCCTACTTTGGTCCGAAATTAACCAAGGTGATCTGGAATTAAACAAACTGGTTAGGTTAAGTGGAGTGTGTAAGTATCAATTACAGAGTCAACATTTTGTTACTAGTTTAGGTCAGCTTGGTGGGGGGGGGGGGTCTGTGTGTGAGGTGTTGGGGAAGTCAGAGGTGAAGGATTGGGCGAGTACCTCGAGAACTCGGCTTTTACCTATCGTATAAATGATTGTGTACGAGGGGGACGGGGAGGCTAGTGCTCATACTATACCCTGTGTGAGGAGGACATGCTGTATGCAAGGGCCTGGGACGGTGGAGAAGAAGGGGCAATAACAAGAGCTGTCACAGAGACAGCGCGCTCGACTATTCCGCTGCTTTTTAATGTAAGGATTGAAAAGTTTTGGCGAAACATGCATGGACCACTGTTAGATTAGATTTCAATGCAATACATGATGTGCTGAGATATTAACATAAATGTGGTTACATGGATAGTTTTAACCAGAATTTTTAAGTCTAATAATAAAGAGCCATTATTTGCAAAATACAGTTATCTAACTTGGTTATTGAATAACGTTGGGTGGTTGAATACCAATGTATAAAGTCTCAACGCAATACATCAAGTAGTTGCTGAGATATAATCCTATGTGTTCTAACATGCAAGACCTTAACCAGAATTTCTAAGTCTCAGAATAAAGGGACAAAAATTATATTATATGAAAGATAGAGTTACCTTACTTGATTAAAGAAGAAGGTTAAATGGTTGAGAGCCTGTGCGTAAAGTTTCAATGCAATACATGATGTATTCGCTGAGGTATTGACTTAAAAGTGGTTACATGCAAAACCTTAACCAGAATTTCTAAGTCGAATAATAAAGGCCTATTATTTGCATTAATGCAAACTAGAGTTATCTAACTTGGTTAATTAAGTGGGTTGGATGGTTGAGTACCATTGTATCAAGTCTCAATGCAATACCTCAAGTAGTTGCTGAGATATTAACCTATGTGTGCTTGCGCGCAAAACCTTAACCAGAATTTCTAAGTCGAATAATAAAGGCCTTTTATTTGCATTAAATGCAAACTAGAGTTTTCTAACTTGGTTAATTAAGTAGGTTGGATGGTTGAGTACCATTGTATCAAGTCTCAATGCAATACCTCAAGTAGGTAGTGAGATATTAACCTATGTGTGCTTGCACGCAAAACCTAAACCAGAATTTCACAGTCAAATAATAAAGGGCAAATATTTGCATTTAATGCAAAGTAGCATTATCTCACTTGGTTAATTAAGTAGGTTGGATGGTTGAGTACCATTGTATCAAGTCTCAATGCAATACCTCAAGTAGTTGCTGAGATATTAACTTATGTGTGCTTGTGCTCAAAACCTTAACCAGAGTTTCAAAGTTGAATATTAAAGGGCAATTATTTGCATTAAATGCAAACTAGAGTTATCTAACTTGGTTAATTAAGTAGGTTGAGTACCATTGTATCAAGTCTCAATGCAATACCTCAAGCAGTTGCTGAGATTTAACGTATGTGTGCTTGCACGCAAAACCTTAACCAAGGTGTGACACCAATATCGACGCCGACGCTTGGGTGAGTAGTATAGCTCTCCATATTCTTCGAATAGTCGAGCTAAAAATGGTTATAAAGGTACAATTAATTAACAGGAAAAAATCTTCCATATCATACACATTATTGAGCAAAGGGGAGAGGCTTAGGGTTCATACTATATTGTATGGGAGGAGGTATATCGTGTGTGGGTTGGGGTTGGTAGTGAGTGGTTGGGAAGCTTGCGGGGGGATAGGCGATAAAAATGCATAAAATGCTACAGTTAACTACTGCAAAACACTGTCATATTCCCCATAATATACATCAATGTGCGTGTGGGTGGTGGTGAAGGCTGATGCTCACACTATACTTTCTATGCGGAGGGTATGCCATAATTTTTTTTTTATGTGAGGGGTGTGAAAGGGGTTGTTGAAGACAGAGGAGGGTTGTCGCTATAAGGAAGGGTTTAAATGCTACAGCGAATTATTCAGGCCTTCCAGCAGCCACTAACAAAAAAAGTGGGAAAAAAGTAGGAGGTTTTCTGACAGAAAAGAAGGAAATAGTAGGAATATTTTTTACAAAAAAGTAGGAATATTTTTGGTTAAATATGTAATTATTAATAGCTATTAACTTAACTAGAGGAGATGTTTGTAATGTAAAATCATACCATTCTATATGCCACATTGAATATTTTAGTGAATGATGCTTGGTCAGTTTCTGTTGCTGAACTGTGTGGGTGAAAAGATGATGCACGTCAAAGTGGAACATGTTGCCACACCTTTCAACAACAGAAACCAGCCAGTTTGACATCTTTTGTTCATTTTCTGCAAATAAAACTAGCACAAAGATCAAACTTTAATATTTTTGCGGACTTTGTTTTCAAAAAAGTAGGAATAGTAGGAGGTTTTTAGAAAAAAGTAGGAAAAAGTAGGAAGCTGTTAAAAAAGTAGGAAAAAGTAGGAACGCTGGAAGGCCTGATTATTGGAAAAAAAACCATCCCACTACACTGCACAGTCAGACTAGAGATCTGATAAGGCAGCGCCGGCGGGCAATTAAATTAAGATCAACAAGCTAAAACAAAAATTACGTACTATACACTGATAGGGATTATTGTTTATTCATGCAGGGGTGTAGAAATGGGCCGGGAGCCGGTAAAATCATCCGGTAACTTCACCCGGCTAATTTCCTCACAACAACGAAAATAAAATCTGATAATTTTTGTCATTTTTTATGTTTACATCTGTTTAAAACCCCGATAGTTTGTGTAGTTAATTTTGGTTTCCATACAATACAGCATTAGCTCCATACGTGACATCATTAGGCGCATCCCACTGAGGGATCTGGGTTCGAATTTAACTTTTTTTGATACTCGCACATATTTGCAAGTGCTAAAATTTTCAACTCGCAGAACCAGACTGACACTCTAATTTAATCTAGTGAGTTGCCGTTATCCATGTTAAACCAGAAAGAGTGCAAGCATTTTAGCTATATACCACTGTGTCCAGGGTTCGACACTAACACTTCAGTAGTCACACTTCAGAGACAACCAGATTTTTGGTCGGACTACAAGAAATTTGAAGTCAATTCTGTTGGACTACTAGAAAAATTAAGTATCACATCAGTTAATTGAGCATACAATCTTCATATCGATATTTAAAAACAAGAAAATTTGTTGAATTAATATCCCCCGCCTGATTGGGCTAAGTCAAGGACTGGAAATCAATTGTTGGTGAAATAATTATATATGTGTTTGAGTTTGATTGCAACTGTTTGAAATAAAAAAAATATTGTATATAATGTAGCATTTAGCCCAAGAAAACTAGTTTTTGACTCCATGTTACCCAATTCCGAACTAATCTAAGATTTCATCAAGGCAAATATTTTGATCAAGTTTCATGAAAATTGGTCCAGATATATTGCCAAAAAGAATATAGCCTCTAGAGTATCCACAAGGTTTTTTTAAGATTTGACCCAATGACCCCACATGACCTACTAGTTTTTAACTATTCCAAGATTTTATCGAGGCAAACATTCTGATTAAGTTTCATGGAAATTAGAGCAGATGTATTGCCTCCAGAGTGTTCCCAAGATTTCTGTTAGATATGACCTAGTGACCTAGTTTTTTGACCATATGTTACCAAGTTTCGAACTATTCAACAACAATAAAGGAAAACAGTCTGATTAGGTTTCATGGATATTAGATTGCCTCAAGTGTGTTCCCAATATTTTTTCTAAGATTTGACCTATTGACCTTGATTTTGACCCATATGACCCACTTTTAAAACGCAATCAAAATTTAACCCAAGAGAACATTCTGACCATGTTTGCATAATCTGACCAATCACCACTATAAAATAGTTTCGGACAAGATTTTTAAAAGATTTGACCTAATGACCTAAACAAGAGCTGTCACAGTATGTGACGAATGCCCCCGAATGTGACATTGACCTACGAACAAGGTCAGTACATGAAAAGTTGATCTTGCCTTTACGTGTCAAATACATATGGCAAGTTATTTTAAATTGCCTCTGAACATTAAAAAATACCACCCATACTGGACAACCTACACTGTTATGTCCTTATATTCAGAATTCCCTTGTGAATAAACACTTAGTGTATCTTTCACCTTAGAGGTAGGGACATGGGTCTTGCACACGACACGTCGTCTTCGTATGTGGAACACATGTAGCAAGTGATTTTAAAATCTGTCCATACAAGGGAAAGTAACAGCCCTGACACGACAACCTAAACTCTATGTCTTTATATGCAGCAATCCATTGTGAATAAACACTAAGTGTGACCTTGACCTTTGAGGTAGGGACAAGGGTCTTGCACGCGACACGTCATCTTGGTATGTGGAACACATGTGGCAAGTTATTTTATAATCTGTCCATACAAGGGAAAGTTACAGCCCGGACACGACAACCTATACTCTATGTCCTTATATGCAGCACTCCATTGTGAATAAACACTAAGTGTGACCTTGACCTTTGAGGTAGGGACACGGGTCTTGCACGCGACACGTCGTCTTGGTATGTGGAACACATGTGGCAAGTTATTTTAAAATCTGTCCATACAAGGGAAAGTTACAGCCCAGACACGACAACCTATACTCTGTGTCCTTATATGCAGCACTCCATTGTGAATAAACACTATGTGTGACCCTGACCTTTGAGGCAGGGACACGGGTCTTGCACGCAACACGTTGTCTTGGTATGTGGAACACATGTGGCAAGTTATTTTAAAATCTGTCCATACAAGAGAAAGTTACAGCCCGGACACGACAACCTATACTCTATGTCCTTATATGCAGCACTCCATTGTGAATAAACACTAAGTGTGACCTTGACCTTTGAGGTAGGGACACGGGTCTTGCATGCGACACGTCGTCTTGGTATGTGGAACACATGTGGCAAGTTATTTTAAAATCTGTCCATACAAGGGAAAGTTACAGCCCGGACATGACAACCTATACTCTATGTCCTTATATGCAGCAATCCATTGTGAATAAACACTAAGTGTGACCTTGACCTTTGAGGTAGGGACACGGGTCTTGCACGCGACACGTCGTCTTGGTATGTGGAACACATGTGGCAAGTTATTTTAAAATCTGTCCATACAAGGGAAAGTTACAGCCCGGACATGACAACCTATACTCTATGTCCTTATATGCAGCAATCCATTGTGAATAAACACTAAGTGTGACCTTGACCTTTGAGGTAGGGACACGGGTCTTGCACGCGACACGTCGTCTTGGTATGTGGAACACATGTGGCAAGTTATTTTAAAATCTGTCCATACAAGGGAAAGTTACAGCCCAGACACGACAACCTATACTCTATGTCCTTATATGCAGCACTCCATTGTGAATAAACACTAAGTGTGACCTTGACCTTTGAGGTAGGGACACGGGTCTTGCACGCGACACGTCGTCTTGGTATGTGGAACACATGTGGCAAGTTATTTTAAAATCTGTCCATACAAGAGAAAGTTACAGCCCGGACACGACAACCTATACTCTATGTCCTTATATGCAGCACTCCATTGTGAATAAACACTAAGTGTGACCTTGACCTTTGAGGTAGGGACACGAGTCTTTCACGCCACACGTCGTCTTGGTATGTGGAACACATGTGGCAAGTTATTTTAAAATCTGTCCATACAAGGGAAAGTTATAGAGCCGGACGGACGGACGGACGGACGGAGCGATTTTAATATGCCCACCTTCGGGGGCATAAAAAAATTATCACATGTGACCCAGTTTAAAACATGCCCAAGAGTTCATCAAGGAAAACATTCTGATCAAGTTTCATGAGTATTAGACCATACATAATGCCTCTAATGTGTTTCAAAGATTTTTCTAAGATTTGACCTAGTGACCTAGTTTTTGACCCCATATGCCCCACTTTTACAAGCGGTCAATATTTCATCAAGGGGTACATCATGACCAAGTTTGAAGATAATACAACCAATCATTTCAATTCCAGACAAAAAATCTAATATTTGACCTAGTGACCTGAATTCGATCATTTTTATGACCCAGTTTTGAATAAGGAAAACATTATGATTAAGTTTTATGAATATTTGACCATGTATAATGCCTCTATTATGTTCCAAAGATTTTTCTAAGGTTTGACCTTGTGACCTAGTTTTTGACCCCATGTGACCCACTTTTTTAAGTGGTCCATATTTCATCAAGGGGTACATCATGACCAATTTTGAACATAACTTGACCAATCATTACCATGATATGGTTCTAGACAATATTTTTTTTCTAAGATTTGACCTAGTGACCTAATTTTCAATCATATGTGACCCAGTTTTATTTACGACCAAGAGTTCATCAAGGAAAACATTCTTAATAAGTGTCATATATATTTGAACATGTATAATGCCTCTAGTATGTTCCAAAGATTTTTCTAAAATGTGACCTAGTTTTTGACCCAACAGGGTTCGAATTTAAACTCGCATACTCGCAAAATGCGAGCGACATTTGCAAATTGCGAGTGACTTTTATTCAAGCGCGCAAAATTCTGCGTGTCATGTCTACACTACCAGTATAAAGAAGACAGTACGGAGTCAAGCTCTAGTTGGTTTTCAAAAATAGAACAAATCCCGAAAAGGCAGAGTTTCATCTCGAATCTTTCCGGGATGCTCCGAGGCGTGCATAATTCAAAGCGAATACAAATGATGTAATCACCTAGCTCAATCATTGGCTAAATTTAGCGCTTTCGCGCACTTTATGTAAACCCCATCAACCTTTGAATATATTTCCGCCCAACTGTCAAAGTGAATAGACTTCGTCGATCGATATATTTCATGGTCTAAAGCATCCTTGCAACATTTACTGTTGCTTTTATTTATTTTGAATTTACAATGTTATTGTTTTTAATACTTATAATACTTAATGACATCTGTAGCGTGCTTGCCGAATGGGTATTACCCGATGGCGAGGGTGAATATACAAAGTGAACAATGTCAAATTATTGGACAGCTTTGTTATCAAAAAGCGGCCATCATCTGATGAGTCTTTCCGTACCCCCCCAAGATGAATAAGCCATCAACAAGTTCTAGTAGTTGAGTGACTCAAGATTTATACGTTTTAATATTCATAATATGTCTTAGGTGTAAATTTCTAATTAAATTACACAATATCATAAGGGAATAAAGCAAATAATAAAAGTGCAAGTTGATTTTTCATTTTGCGAGTTGCCTCAAAAAGCACTCGCAAAATTTTGCGAGTGCTCCTCAAAGTTAAATTCGAACCCTGCCCAATGTGACCTACTTTTACAAGTGGTCGAGATTTGATCAAGGGGATCATTCTGACCAAGTTTGAACATTTTCTGATCAATGCCTACCAAGATATGTTACCGGAAGGACGGAATGAAGGACGAACAACACCAAAATAATATCCCCCCTCCCAAAACCTTCGGTTTTGTCTGAAATTGTTGTTTTTGTCAGTATTTGGTCATTTAATGACATTAAAATATCATTTAAGACCAAACACTGAATCAAATTGCTGTGGTTAATACTGTGGTAAAACAGAGATTCCGGTTTACCACAATATTAACCACTAACAACATATCTAAATATTTATAAAAATTATTGCACAGGGGGCAGAAACAAATTATTTTCCAGTGCTCCAGCCAGGATTTGAAAAGGGCAGGGTGGAGTTTTGAAAAGGGCAAGCTACATGAGTCGTGTAGGGGCGATTGGGGGTGGTTGTGGGAGGGGTCCACCCCTGTCACAAGGGTTTTTTTCGGGGGGGGGGGGGGGGGGGGGGGGGCGGGGAGGTCTCACCCTAGAATGTTTTGTTTTCATACTCATTTTAAATCATTTTCCATGATTTTCAGACTTGAACAAAATGGGTCTTTTTCTCAAAATTTAGAAGGGTGTGTTTTAATATCAAAATAAAAATTTGTCTTATTGTCTGTGGTATAGTGTGATTGTACTTGACTGGAGTCTTCTTTAGTGCAGTGTCACATATTTCTCCTAAAAATCATGTAAAATGAAGAAAAAAACAAAGACAGTTAAATATTTGAAGCAATCAAATAAATAAATACACAAAAAACAAATATGTAAGGGACGAATCTTAATTTGGTACGTTCAGGATTGGGTACGAATGTTACATTCAGCCTGGCTGTTATTTAATTGTCTTTGGTAAAATAATGTTTAATATGCTCATGTTTTAGAATAAAATGACAATAAAAATCACTGCCCTTTCTTAAAAAGTCACTAATAAAACATAAAACACTGATAAAATAACTCCTAAATTCGGTCTGACAAAATGGCGGTTTCGGCGAATTTTGACAAGATCGTGGACATGATAGGTAAACACTAGATAAAGCATCAAAATATTTTGTGGGTTACAAAGAAATTTTTATCATCAATATTTTACAAATAAACTTTCAAAACATTTACTGAATAAGTGATGTATTTGATTGTGTTAGCGCCACTTTTCCTGTGTTCATAAATCGGCAGTGACCGTCTGCTTCAAATCAACACTGTTTAAAATGGCGAGTCTCGTCTGTACAATACAATAAACAATTATTTAAAAATATTTAATTGTGCTTGACAACATTTCTCACCATCCCCTCACATTTTCTATCGCATTTTACGAACTTTCATCATTGAATAAATGAGTTCTCAATGTATATTCTGATTGGCTGGTATTCAATAGCTCCGCCTCCTGCCGATGTTCCCTATTTGGCTTTTCCTAATTATCGGATTAAAAGATGACCGGTTATGAAAACACATGTCGTCTGCTCACTACACAAATACACAATTAGCTGTCATATGACTTGGACAAGGCACATGGGAAGATGAAAGGGCAGTACGGCATATTTTAAGCAGTCGGCAATGGGGCAGCATGGTGACACCTAGCGGGAACACTATTATCATAAATATTACGTAATTTGTCTCAATTATGACAGCGGCTGCCGATCTTTAATAATGATTTCAATAGTAAAAAGGGCACTAACGGGATAATTAGCGCTAATAGAGCATTTGTGAAAAGGGCACTACTCAAAAAGGGGCAGGGCGGTAAGAAAAGGGGCACGGGCGCTGCGCCATTGAAAAACGGGCTAGCTGGAGCACTGTTTTCTTATATGTATATATATAGAATATAGGCTTAAATAAACAAAAAATAATTTGTTTCTGGCCCTTGTGAATTGTTGTGGTGTTAAAACATGTTTCACGCCTCCTTCATTCCATTATTCAGTTATTTACTAGTGTATTATTGATATGCTTGAAAGACTGCTGTTACTTCAGGGACTTGAATTTATATTTAAATAAAATACCGGCCTATAAGAACAAAATGAAATATCTAAGCGAAAAATAATGCAATCCAACAAAGCAAATTGTAAATAAGTCAATGGAACATCTTTCGTTCATTTGAAAATAACAAACCTTATATGTTCCTGATAATTAAGGTAGACCTAACGTTACTGGATTTAATTCTGTAATCTTAACAAACTGCTAAATATTCCATGTTGGAGTTCCATGTTGGTCAACTTCGTGTTTAACCGGAAGTTTGGTGCCGGAGCTCCTCACGAAAATTCCGGACTAAAAATTGTATTATCCCGCTGTGACATCATCAAATCAACACCAAAAATCCATCATGATACCTGCAAACTGGAAGTCCAACGTCGTCCCACCAAGTCGTGTTCACGATTTACAATCTTTGTGAGCCGGCTAAATCGTCAAAATCGTTGAGCAGGAGCAGTTCTTAAATCTCATAGGGATGCTTTCGATATTTTCCACATTGCACGATAAAATGTGAAGAACAGTGTGTTTTTAAAAATCTTGACTTTAATTGATAGCGAAGTCTTAAATGATAACGGCCCTGAATATTGTTTTCTTTTAATATTGATTTTAAATACCAACTTTTCCCTGATGATGGTTACACGGTACTATAACTTCCTATATGGTTCTCAGCCTCCTCTGCAGTAGCCTCCCTTGGAAAGCAGCGAAAAGGGGAGTTTTGAAATTGTTTGTTTTGCAGATGTCTTTCGAAAAAATAAATTCATGATTATTTCCTCATAATGTATAGTCTGTTTTATCCCCATTCTATTTACTCATTAAAGTAAAGTGTAAAATCATCGTAACAGTATTATCAACAATAATGTTTCACGAACATATGTATACGTAAGATGTTATCATTGAAGAAAATAACAAGTTATTTTAGTCATTTGCATGCATGTTTTTCTTATATTTTTATTGTTGATAAATTTCTTTACATTTGTGGGACGATAATATATACACATATATATATATATATATTTCTGGGAAGACCGGTTGCGGGTAGATGTGGGCTAATGACAAATATATACATATATACAATATCTTACAAACAATAATATTGACATATGCGGTATTCCAGAACATTGGTTGTTTCACAAAGATCTGTACTTTTATAAGCTGTTTAAATAGCAATTTTTCACATCATTCTGTGGAAGATCCTGATTTATTGAATGTATTATAAAGTAAATGACGTGTTGGAAAAGGTGGACTTTCTAAAATAATATATAAAGCGATATAACGACATTGTATCACCGCTTGCAGTTAATTCAATGTACATAATTGGTATTGAAATTATTTTTTTTTACCCTGGACACTATATATATACTGTATATATATATATATATGTTTTTCAAGTATATGTACCCTGTAAGAGGCACAATGAATCAACATATAAGAATCGTATTTATGACTTTGAAAACATTGTACGCAGCTACATATGTAAAGGGTATATTAATGTTATGGGGGATTACAATACCAAACGAGAATAACTTTAGAAAGTTTAGACGCTAGAGGCAAAAAGCTTCTAAACTTTATGACGCGACACCAGTTAGTCGCTATTAACGAATTACTACCAAATTGTACAGTCGTGGAATTTAGTAATGTGCCGTAAAACAGTGTTAAAGAAACGCTTATTTACCATATCTTAATTCAACGTGAACATGTTAATCGTGTTATATGTTGTAAAATAGCAAACGGTAATTGTATAAATGTATCTAGCGACCGTCCTATTATTTTAAATATAAAAAACATGTTACCATATCCTACAAATTTGACCCAGACTGTATAAACTGGATTTTTTTTTTAAACAAATCCAAAAAAAATCAGTTCAATGACAAGTACATGGACATAAATAATAATAATAATTAAAGATGTGTGCTGTTAACTCAGAACAACCTACTTTGGTCTAACAGATTGCGGGGCTTTCGATGATAGAAGTCTACACTCACTAACTATGAAACGTTTATATCAGACTATAGTCCTTCCAAACGCATTATACGGTTGCGAGGTTTGGAACAATATTTCACCAACACATATTAATTCTCTTAATCGTGTGCATATAAACAATGTATAAAGTCAATTCAAGGATGTTCACGTTCATGCAGGTTGGACGTAGCACTAGGTTACATCAGCATGTTAATCTATTGACCACGAAATTGACAAGAGAAAACTACTATTTTTTGGACAGCTCTGTAAGTTGGACCCAGAGAAAACAGTAAAACGTATATAATTGTACAGAGACTTTTTACTTCTTGAACATCCACGAACAATAAGAGGATTTATTCCGGGTTATAATACTCAGAGTCTCTGCAAATTGCAAATACAAGCTTTTGATACATGTGAACACATATGTAGAAAATATACTATTCCCTGAGATATTTATATGGAAAAAAAACATTGTAAAAAATCCATTCAAAGCATTGGTATCGTAGAATACCAATCAAGGCTAATCAGAGTGAAAAAAAAAACATGTGCGAGTTTGCGTCTATAAATAAGGAAATACTACCAGGTGCTTTATGGAAGTTTCGCCAAATTTATCGTGAGCAACTTAAATATTGCATGACGGTGGCGCTAGCTCTTAGTACAATATTTAGCAAGCCATATGCTACATGTACTTTGGACTCCACACACTTTTACCAGCCCATTCATTGCGTTCATACCACGATGATGACATCAACACCGCAATTTATTCCTTAAATAAAAATGTCTTTAATTCCAGTAAATGTCTTAATGTACAAACATGAACATAAATATGAACATTATTTTGATATATTGTCACCTTGTACAGCAATAAGTTAATTTTAGAATGTGTAACAATCATCTTCGTATTGAAAAACTTTTATGGGCTAATGTTCAACGTAACGATAGAATTTGCAATGTTTGTAAACCCGGGGCGATTCCACAGAAACACAAATTGTCTTAATTTCGAATCTCTTATGAATGAAAACGATGAAAAAACTCAATTAGGCAAATTTTTAGCTATTATAATGAATCATTTTAAAAACCCACCCAGCATTTCAAACACATAAAACTGTTAGATAATCATAGAAGCATGTATTTTCCTTTTGATAAATGTGTAACCATTTTCCCCCATTATATCTTCCCTCTGACAGTAAGAACCCACAGCCTGGTTATTTAATTATTAGTATACTATTTTATAACCTTATCGTTTGTTATGATGGAAAAAAAATAAACAATGAATTCCGGTTTATTTTGTTTTTAAAGCAGCACTCGCACAGTTTTGACAACTTTTTTTTATTTTTGTCTTGAAACGAGCCAATTTTTACGTAAATATCTGAAAACCAGTAATAGAAGACTGCTGACAAAAGATCTGAAAACAGTTTTTCATATTAACTTTTGAAAATAAATGATTTATGGCTAAAGGTGCTACATTAAACGCTTTAAAATAAATGCATAATACATCTAATTTAGAACATCAATATGAAAAGACATGGGTCTTGTGTGCAACACTCCACTTTATCATTGTGAAGCTTTATGGCAAGGCCTTTTTCTATATTAACAGTTCTGTTTCAATCTTATAAGTACTTTCAAAGATACATGTATGGCCTGGACAAGAATCCAGTTCCTAAATAGTACGTTAAGGGCAGACAACTTAACAAATATGCAAGGGATGATTACGGTTCATGTGCACTGCACCTCCTCTAATTGCCATATATCTACAACTGATATTTCTTTAGTAGTTTCCAAGATATGGTCCGGACAAACTACCAATTTCAACTATCAAGAAAGTTTCAGGGGAGTTAACTAAACTAGACGCCAACGGCAAATTGTCAATTTTATTGAAACAGCTTTTGACACAAACATATTTCAACATTTGTCCTGCAAGCGAAAGAACAGACCTGTGTCTTGTGCGCGACCCACAGCATGACGAACCTTCATGGCAAGTGTTTTTAACATCCTACAATGCAGGGTCAATATCTAGCCAATACAAATGTTATTTCAACCTTTGCCCTCTTGGGATGACCTTGACCTTTGAGGTGCAGACCTGGGACATGTGCGAGATATACCGCCTTATCATGGTGAACCTTCATGGCAAGTTTTTGAAAACCGTATAATGCATGGTCAAGATACAGCCCAGACAAGGCTTATTTCAACTTTTGACCCCTAAGGGTGACCTCAACCTTTCAAGTACATATCTTGGTATTGATGCTGAGTCGCAATCTCATTATTGTGAACGTTGTTGCATCTTTTTTTGAAAAACCAATTATTCATGGTCAAAATACAGCCTGGACAAGGCTCAGTCTGGATGGATACACTACCACACGCACATACACGAAACTGCCATTATGACAACTATGTCTTGCTTACTGCCTGCGGGTTGAACAATAAATGAGAAACCACAACGAATACAGAAAGGACAGTACCATAACCAATTAAATTGTTGATAATATATCTGTTGAAAAGCCATACAGCTTTATAATTACAATATGCCAAGAAGTTGTGGGTATATCAGATTTTGAATATGTTGACATTTTTTCAAAAGTTGCCTCCCAGACAATCTAAACAAATATGATAACACAACATCAATATGATTTTGCCTTGTGTGGGAATAATGTAAGTGTAATATGTTATCATTCTGAAAGAAAATACAAAGTATATTTTGAATTTTATTCAAAGTCTTAAAAAAGTAATATTTACAATAATGCTTACAATTAGTGATGTATGTAGGTACTCGTTCATGTTTTTGGTAAAATGCTCTTTTTTGTATGCCAATATAAAGTGTGGTTAATCATAAGGAGTGTAAAAATATGAGCTAAAAGCTTGAACCCTTCAGCAAATGATGGTATTGGTTCAAATATCATCTTTGAAGACCACAATTCTCATTAGCGTCAACAATGCTAATAATCACTTAATTACAACTTTGTTGTTGCATGATTGGTTGATTGACATTATCATGTGATGTTATCAATGTATTGATACATTATTGATTAAAACACACTAAAATAAAATATAACAATAAATAATCCCAAGACAGATGCAATATAATATTCAAATATTCCTGACATTAGAAAGCTCAAGCAATATATACATGCATACATTACATCATAGAGCCCTGAAACATGTACAATTTAAAGTTTTAATCATAATAATCATTCATTTCATAACTTACCCTTTTGAATATTTAACCATTTTTACAACCTTTTATGGAAATGCTCATTATAATTATGCTCACATATACATTTCCTACAGAGATTAAATAGCACGAAAATGCCAAATTTCTTGACTGACCAAGGTATGGTTAATCTTTGAGTATTTGCTTGACAGATTTCTTTACCCTTTTCAGATGGAACTGCACAAGCAAAACGATCCTTTAAGTTATAATCACTTATATTGATATTTGAGCAATTATTGGTATGCCAAATATGGTAAACTTATCTTAACGTTTTTATAAAAAACTTTTCACAAATGTATGGTATCTGTTGTATACAACAATACTAAATTGTAAATAATTTTTTTATTTTTTTTATTTTATCAGAAAAAAAATGGGTTGTTTTATTAAAACCATACTTTCACATGATTGAAAGGTGGATTCGTCACCATTTAAGCAAAGAAAGTACTGTACATTAACTAATCTATAATAAAATAATATAGAAAATTATTCCATGGATGTCAGTAAAAATAATTGATTGAATACTACTGCTATATGCATTTGCATCTGCATTTGGTAGTCTGCATAAGTATCAAGATCATACAAGAAATATCACAGTTTATGATGGTTAAATACTGCTCTTTCATGTTGTCAGTAACTCAGTATAATTAACAGCATAACAAGTTATTTTGGCACCAATGATGGATAAACAAGAAATCTTTTTAAACTTAATACCTAATTAAAAATTAAGGCCTCTGATAAAATATACTTGAAATTCAGAATTTAACAACCAATGCATCGGAATGTAGATTTTAATATACTCCTCAAAATAATTTAAGGACCACAAAATGCAAGGGCTATAATTAAAGTACGTAATAGCGAATAACAATGGTAAACACATGAGATCAAAAGGTGTGGTCACTACTGAAATTTAATTCTTAACTACAGATATCATGTAGTTCATATAATAAATTGTTTTGTTTGTAATAATTATATTGATGAAATTATAGCCCTTCAATTTTGTAGTCCTTAAATTATTTTGATGAGTATAATTAAGTCCTATCAGAGGCCTTTAATAAATAATATCACACAAACAATTGACCAGTTACAGTTGTCAATCAAACAATGAGTTGACCACAATGAGTTGACCAATAACACATTGTTGCACTGCCCAGTGGATTTACTAAAATGATATCGACAATTTGGAATATAAGAATAATATGGCACATAACTTGTAAAATATAGTAAATTTCATCATTACCAGTTCTCAGATATCTAAGAATCTAATTATAAGGTTCATTTTTAAGGCAGCCAGGTGCATTTAAAAAAGAAGATCAAAAAGACACTTATGTGATGAAAATGGTCACTAAAATTAAATTTAAAATGGTATAAATTCCACCCATACAACAAAAAAAAGAAATCGGGATTTTCCATTTCTGGCCATTATCAAAATTATCTATTTTTAGACATATTTGATATGACAACACAAAATATATATACTATTAGTGCAGTATTTCAAAAGCTGGGCATTAGGTCTGGAGAAAAAAAAATCAAAATGTGTTTTATTTTGTGTTGCATTATTTTGTAAATTTCTGCTTGTCTGCCTCATTCTTATTCATCAGAGGTTTGATAATGATAAATCTGTGGTATGCATAGCATCATCACTCTGGTGAAAGAAAATGGGCTGCCTTTAAGCACACATGCATCAAACTACAACTCCATACATTAAATAAAAATTTACACAAAGCAATGCCAAAATAACCAGCAATTTATGGTATCAATCACACCTTTGTTCTTCACCAATAATAATCAATTCAACATTTTATTTTTCTCTAGAAAATCAGAATCTGTTTTATTATTTTACTAGTTCCCCAGTTGGTTTGGGTTTTCCATAGTTATATTTCGTCAATTTAGAGGTCAATCTCAGAATGAGGCTGCTTGTCCTACGGAAAGACCCTCCGTTGGTGCAAAACATTATTTGACTAGGAATCCATCTTATTTCACATTGTTTACACGTATAAAAGCAGCGAAATTGAAATTATTTGATTTTGATGTTTGTCTGTTTATATTGTATTGGTTTTTTTCTTCCTGAAAATTGCGACTTTCAAAGGCACATTTGGGGAAAATCGGGGTCCGCCGCGCGTACTGGCTACGACAAAGAAGGGAAAAATTGCCCCGGCTAATACTTAAGCGAATAATAATTGTAGTTTACTATATCTTCCAAAATATGTATTTCGGTAATCGAATATTCGAATAACACTCCTCTGATCTTATAAAGCAAGACAGTCCAGTCCGGCTTGCAAAAACCAATTCACTATTCATGACAGCATGTCCACAAATCTGACAAAGCTTTTCTATACATTAGCATCATGCAGTATATTGTTGTCATGATATGTAACTGAATTGAACAAGACTGTGACCATGTATCCAACAGTCCTCAGTGATTTGAGCATAATATAGAGGACACTTGGAAAACTTTATTAGTCTAAATTTCGAGGATAAAAGAACACTCTGACTCTGTCAGTTATCCAACCTTTACACCAAGGACACTGTGTAAACATTAAAGCACAGATTTCACACGCCACCAGGTGACCACACGGCAGGAAGACGATTTCTACTGGCTTCTCTTTGCAGGAATGACACTGTGCAGTTCGCCGCAATCCCTCATTTACCTCAACATGAGCTAAAAACAGGTAAAATATATAAAATGATTTTTTTTAGTATTTTCGGAGCATAATTTGGAGACTAAATAAATCATGTATATATGGTACTACTTATACAAGTAATTAAGTGATAGCAAAAAAATGTTTTTTCTTGCGTAATTAGATTTTCAAGAACTTGAAAAGCATTTAAGCGAGAGGGTCAATATGGCATATTGAGGTAAAAATATAAAGATTGTTTCAGACGGTATTGTTGGTATTTGCATAAGCATGTTTTGTATGTGTAATCATATGATTAAATAAGAGATGTTTGTCAAACATTATGCCCCTAAGAGCACCATGTTGTCAAGATTATTTGGACAATTGAATGAAATGTGTATGGACCAAAATTACAACTGATTTGTCATTGATGTTTGATGCCTTTGAGGCAATGTTAAGATAATGACCATTCAAAGTGTAGGAATAGTAGGTACAGTTTTTAATCCTGTTCAGATGATGACTGAACTTTGCAGATAAACAACAAGAGCTGTCACAGAGACAGCGCGCTTGACTATTCCGCCGCTTTTCAGTGTATGGATTGAAAAGATTTGGTGAAACATGAATGGATCACTGTTAGATTAGATTTCAATGCAATACATGATGTGCTGAAGTATTCACATAGAATGAATTGGAAAATATTTGAGGTGGTACGCAAACTTTAAAGTAAATTCTAAGTCCAAAAAGGGGCATAATTCTGTCAAAATGCTTCATACAGTAACCTTCTCCTGTGTACAGGTTGGGGGCATGATGGTGAACAAGCATGCGAGGTTTCAAAGCCAGATGTCAATGGACTTTGAATATATTTGAGGTGGTATGCAAACTTTAACAAATATTCGTAGTAGAAAAAATCTAATGGCCAATATGAGTTGTGACCTTGACCTTTAACTTTATTACCTCAAAATCCATAGGAGTCATCTACTGGTCACCTCCAACCAAAATGTCAAGTTTGAAGGCCATGGGTGCAGGCATTGTTGAGCTATCACACAGACAAGATTTTTGCGCTCAATGTCACTGTGACCTTGACCTTTGACCCCATGACCCCTTAAATCAATAGGGGTCATCTACTGGTCAGGCCCAACTTCCAAGTCAAGTTTGATGACCATAGGTCCAGGAATTGTCGAGTTTGTGTTTAAGGTCACTGTGGCCTTGACATGATGACCCCTGAAATCATTAAGGGTCATCTACTGGTCAGGCCCAACCTTTAAGTCAAGTTTGAGGGCCATGATTGCCGGCATTGTTGAGTTATCACTCAGACAAACTTTTAGCGTTCAAGGTCACTGTGACTTTGATCTTTAACCCCATGACCCCTTAAATCAATAGGGTTCATCTACTGGTCAGGCCCATCCTTTATGTCAAGTTTGCAGGCCATAGGTCCAGGCATTATTGAGTAATCACTCGGACAAACTTTGACAATTTTTCCCAATTAAAGGTCACTGTGACCTTGACCTCTGACCCCTAAAATCAATAGGGGTCATCTACTGGTCAGGCCCAAACATCATGTTTAGTTTTCTGGCAAAAGATCCAGGAATTGTGGAATAATCACTCGGACAAGCTCAGGTCCATCGACGGACCGACCGAATGACCCGACATGTGCAAAGCAATATACCCCCTCTTCTTCGAAGGGGGGCATAAAAAGAATGGCTAAAACGAAAACAGCCTGTTTGACTTTAATATACCTTCTTGGTTTAGAGGTGTGCCCCACTCCTGCAGGATCGCTACTAGATCAACTACTTCCAGATTATTGAGGGACTGCCCTGAAGAGACAAATGGAAATGTCATATATGTGATTTTAAGCATTTTTCAGCTTATACCTAGAAAGTTATGCTTCCAAATCAGTTATTTGTGAAATCAGAAACATCGACATATATAAGTTTTGAGTATCTAATACAGTGTGTGTATATACAAAGTGATAAATGACGTCATAAATGTTATGTTGGAAGGCAATAATTTGCTTTAAATGAAGACTTTAAACAAAGATAACTTTACCATTTAGTCACTATTATACACGAAACAAAGTGCAGTCTACACCCCTTGCATAGCCCCACATTAGCTTCTTAAAACACTTCGAAAAACCTTTTCCCAAAATGGTCACCTGATGGAGCACTGTCAAAATTTGGATACAGGTGTGTTGATGTGTTTGCAGAAACTAATCACCTAATCATCTCTTTGAGCGGCATAGGCTGCCCTTTGTTTCGTTATAAATGGTGAAGAAAAAGAAACACTCTGTAATACAAGCAGTAATCATCAGTTAGTTCCTACCAACCTCAAATACTATCTACAGCTTGCTATATTCCATGATGAATCTATTGCACATCATTCTCAATAAAAGTTATGAAGATAAAACTGTTTCCCAATTTTCTGTAAATTTACCAAAATCCAACCCCAGGTTTTTACATGAAAACTACCTTGACCTTTATCCTCACTGACGCCAACAGCACTTGCAAGACGAGGTTTTTGTCAAACAATATGCCCCCCCCCCTCCCTTGAGCACCAAGTTGTCATGAACATTTGGACAACTGAATGAAATATGCATAGACCAAAATGACAGCTGATTTGTCATTGACATTGTATCCCTTTGAGGCAGTTTTACGATTATGAGCAATTCAAAGTGTGAGGATAGGTACAGTTTTTAATCATGTTCAGATGATGACTGATATTTGCAGATAAACATGTATCCTCTTAGATGCAGGAAATAAGTAAATATGATGAAAATTTCAATGACCAATATGAGTTGTGACCTTGACCTTTTACTCTATGACCTCAAAATCCAAAGAGGTCATCTTCTGGTCACCCCCAGACCATTGACCCGATGACCCCTAAAATCAATAGGAGTCATCAACTGGTTATGCCCAACCTCCAAGTCAAGTTTGAGGTCATGGGTGCAGGCATTGTTGAGTAATCACTCTGACAACCTTTTCGCATTCAAGGTTAAGGTGACCTTGATCTTTGACCTTAGAACCCTAAAACCAATAGGGGTCATCTACTGGTCAGGCTCAGCCTCCATGTACAGTTTGATCACTAGTTTCCCATGCATTGTCGAGTTATCACTCAGAGAAGATTTGTCAACCTTTTCACATGAAAGGTCATTGTGACCTTGACCTTTGATCTGATGACCCCTAAAATCAATAGGGGTCAACTTCTGGTCAGGCCCAACCTCTAAGTCAAGTTTGAGGGTTACCGTGGGAGCAGGCATTGTTCTGTAATCACTCGGATTACGTTTGAGCATTTAAGGTTACTATGACATTGACCCGATTACCCCTAAAATCAGGCCCAACCTCTAAGTCAAGTTTGAGGGCCATGGGTGCAGGCATTGTCGAGTTATCACTCAGACATCCTTTTAGCATTCAGGGTCACTGTGACCTTGACCTTTTGACCCAATAGCCCCTTAAATACATAGGGGTCAACTACTAGCAAGGCCCAGCCTCCATGTTAAGTTTGATGACCTAAGGTCCATGCAATGTTGAGTTATCACTTGGGCAAACTTTGACCTTTTCCTGTTAAAGGTCACTGTGACCTTGACCTTTGGCCAGAATTTCTAAGTCGCATAATAAAGGGGCAAAAATTATATAATATGCAAGATACAGTTATCTTAATCGATTAATTAAGAATGTTGAATTATAGGGAGCCTGTGTATAAAGTTGTAATGCAAAACATGATGTATTCCCTGTGGTATTGACTTAAAAGTGGTTACATGCAAAACCTTATCCAAAATTTCTGTGTCGAATAAAGAAGGGACATTTTTTTTAAATTTAATGCAAAATACAGTAATCTTACTTGGTTATTTAAGTAGATTGGATGGTTGAGTACCATTGCATAAAGTCTCAATGCAATATATAGTACATGTAGTTGCTGAGATATTAACCTATGTTTGCTTACATGCAAACCTTAACCAGAATTTCTAAGTCAAATAATAAAGGCCGATAGTTTCCATTATATTAAAAAAAGTATTATCTTACTTCATAAATTCAGTAGGTTAGATAGTTGAGAATAAATATCTAAAGTTTCAATGCAATACATGATGTATTTGCTGAGATATCGACTTAAATGTGGTTACATGCAAAACCTTTACCAGAATTTCTAATTCGAATAATAACAGTTGAACACCGCTATTCCGAACATCAGGTATCAGAAATTATCGCTATTTTCGAAATTATTTTTCGGTCCCGATTTTATTCCTTTTTTGTGTTACTAATTTTTTAATCTTTAATCCGAAATCGCTAGTCGGAAATAATCGCTTATACAGAGTAAAAATTTCGGTCCCAATTTAGTATTTCACACCTATTTATCAATCCTTATTTCAAACTTGATCATCTCATAGTTTTTCACAGTCGGGCATCGGCCTGAGGTGACAATGGAGCTCAATTAGCACTAGTTAAAGAATGGCATTGAGCACGCGTTTGTTACAAACATCGATGTCAGCAAAAGGGCGAATCACTTGGGTCATGTAGTGTGTATAAAGTTGCTGGTTAATAACACAACCTGAATATCATTCTAAAATGTCTATCTCATCAGATTTGATCGCCGCACTGCTCACTCGACCTGCTCCCAAAAAATCCGGAGAAGGGCCCTGTAACCAACCCGATATGATATCAGGATCGGTAAAAAAGGGAAGGGTGTTTAATGTTGTTTTAATAAAAAAGTATAATAACGGATTATTTGTCAATTATTCAACAATTATTCAACAAACATGTATACGAAAGATCACTTAAACCCAATGTATCATATTGGTAACTTGTAACCGACATTGCAATATTCACAACTGGGAATACAAATCCAAAATTTCAATGCAATAAATGATGCATTACTGAGACAATGACCAAAAGGTACTTGCATGCAAAACCTTAACCAAGGTGTGATGCCAACGCCGAAGCATGCAGGGTGAGTAGTATAGCTCTCCTTATACTTCGAATAGTCGAGCTAATAATGACATGGCTGTGGATTAAGTAATTGTTCTTGTACACTGCACTTTGTCTTTTTGTGGTTTACAAAAAAAACACAACAAAGGGGAATTACTCTGTAATCTGCTAAAATAGAGTTATGGTTCTTATACACAGCATTTCCTCTCATTATGTTTTATCATTGTATGAATCAACTTTAATTCAATCCGTTATATTTCTTAAAAGGAAAATTGCAAAGGACCTGACTTCAGTTTACCCCCACTTCAAACTTTGTTTGTCTGGAGTATAATAACTATTTAAATAAATATTATTGGATATTTAAACTTTTTATAAAAGGATACTTGATAAAGTTTTTCATATTGTGTGTAGTGTAGGTAAGATCAATGTAAAGGTTTTTTTGGCTAAAAATAGGAAGGAAAATGATACCTTGATTTTTAACAATGAAATAGCAAGCCTTAAGTATTTTCGATAAAGTGATACATATATATTGTGGTGACGTCATAACATTGTTTTACTGCTTTGAAGAGAAAACACATGTTATAAATATATTATCACATATGTGTCCATTGTTTTTTGAAATAGTAAGCTTGTTGCACATGATGATATTGCTTTGTAGAGTGCACTAAATATTAATCTGTGCAACTTGTTTAACACTTTCAATTAACATTTATATCTTATCCTCTATTTAGCATTGTCATAATATGGACCCAACACTTGATTGATTACTGGCACAAATTGCAATTGGTTCCAGTTCTTGGATCAATTCAGTTATTGTTACTGAAAGTACATGAAATGTATAAGGTCAATAAATCCAGTAAGAATTGACATACGTACACTGCTAAATGGAGAAAGCCTGGACACAAGCATGTGTACTATGACCTTTAAATGTCATATGTGACCTTGAACAGTATTGAGGAATGGACCCGGGTCAAGGCCACTGTACATCGTCTCAATAAGGACAACATTTGTACCAAGTAATATGGTAATCCATCAATGCATAAGTAAGTTATAGCGCGGACACGAGCATGTGTACTCTGACCTTTAAATGTCTCGTGTGACCTTAACCTTTGAGGTATGGACCCGGGTCGAGGTCACTGCACATTGTCTCAAGGAGAACAACATTTGTACCAAGTAATATGGTAATAAATCAATGAATAAATAAGTCATAGCGGGGACACAAGCATGTGTAATCTGACCTTTAAATGTCTCGTGTGACCTTGACCTTTGAGGTATGGACCCGGGTCAAGGTCACTGCACATCGTCTCAATGAAGACTACATTTGTAATAGGTAATATGGTAATCCATCAATGCAGAAATAGGTTATAGCGCGGACACGAGCATGTGTATTCTGACCTTTAAATGTCTAGTGTGACCTTGACCTTTGTGGTATGGACCAGGGTCAAGGTCACTGCACATCGTCCCAATAAAGACTACATTTGTAATAGGTAATATAGTAATCCATTAATGCAGAAATATGTTATAGCGCGGACACGAGCATGTGTATTCTGACCTTTAAATGTCTCATGTGACCTTGACCTTTGAGGTATGGATCCGGGTCAAGGTCACTGCACATCATCTCAATGAGGACAACATTGTACCACGAGGGGTGAAAGCGAAAAGGTTCTATCTGCTTCTTTATTTAATGTCACTTAGAACCTTTTCGCTTTCACCCCTCGACCAAGTAATATGGTAATTCCTCAATGCATAAGTAAGTTCCTCAATGCATAAGTAAGTTACAGCGCGGACACAAGCATGTGTACTCTGACCTTTAAATGTCTTGTGTGACTTTGACCTTTGAGGTATGGCAGAGTCGGATGATGATAGGGACAATTTGTCTATATTTGCATGTGGTCAAATATCTAGCCAGAACTCTGATGACGACAATGAGTTGGTTACAGAGCGATGTGTTGTCAAAAACAGCACACAAAAAGAAACTAACTTGTCAGAGGAACAGAAAAAAGTGTTTATATGACATGTTTGGCGATGACGCCATAGTGAAAAATCTGTCAAGAAAGAAGGCCTTGTTCTAGGTAAATCACAAATTGAGGTCCTGGAAAACAGTTACAGGTCGAAAGAACCTAATTTTTTATTGTCATTTTCTGAATTATTCAATTTGGACCAAACAATGAACCATGTCTTTTGTTGAGTGAGGCTGTCTTCTTCACCATCGAAGTCATAAGACTAAATTCTGGTCACTTGTATTATGACTTGAATCAAATAATATTTAATTGTTCATCACTCTGATTTCCATCCAAAAAAAATCACTAATATACTGCAATATTATAGCTACCAGTATCAGATACACATGTTTTATTGCACAATTATTGATTCAATTGATGATCCTTTAGTACATGAGACAATCAAAATGACTTCCAGCATGGTCAAAACATCAGAGCTTCAGTGTTTATACCGGAAGCCGCCATTTTGATTGAATTCATTGAAACTAATGCTAAACCAATTGATACCGGTATACAGTATTTAAAAAACACCACACATCTGTTACTTCCCTTTACAAAAAACACTTAAACTAGCATAGTAAAAAATTATAGTTTTTTTTTTTTAAATTACCACAAAAAATCTGGTTGGCGATAAAATTATAGAAACAGACGCACAAAAAAAGTTAAAATATTTTTTTTACATTTTCCAAAAAAATAGCAGCGGTAAAAAACATCAATTTGGTGTGGCCTTATGTACGTTCCAAGATATGGCCCAGACAAGCACAGATTATGAAAAAATGGTTGAACGGATATTGCTTTATAAATATGCATGATAGGATCATGGTTCTTGTGCACCGCACTAACTTTGTTGGGATCTATCTTTATACCAAGCTTCATTTTAATACTCAGCAGTTATGAATATATACTACGGACAAGCGTTTTACGGATGGATGGAACAACAGACCGACGGATATAGTTGCTGCTTTGTCCGTCGGTCTGTCGTTCCATCTATCCATAAAACGCTTGTCCGGAGTATATATTCATAACTGCTGAGTATTGAAATTTAAAATTATAAATAATAATAAAAATGTGCACAATCATTGATGTAATGAGGGAGTCATAATAATCATTAAAATTTCCGGTAATATTGCTTGTATTCAATTATCAGTTGGGATGAAAGATCATTACATGTATTGACAACACAGTTCATGTTTATACCTCTTCGCAAATATTCCTGGACCGCCTTTTGGGCGGCATCCCAGGCATGACCATGAACTTCCTCCAGAACTTTTTTGTAATGACCTAAAATGAATAAAATACATGATGGAAAGTGTTTTGTCAATTAAAACGGTAGGGTCAGCACCTGTTTTGTAGGTAGGGTCATGTTACCCGAACCAGTTGTATTTTTAAGGCCTAGCAAAGATCCTCTAACCTTATACATGCATTAAATTATGTATGTTTTAATTTATACTGAAATGAAAGATGTTACCTGTTGATGTACTTACTTCTGCAGGTCCTTTGACTGTGCATTGGGTTTAAGTCCACTGATGTACCTGAAATAAATGCATATGTAAGCAAAAAAATTATGGCATGTATATGTACATGTCCCTGTGATCAATACATCCTAATGATGTAGTCAAACAACCTTTTGATGGCCCCTTAATGTGTCAAATAATAATTTCAAAATTTTCAAAACTAACATTAATTTATGTATTTTATGTTGATACCAATTAACACGAGCTGTAACAGAGACAGCGCGCTCAACTAATTCGCTGCTTTTCAGTGTATGGATTGAAAAGATTTGGAGAAACATGCATGGATCACTGTTAGATTAGATTTCAATGCAAAACATGATGTGCTGAGATATTTACATAGATTAAATTGGAAAATATTTGAGGTGGTACTCAAACTTTAACGTAAATTTTAAGTCGAAAAAGGGGCATTATTTTGTCAAAATGCTTGATACAGTGACTTCCTCCTGTGTACAGGTTGGGGGCATGATGGTGAACAAGCGTGCAAAGTTTCAAAGCCAGATGTCAATGGACTTCGAAAATATTTGAGGTGGTACGCAAACATTAACGTAAATTTTGAGTCGAAAAAGGGGCATAATTTTGTGAAAATGCTTGATAGAGTTACCTCCTCCAGTGTACAGGTTGGGGGATGATGGTGAACAAACGTACAAAGTTTCAAAGCCAGATGTCAATGGACTTTCAAAATATTTGAGGTTGTACGCAAACTTAAACGTAAAATCTTAGTAGAAAAAGGGGCATAATTCTGTCAAAATGCTTGATACAGTGACCTCCTCCTGTGTACAGGTTGGGGGCATGATGGTGAACAAGTGTGCAAAGTTTCAAAGCCAGATGTCAATGGACTTTAAAAATATTTGAGGTGGTAGACAAACTTTAACATAAGTGGTTACGCCGATACCGACGCTCAGGTGACTAGGATAGTTCTCCTTATTCTTCGAATAGTCAAGCTAAAAACAGCAGAACAGAAAAGAATAATTGTGTATACAGTCAAATCCTGTTTGCTCAAACTCACTTGACTCGAATTCCTCGTCGACTTGAACATGATGAATAGAGCCGATTTCTTTAAACTGAAGATAAACGTTTAATACAACTTGGGTTGAATTTTCTGAGGCTCGACTTATTTCGGCCGGTCCCTGGGAGTTTGAGCCAACGAGGTTTGACTGTAATTTCAATAACTTTGGTGCAGTGAAAATACAGTAAGACAAATACCATCACCACCGACAGCGCCTTCTGCATATAGTTCAAGATTTTCATTATGCTGATTTTGCCTGTCTGCAAGTGCTGGATGTATATAAACATCATACTCAGTGGCATCAGTAGCTTGCACAGGTACATGTAGTCCTGCTCCTGGTGCAATATTGTCTGGGTTATCTCTGTGAACTTCTTGGATACCAGCACTTTCGGTGTCAGTGAAACCCTGAATAACCGGGTACACAAAGACACTAGAGGAGTTGAAAATTGTGGAATTCGCCAACATAACAGATCTCCAAGTGATGTTGTCTTTACCGTGAACAAATCTTGGAGGTCATCCTTCCTTTGTGTAAACACTCCGGTGTCAATGTTCAATTTGTCTTGCTCTATGCTATGATGATGTAATATAATAAAATACCCAAATAAAAATACAGATAATATCAGTTTAATAACTATTTTTATAATCCCATTCCAAATAAGAAGTGGAGATGGGTTTTTTCCAAACATGGCTGGGGGTTGTTGTTGTTTGAACAGCTGCACATTAGTTGACCTAGGTTTCTGTTGATCTAAAATAGAAGAACAAAATGAAAACAACATAGAATTTACAACATAAAATTGTAAATTAATTGTGTGTCCTGAAATCATCAAGACAATTTCTATTCACAAGCACCATATTGTAAATGCATCCTACAGTTTTAGTATGATTTTAGAAATATCTTTGCATGCACAGTTAAGGGCAAAACCCAACCACCCGAGGTATAAAAAATCAAATTTTACATCTGTGTTGATATGAATTAAAAACATAAAGTTTTAATTATTTAATACACAATATACAGAAATGTTGAGGGACATGTACGCATTCGCGACTTTCATTGCTGTTTCAACAGGACTTAAAACAAATAAAAACAAAGACAATTTTGTCCCTTCTCTACCTAGCATTTATGAGACGGTTGTCCCGAGCCCAAATTTTGTAAGGCCTTACCACCTCTTATATTTCTTTATTTAAGTCTTACATGTGAAAGATTAACTTTTACTGCCCATGACATCGGCAAAATATGTTTATCTTAAAATGAAGAATTAAATGATTTATGGCCTTTAATACCCTGGATCAAGAGATATCTTGATGCGGAAGGGTCCTGACTGAAACTGAGTAAATGGTTCCTCGACGGTTGCAAAACATCAAACAAGCCTGGATCCAACATTGTACCACAACCAATGAACATGGATCAAAAGGCAGCCAACACAGATTACTTTGGTACCACCAAAGCAGCACAGGAATGACCCGAACCAACACAGTGTTACAACCCTGGACCAGCCTGGATCAGTTGACTTTAAGAGTCAACACAAGCCCGGGGTGATCAGTGTCCAACATGGCATGCCCGATCAACAAAGATTAACCCAGTACCACCATGAAGGCGCCACAGACCATCACGATATGAATGGACTAAGACAGTGTCAACACGGATGACATCCCGGGATCAACTGCACTGAGGTGATCAGTGTCCAACACGACATGCCGGATCACTCAGGATCAACCTGCTGCCACTTCAGACCTTCCGGGAGCAAACAGTCACTACACAGACCGTCTATGACTACCCTCAGATGACCAAGGCAGTTTGAAACAGTTTAAAATTGATGATGGTATAACCCCCATATTCTAGACCATCCAGGAACATCCCAAATCGCACTGGGATCTGATCTCGGTTCGGCCAAATTCATTCTGGGACAGTCCAGGTGGACGCATAAACAGGGGCTTTCCTTGATATAAACACTGGATGGCCAGGGTCTGTTCATAAACAGTTAAAATGCAGAAAATATACATTTAAATATAATGTTTTTGATCTTGATCTATATTGAAGTATGGTGAAACATCTTAAGACGTTTCTTACCATGCTAGTGTAAAAATGTTCAGGACTTAAGTTATCTATCTAAATTTTTAATATCGGTTATGAATGAGGCCACTCCATTCTCTGAGATACTGTACACATCAGGATTTAGTTGCAGGGTAGCCACAATAATGTGTGTTAAGGGAATTTTTTTGACATTTGGACATAATTGGACATTCATCCTAATAACTTCCATTCGTCTCAGATCATAATAAAGTTTTAGACAATGTAAAATTTTAATCAGAAAATCGATATTTTAAGCCCAAACTCAAGGCAATTCAAAACCATCATAACGGAATCTGTGTTTTCAGCAAAATTCCCCTTGTTTCGTTGAATAAAAAACGAATGACAGTGACTCAAATGCTCAATGACAGTGCATGAGCATTGTCGCAGGCATTACAACAAAAGGTAACAACCTACTCATACGGAAAAATTCAAACCAAATCGCTAACAAGTTGATTTTATGTTAATTTGATATCAACCTTAACTGCCCTGTTTTCGGATGCTCATATTCTGATACTGCAGTCTGTTTGATTTGGACACCTGCCTCAGGTTTTAATTCGAGATTTATATATACCAAAGAGTAGAAAGTAACCATTTGATATGTATCTTGCTACAGTTGAAATACTTATTAGTTTTGTTTGACTAAATTTATGTTGAAACACAGATTCCTAACTGATTATGAAACAATTCAAATACCGATTTCCCTGATTGCATATTTAAAAAATGGTTGATAATTAATAATAAACAAGCAAATTTGTTGAATTGATATCCCCCGCCTGATTGGGCTAAGTCAAGGAATGGAAATCAATTGTTGGTGAAATATATATATATATATATATGAGCTTGAGTTTGATTGCAACTGAAATAAAAAAAAATATTGTATATAATGTAACATTTAGAATTGACCAAGAAACCTAGTTTATGACTCCATGTTACCCAGTTCCAAACTAATCTAAGATTTCATCAAGGCAAACATTCTGATCAAGTTTCATGAAGATTGGTCCAAATATATTGCATAAAATATAGCCTCTAGAGTGTCCATAAGGTTATTTTAAGATTTGACTCAGTGACCTCATTTTTGACCCCTAATGACCGACTAGTTTCAAACTATTCCAAGATTTCATCGAGGCATTTTGATTAAGTTTCATTGAAATTAGAGCAGATGTATTGCCTCTAAAGTGTTCCTAAGATTTCCGTAAGATATGATCTAGTGACCTAGTTTTTGACCCATATGACCACTTTTAAAACGCAGTCTAAATTTAACCCAAGAGAACATTCTGACCATGTTTGAAAGATTTGGCCTAGTGACCTAATTTATTATCACATGTGACCATGTTCAAGATTTCATCAAGGAAAACATTCTGATCAAGTTTCATGAATATAAGACCATACATATTGCCTCTGTGTTTCAAAGATTTTCTAAGATTTGACCTAGTGACATAATTTTTGACCCCATGTGTCACACTTTTACAAGCGGTCCATATTTCATCAAGGGGTACATCATGGCCAAGTTTGAACATTATCCGACCAATCATTTCCATTCTGGATTTTTTTTTCTAAGATTTGTCTTTGTGATCTTATTTTTGATCATATGTGACCGAGTTTTAAATAACTCCAAGATTTCATCAAGGAAAATATCCTGATTAAGTTTTATGAATATTTGACCATGTATAATGCCTCTAGTATGTTCCAAAGATTTTTCTAAGATTTGACCTACTAACCTAGTTTTTGACCCCATGTGACCCACTTTTTTAAGTGGTCCATATTTCATCTAGGGGTACATCATGACCAATTTTGAACATAACTTGACCAATTATTACCATGATATGGTTCCGGGCAAGATTTTTCTAAGATTTGACCTAGTGACCTAAAATTTGATCATACGTGACCCAGTTTTATTTACGACCACGGGTTCATCAAGGAAAACATTCTGATTAAGTTTCATGAATATTTGACTATGTATAATGCCTCTAGTATGTTCCAAAGAATTTTCTAAGATTTGACCTAGTGACCTAGTTTTTGACCCCATGTGACCCTCTTTTTAAGTGGTCCATATTTCTTCAAGGGGTACATCATGACCAATTTTGAACATAACTTGACCAATCATTACCATGATATGGTTCTGGACAAGATTTTTCTAAGATTTAACCTAGTGACCTTCATTTTCGATTTTATTTGACACAGTTTTATTTAAGACCTAGAGTTTATCAAGGAAAATATTCTGATAAAGTTTCATGAATATTTGACCATGTATAATGCCTCTAGCATGTTCCAATTTTTTTTCTAAGATTTGACCTAGTGACCTAGTTTTTGACCCCATGTGACCCACTTTTAAAAGTGGTCGAGATATGATCAAGGGGAGCATTCTGACCGAGTTTGAACATTTTCTGATCAATGCCTACCAATATATGGTACCGGACGGACGGACGGAAGGACGGACGGACAACGCCAAAACAATATCCCCCTCCCGAAATCTTCGATTCGGCGGGGGATAATAAGCACTAACTTTTATCAATAACTGATTGGCATTAGCCATAAAGAGAGCCATTAATCTGATATCTGCCAAAACAACACCCTCTCATTGAAAATTAAGTAAAACGATTATACCTATGTTTGTCATGGGATAATTGGTAAAAAAAAAAGCAAGCGTTCCGGGAATATGACCATAGCAGACATATTTCACACAACTGGAACATGTTCACAAACGAAAAAACAAGATGGGTGAGATCTTTACACAATATGTTTTTCAATCGTCTGGTAACACAGGCGACTGGCTCATTGTTTGTGTCTGAAATGTTGATAAATACTGTGGTAAATACAATGAGATAAAGAACACATTTGATGATTGTAGCAAAAATATTTATCAACATTTAATGCGCAAACAATGAGCCAGTCGTCTCTGCCCGGTAATACAGATTTTCGTTGTAACAACGAACCCCCCCCCCAGGTCCGGGGTTATACCAGTGTTAGTGAAATGGGCCGTGTTTTTACCTTCCAGGTGACCCTGCAGTGCCGGGTGAATGCGGTGGTTTTGTCTTCGCTCAAAATATAGCGTGGAATGGGCCTGACCTAGGGCCCCTGGGGTACAGGGGCATTTGTCGTGGTTTTTATTATCGGTTCGTCCCCGCTGGACTGGGATTTTACCCAGGCTTGACTGGACCGAATGTCAAAGTCCACGCTTATTCCATGTAAACAGCTGCTTAGGAGTCTTTAGCACGGCCTAGTGGGATATCGTTGGACTTCCAGCTTACAGCTTACTTGCTAGATTTATGGTGTATGTTAGGCACACGTGTTGATTTGATGGTGTCACAGCCGGATAATACATATTTTAGTCTGGAATTTGAAGTATTCCAAAAGTTGCGTGAAATACATATTTTAGTCTTAAATTTGAAGTATTCCAAAATTTACGTGAAATTAGTGGATAGCGAAATTAACACTGTTAATTAAAAGACACATACTGGGTCGGAACAATATTTTTAGCTAGATTTGAACCACAGCTACAAAATTTTAAAAATCAGCATACTAGGATTCAAGACCAATTGGTTGATATAAATGGCATTTCTCAAGATACTTCCAATCTGCATGAAAAAGTACTTTATTTGCAGATTCTGATGTGCCAGCAGCCTGAAGTGGTCCAACAATCTGAAACTTGGAGTGGATGCAGCACAGAATCCCATATTTCAAGAGAATGAAGATGTTAGTCACCCTTGTCAAACTTGTTAGTGTGTAAATAATACAAAGTGTGACATATACAGCAAATGTGTTATAATTGAGCAACATATAGACAATTGCAAAACACCGTTCTTTTAACTGTGTGCCAAATTTAGCATTTAAAACCAGATACTTTCAGTTTTTGATTGTCTGCTCGGTTTCTTTTATTGCATGATTTCTTCAAGAAGCTATCGGTTTGGTATGTAGTAATTATGGTGTTTTGACTGTCAATGAATCCAAGATCACTATTTGTATGTTGTTGAACTGATATGTTAATATTAAATATTTGAGATCCAGCTGTCATTACAGAAAACATCTGCTTGTACTTTTTGAAACACTGAATATTATTAACATAATTTAACACTGTATTGCAAGCATTTTTTCAGATAAATCTAAATGCATATTTAACTATCAAATGTCTAAAACAGATTTCTTTCAGTATTTACCTGATTTTAGCAAAGCTGTAAAAACATATGAATTAATTGAAATTAAGTTAATTTTGATCATTAAATATGATGTTTGTCAAATTCTTTTTTTCATTTCAAACACAAATTATTTTAAATGTTTATAGAAAGCATTGTTTAGATAATTCAGTAATAAAAGCAGTATTTGTATTTGCCCTTAAAATCCTAAACAACACATTTTTTCATATTTAATATTCATATTTTGCAACATTTTTTGGAGGGGTTATGTTTTTTGTAATAAACAAATAAGAATATATTCTGTATTCTCACTGAGTTGTTTTGCAGATGATTGCCATGTTTTACCATCATATTTAAATGGATTTTTGCCTATTTAATTCTAGTAAATATATAATTAGCTCTGATTTGTAATATACTTGAGTGCAACATTGTTGTTATGTGATCATTTTTATTTATTTTCTGTTTGTAACATATTCTTCAAATGCGTTTGTGTACTTGATCTCAAATGCATAGTAGTGCTATTCTAGTTAAATAAGAAGAACAACTCCAAACTTCGATATAATATATGTATAGTAATGCATTATATGTAATGTATACAATATTATTGCATATGATTGTGAATATACTAGATAAATTGCCAACAACAGCAGAACTGTTTGTTATTTAAAATGGGGTGAAATACTTCCAAGTTGCATTAACTTCAACGAAAAACGTTTCCCTTTTACTCCTAGTATGTTTCAATTAGTCATTAAGTAAACTTTAAAGTGTCCGGCAATAACACTTCAAGCCCGTAGAGGCAGCGCCTTAGTTTATAATATTTTAGTTCAAAAATTGATGTTTTATGCATTTTTCTTAAACCGTTAGTAACGGTTTAAGCCATAAATCATTAATTTTCGAACGGAAATATGAAAATCTGCGATTTGGTCTTTTGTCAGCAATCTTTTATCATTGGTTTGCAGATATTCACGCAAAAATTTGCTCTTTCCAAGACAAAAAATAACAAAAAGTTGTAAAAGCGGTATATCTGTGGGAGTGCAGCTTTAATCCCATATTTATCGATAGCTTAAACGATATTTTCAATACGTACTTTGAGGAAAGAAGTATGCAATGTTTTATACTGTTGGGGTTTGTTAGATACTACTTTTAAATATGTTTATGAGACTCTAACATATTCTGGTCACCTATATACGATATAAATACGATTGTATAATAGCATATATGTGTCAGGTTAACATTTGTTATGTTTCTGCATTAAGAGCATGACTGAATTCATAGCTGATTACTATAAAATAAAAAATAAAAACATCCGTATTGGTATTTTGTTTGTGGTATTTAAGTGAACAAAATAAACAACATTCACTGTCTTTTTGTTAACCTGAAACGGACGGCAAAATATTGATGAATGCTGGAAGAACATGACATTTATCCAAAGGAAGATCCAAATGGTAAAGGCAGGTAATGGTTTTTTAACCATGAAAGTAAAACATGATCGTGTTTATGACTACGTGACCATCTAATCCACGCTGTTCCAATCGATATCGAGAAGTAATACTATCTATTTCGTAACGTTTTATTATCAGGTAAGACAATGTTAATTTGACTTCGCAACAAAAACTTCAAAGTATTATATTACTTTAGGTCATTTGAAACCAAAGCAGGAGTTCATTCACTTCAAATGACTGCGACCAGTGCAAGTCTTGGCGATAATTTCGATTATGATCCTCACGGAAAGAACGAATATCAATTGTTCTCACGGTGACAATAACGTTGTCAGATAGGAACGCAGGAAAATGGAAGAATTACGGAAAAAATGAGTTCATAAAATGTTATGGTTTAAAGGGACTGTCATAAATGAAAAAATAGCGAAAAAATATAAAATTGTCGAAAACTGACATAAACTTGGCATCAATGTGTTGAATGCATTGAAACTTAATTTTCTAAACGACACTCTCGATTATAACATCACTGCAAAATACGTTGCGCAGTCAGCTACACGAGCCCTTGGACTTGTTATATCAAACTTTAAAGCCATGAGAGGCATGCCATTTAACGTATTTACGAAACTTTACGACACAGTAGACTGGCCAACCATCAGCTACGGGGCTGCGATATGGGGAACACGGGAATACGCCTGCATTAATGCCGTCCAGCACAGAGCCATTCGCTTCTTCCTTGGAGTAGGAAAATATACACCAAACGCCGCTGTGAATGGTGACATTAGATGGACCCCACCTCTTGTTAAACAATGGAAATTTGTCATTTCCCATTGGGTCCGATTAGCTTATATGGACAGAAATCGACCGATTAACTTTGTATTTAAAGCAATGTCTGTTTATAAGAAGTGTTGGACTCGTACTGTAATGAATAAAGTAAAAGATATAGCTGACTATAACTTGGATATAAACGTTAAAATTCGTAGATCTGAACACTTTAGATTAATAGATAAGTGTCATACAACTATGCTTGACCAAATTCACCATCAATGGCGTAATGTTATACATGTAAATACAAGCATACGACAGATAAATGGAGGCAACAAACTGCGGCTATACAGAACTTTTAAGCAAACATATAAAACAGAATACTATGTTCAGAGCCCATCTATTACCCGCCTTTACAGAAGTGCGTTAGCTAAATTTAGATGTTGAGTGGCGCCATTAAAATTCGAAACGGGCCGCTATGAATCACTCAATGTTGAACAAAGAACCTGTTTTAACTGTCATAACATAGTAGAAGATGAATGTCATGTTTTATTACATTGTCCTTTATATAATAATCTACGACATTTACTGTTAAAAATTATTGATATTAATGATAATTTCAATTCATTCATTTCCTTCTTTCAAATGAAACTATTGTTAAACACAGTGCCAAAACCCGTCATGATATCCTAAACTCCGACGTCAGTATCTGTATAACAAGTAATTTAGTGTTTGTATGTTTATTGCATGTTTTGTACAATAATGATTATTCTCACCTTATCTTTATTACTGAATATTTTAAGTTATATTGCATGTTTTAAAGTTGATATATTTTATTGTTTTTATTGAGCAAATAGTCTCTCATAACTCCATGAGGAGTGGTTTTATACATTATTATTGCATTTTTTATCTGTATTTAACCCATAAATGTATAAAAGTGAGACTTGAATAAATGTTCTGTCTGTCTGCCTGTCTGTCTGTCTGTTGTCAACACAACTCCGAGAAATAAGCCTTCTGCTATTTGAAGTACGATATTAATGTTTAATCATATTTTTACAACACATTTTTTACAAACATTGTTTATAATAATAACCAAACTGATTTAAATCATTGAGAAATTGAGGACGTTTACAAAAAATGCGACCGTTTTATCTTCATATACATGGCCAAAACATAGAATAAATACATTAAAATTGAAGTTAAAAATAAAAATAAATGTCAATAGAATATCGAAAAAAACAGCAGCGTCAAAGCATAAAATATCTTCGTCATGACTGAGATACATAATAAATATAATTGTAGACAAATATCTGGGATCCCACACTGCCGCTATTCTTTGATGACATACATGCATACAAGATTGAAATAATTCAGCCGTAACATGTTTATTTATAGAATGAATAAAGCGTATTTATCACAACGATAACACTTACCATTATTATTTAGTCCAACTTTCTGCTTTCCTCCCCTGAACACTGAACATTGACCTGAATTTTTATTGGGTAATAACAGATGGACTTTCATTTGCTCATTTTATTCTGGTTTTATTAAATACCGTTCTAGAATAGAGATGAGATTATAAGGAAGTTTGTGGAGTGTTATTTCTCAATATAATCGGGATTAATTGTTCATACCGGAGAGTCAAAATGTGTAAACAAAAACATGGTGAGTTATAGATTGTTTTGCTGTTAAAAAAAAACTGTATTTTCCACAAAATAATATCTCCTACTACTACTACTACTACTACTTCTACTACTACTACTACTACTACTACTACTACTACTACTACTACTTCTACTTCTACTACTACTACTACTACTACTACTACTACTACTACTACTACTACTACTACTAGAGTACTACTACTACTACTACTACTACTACTACTACTAGTCCTAGAGTTGACGGTTGATATACGCCGTAAGGACATATAAAGATGAACAAAAGTCAGGATGCCATTTTCTAGATGACACGATTGTCATTCATAATTTTTATTGTTGTTGCAAGGAATACCACAATCTTCAACAAGTCCTAAACTCGAGACAAATGCCTTAACGCCACGAAAACGTGCTAATGATTTCAAGTTTTGAGATATTCTCAATTTATATCATGGTTATATTTTTCAAAAGGATATACGTTTGGTAACCAATTTCAATTAACGACGCGCGTATTTGTATATTTCCAGGCCAGGGCGAAAACGACCAATTGGCCTAAAACCAGAGCGGAAGTGACGAAAATGAAGTGCGTGCTCAGTGCATTTTACAAACCATGAACGAGTCAAGATACAAGAACCTTTATTTAAAGTCGGGTATGTGTTAACAAGAAAAAATAGCCCAATGAGCTATTTTCCGACATGAATAACAGACATACATAGCATATCAAATAGAAATAACAATGTGACCTGGAAATAGAAGTAAATATGTTAAAATAAACACATATTGGAGCAAGTATTTACAGAAGCCGTTCGTTATCATATTCATGCATACAAATAAAATTGGATTAGAGCATCGAAAACAGTGATAACATAAACAAGTTTTCCCGGCTGTACGGCCGGTCCACACGCGCACGGTTCCACTAGTTGATATACCACTGTAAAATGGTTAGTTGTTTCAAAAGTATAACTTAAAGGGTAATCATAAACATTGAAAAAGCAAAATTGTAAGTAGCAAAATATACAAGGGAATAACAGCTTTGTACATCGATGTGTAGTTCGTAAAAACTTATAATTAATCTAGCTTGATAGGAAAAATCTTTGGAAAAAATTGCATTAATATAGAGGAGGTATGATATTTATCATGTTATTTTGATATTACTACTATCACTGTAAAAGAATGTCAATTGAAAAAGTAAAGTCGTAACATCTAAACAAAATAATTGCCGAAAGAAAAATACAAGTAGTTGTAGTGTTCGACAGATGTTATATAAATTTGAAACAATCATAAATAGATATTAGCCCATGTAATTTAATTTACTAGTAATAAGTTGTTATATTAATAAAAAAAGTCCGCTGAAATCTTTTATGGTATTTGAATGCCATATCTTGTCCAGTGGGTGTAAGCCATCCCACTGAAAGCAAAACTCCTTTTCCGTTAAGACAAAGGATAAAAGATATTCAGTGAAACATCTATTAATTCTCAATTTTTTCTATTTTTTAAAGCAAAAAGGTATTATTTGCACATGGAACATTTACAAGAGGAACCTGTCCAGGTGCCGATCAGCCTTCTAAATTCCAGGTCACTTTAAAGCTAGTCAAATTTGATAAACGATTAACTTTGGTAAAAAAGTTGGTCACTATGTCTGTATAATACTGGCCAAAAAACTAATTTAGAGAAAAGCAAAAATTGGTGCACCTGAGCAATCTTATGAAAAATGTTACAAAAAATTGATATAATTACGATTTTAATCATTTTCAGATTTGAAATAGTTTCCTTGGCTTTGAGCGTTTGCTTGCCTGCTTTGAGCATCAAAGATGAACAGGGTTATATTATATGAACAATGTTTTTTGTATTGATTAAATGAAAGTCGTTTACCATCCGCGAACAATCAGCGCGATGGGTTGGTTGACATGGCCATTCCATTTTGTACTTAATTAGTTAGCTCAAGTTAATATAATGATATAATTTATGATAAGGTATGCCTCTCACCCCACCATGTCTTGTTCGAATACCTTATTCAAAAACAATTTGACCTAGGAGAGTGACACTACATTCATTGCTTGACCTTTTCACAATGACTAGAACATACCGCATCGACCAGTAGATGACCACTATTCCTTTGGCCATTGAGTCGGTCTAGGCCAACCCTAGCTGTTTTAAATTTAGTCACAACAATAACTTAAGAAGGGTTGGATCTAGGCCTGTAAAACGATGAAAAAGCTTTTTGCGTCAACTGTCAAGTACAAAGACCCAAAGACGGTTTGACGTGTGACCACAAAACTTTGGCGGTATATTGCTCTTGAGAAGTAGATGACCTCTTTAGTTTATGGAGTCTGTAAATCCAGGTCAGAGCAAACAATAGTGCGTAAAATGTCCGCATAAAAATTCAAAGGTGATCCTAGGTTGTTTCAGTCCATTTGATGACCCTCGTCGTTTGTTTTGCCTGTTGTTCAAGGGTGAAAGACGTATGAAGTGTTGTTTTAGAACTGTCTGTATGATACATAGAATGATTTGCTTGAGGAACATGAACATTCATTGGTAGGTTGAACCAGTAGATGAAACTCTTGTTTTGCGGTCACTATCTTTCACCTTTTTTATACGTTTGAACTACTTTATTGGCAAGTAATGTGTGAAAACGTTTTAATGACGTATCTGGAACGTTTTTCCTCAAATCGGGTTGTTTTAACTATGATGGTCGAGAGTCAAAACATCCACAGAAGGTCAAAACAGGTTTAACAACGTTACAGACAAGTGCAAAGCAATATACCCCAGCTTTGAATTGGGGCATTATTGTTTCATCAGTTGATCAATTCCTAGGGGTTTGTTCAGATCTATGTACATGACAAGACGCCAAAGCGGCAACGCTGCATTGAAGCCGGATTTTCTTTTTACTTAACGATGCAATTTTTCAAACTTACATTTGAGTAAGTGACCTAGTTTTTAACCGAGAAGACCAATATTTTTTCTGATTAGAAATATGTTCATACAAATAACCTGATGAAATTCCACAAAGATCAACAAAAAACATTATATTTATTATATCTATGTGAACAATTCATAAATACATCAGTTTTTCCTAAAAGTTAAGTCCCAAAGACTTAGCTTTTTTACCGCTATACCCACTTAAACATCAAATATTTCATGCACAGAAATATTTCTAAAAATTAAAAAAAGTAAATATAGAACAAGAAAATATATTTCCTAAGATTTGACCTAGTGACCTAGTTTTTACCTGAGGTTACACATATTCACGAACATTAAGAAAACAACAATTGGATAAAAACTATTGATTTTATGATAAAATTGCATGTATGATATGGGGAAATTTTTTCCTTACATTTTGATCTGAGATGACCCATATTCAAATCAACATGTAGACAAATATTCTGACCAAGAGTGTGAGCATGTTAATGACAATATCGGCTGGCCAGCCCAGCGTACGCTCACGGCGTTGCCGATATTGTCATTAACATTCTCACGCTCTGTAGAGTGTCCTCTCAGTCCTGTCAGCGATATAATGTAGAGCTTTAAGTATAAGGTGAACTTGAATGTGTATAATGTGAAAGGTTAACTTATACTATAATGGATCTAGGATATACTTCACAGTCTATACAAGCATATATAACTATGCAGAGTATGCCCAGTGGTCATAGGTAAGTGTATTAGAATTCAATACAGAGTTTATTACAATAATACAGAGTAATCCACGCGAATGTCAATACAGTTACATAGCATTGTAGACGCGTAACAGGGCAATATTATTGCAACCGACAAAGTTGAAGTTGGGGTCATCCTTGAAGGTCTTCAGGGACGTCGGAAGTATACGGCATTCATGGACCTTCACTTGGATGTCGTGCTCACCCTCAAGCTGATGCAGTTGCTTCTGAAAGTAGGCAATCCTCGACAGGGGCACCTTGGCATTCAGAATCAGGACCAGGTCTCGTTGGTCATGGGTAGGAGTCTCTTGCCACCCGGCGATACACCCCATCATGTTCATGATACTCTTAACACAATTGATCTTGTTCTTATTGGCCTGAGTCAATGTATCATAGACTGGCGCTGGTGTAGAGAACAGAGCCGTGCACGGCTTCTCGGTCACGGTAGGTACATCCTGATACACAGTCGATAGGTAATCTCCTCCGTTGTAGGTCTTAAAGTTCCCATCGACGTCCCGTACGTAAATCTTAGACTGGATCCAGTTAGTGTCCTCCAGGATCTCATTGACTTCCAGTAGACGCACCACGTAAGTATGCATCAAGGGCATCAGCCTAGCCCTATCCTTCTTGAACGGGATATAGTTCATACGATCTTCAGCCGTCCATGTATTATACGCCTTCTGCTCCAGGTAACTATGGGTCGAACGTAGCTCCAAGGTATCCGTAGGATTCAACATCTGGTTCTTGACGTTCACCACGTCCATCATACACTCGCGAATATATTCCTTGGCATCAAAGATATACGGGTCCACTTGGGTCACGGTAGCAGCCTTCTGTAGCTGGGGTTCCTAAAAGTTCTCCAGCTCCCGAATGGTGGCATCGTACTTGATCTCCAGCAGCTGTATAGCATCGTCCTTGGCCTGTAGCTGAGCCCTCATGGATCGGCCATCATCTTTCCGAGGTCGTTTAGGAGCGACTGGGTTTCCGTATCCTGCGGTAGAGTCCAGGTCATGATCGGAGTCATCTGAGTTTCCGAAGGATTCCTCGAGTCGTCGAGCGGTAAGTGTTCTCTTAGATCTTCGCAGATTTGCACTAGCAGATTGAGTAAGGTCCTCTGCACCCGAGTCGCGGCTCCCTCACCATTTGGAAAAAACTATTGACTTTATGACATGGAATAAAAACGTTCAAGAGTTGACCTAGTTTTCGACCTGAGGTGACCCATGTTCACAAAAGTTCAAGACAACATGTATACAAGTATTCTGAAAGTTTCGTAACATTTTTTTTAATAAAAACTATTGCTTTTATGACATGGGATAAAAGCTTAACACAGAATTGTTAAAGTCCGCCTGTTTTTCGCCATCTTATAACCCATAAATTTTCGTTAAAAAAGACTGGCAAAAATATATATATAAACAATACATATTTCGAGAAAAATGGCAAATTCAAGCATGCATTATTATTTGTAACCTAAGTTTTTTTTATGGACATGAAAAATATAAACAACTCCAAATCATGCATCTAGAAGACCAATTTATTTCACTTAATAGCGTTACAAACAATTACAAGTTACCAATCTAAATCATTTTTGCCAATAATAATAATAATTTTATGTGTAAATATATAAAGAATATACCTATAAAAGTTGAAGGTTTAGTTATTACATCCAAGCAATAAAGTTACATGTTATTTCATTAAGTTAAACATATAATGTGTAAATAGTTTTATTAGGGCTCCGCAAAAATGTGTGCCCTATAGTTAACCACAGTGTCCGTCTGTCCACATTTAATATGATTTTTGTAAAGTTATTATCAGCAATTCAAGGTATCAAATTCATACTTTACAAACTTGCTCATAATCACCGTTTGCTCTTTTATGACAAGTAATGTAACTTATGCTAAAATATTGTGACATTTATGGCAGTTTATATACTTACAAATTATGGCAATTTTTAATGATTTTGTAATAAATTGAAACCGAAAAAGATATTATGTTCAAACCTTCTTTTCTTGTTTGCAGTAACAATACGCTTTCTTATGAGTAATGTAGCTAATGTTTAAATGATGACACATTTATGGCAGTTTGTATACTAATAAATCATGAAATGTTAATGGTTTTGAAAATAACCTAACGACATTTTAAGATATAATGTGCAAATTTCATTTCATACGTGCTCACAAAAAGTTATGTAACTTGTGCCTAAATATTGGCAAATGTATGGCCCTTTGTATACTTCAAAATATGACATTTTTATGGTTTAATTAATAACCTGAAAACGGTTCAAGATATTAAGTTCAAACTTTCCACGAATGCTAAGAGTTATAATAAACTTTTTTTGACAAGTTATGTCATTCATTCTTAAAGTTATGGCCCTTTTGTAAATTTTGGTTACAATGGTTTCATTATATTAAACAAAAATAAAACAAATTGATGTATCCTCGTAAAACTCACATACAAACAAGTGTTGTTAGACTTGAAACTATTATAAAATCTAAATCAACTATCACACACAAAGGTATTCTTAAATTCTAAAGCATAACAACATGCAGGTATATTTAAATTCTTAACTATTACAAAATCTAATCCAACTAGGAAAAGGTCACGCTCACAGCCATACAAAGGATGTTCACACAGCATTACAGTGTGTGTTTACACAATCATACAGAGTGTGATCACACAGACATACAGAGAATGTTCACACAGCCATACAGAGAATGTTCACACAGCCTTAAAGTGTGTGTCTACACAATCATACCGAGTGTTATCACAAAGTCATACATAGAATGTCCACACAGTCATACATAGTGTGTCCACACAGCCATACACATGATGTGTACACAGTCATACAGTCATACAGAGAATGTCCACACAGTCATATAGATAATGTTCACACAGTCATACAGAGAATGTTCACACAGCTGTACAGAATGTGTTCACACAGCCATATAGAATGTGTTCACACAAACATTTACTGTACAATAAAGATCTTTGAAATTGAAACCAATACATCTTGACAATAACATATTTAAATAGTACCTCATCGTGTTCATATCATGTTTTTATACATGGTTACAAGCAAGTATGAATTAGATACATAATACTATACATAAAAGGTGAGATTGATCAAAATGTGAATATGTCAATAGTCACAATTAAGAAACAACAACAAATTATACCAAAGGCTAGTTGGTAAAAAAATAAAAACCATGACCGAGTGTTGTCGGAAAATTGATCGTTTGCTCGCTATATAGTCGATACTGTGTAATTGCTAGTAATAAAATCATATATAATTATTTTCCTTTGAATTTGATAGATAAAATTTGGAGTTTTACCCAAATCAAGTATTAAGCAAATCATTGAGTTCTAAATGGGTCAATATCTACCAATTATTTTATTTTCAAAGCGAATGGGATATTTCTAATGGACCTAATGCCATTTTCTATTTCTCATGAATACCAGTTCTTCAAGTGTATATTTAAATTTTAGATAATCATATTGATAATTGATCAAAATAACCATTCCAATTATTTTGATCATTGTTTATGGTTTTGGGCCAATTTTACTCACCATGTTATAAACAGTTTGCCTGATTTTCCCTAATTATTACTCAGCACATCAAAAACTCTCGCTATGTATATATTTATACCAGTACGTGCTGGAGTTATAATATCCGCTAACATATGGTAAATGTCTTTTGAATTTGAACAAAAATGTCAGGCAATGCTTATTATAATGTTGTCAATTTCTTACGAAATGGTACAAAACAACAATTAAAGCAACTAAATGAAATTCCAGTTTAAACAGTTACACTGTATAGTACATGTAAATAGCAAAATACATAATACAAAAAGTGGTGGAGAGAGAACAAAAACAACATGGCCGTCTTGGCAAATTTACCACATTAATAACTGTGGGGAAAATGATAAGAGATACCAAACAACTATTACTTATATATTCTTTTTACAGAATTTGTATAATGAATTTCTGATTTTGAAAATATTGTTTTTTTTGCATACATGCAGAGGTAAAACAGCATGAGGCAAATTCCTCTGCTCTAGTACAACATCAGCTGTACTACCCCCGCACTGTACTAAAATGACTTCTTCGAGCACGGGGATGTTAGTTCTTATGCACCTGACAAGATGTTTCCTTCAAACATAAAAGTAAAAAACGAGGGCTTAATTTGAACAAAAATGTATGGCAATATAACATGGGGGAAAGCTTTTTATAAAGAGGTAGAAAAATAAAAAGGGTGTTATATGTTTAATATGATGTGTTCTTAAATAAATGTTGATATGTTTAATATGATGTGTCCTTAAATAAATGTTGAAGATCTTTAGGCCAATTAGTGTTCGACCATACATCAAATGATCATGACTTTCAGTTAAATAGTGAGTAACTATCACAAAATAACTTTTTTTTCCTTGCAAAATAAAATAAACTTGGCCAAAATTCAAGTAAATTGCCATCAACTTTTACATATATGGTGTCATATATCAATAAGAATAATGATATGTATTTATGTTGAAAAGATGGTCCAATAGTATACAGTGAAGTCGGTCTAGACTCAACTATGTACATTCTATTTCCTATACTTTAAAACATACAGTTTTTTGTTACTGTAGCAACATCTTCTACATGTATGATTAGTTTGAATGGGAACTAAAAGAGCGTCAACTCAAACAAAACCAGCTCCATCAGTTTCTCACTAGTACAGGATAGGGACTGGTCAAATAGAATATATATCATTCACACAAAAAATGCTACTAGGAAAACTAAGACAAAAAATATTTTCAGCAGTTTACCAAACAATTGAGATCTGTTCTATTGTTAGTTATGTGACTGAATTGAAGGAACTCATGCCAAAGTGAGATGATTCTGAGACAAAATGATATAAAAAAGGTCAAGACTGTCAATTTGTGAAAGTGCAGCTTTTTAAGAAATAATGCAGAAAACACTCCAAAGAAATCAAGATTTACTTAAACATAACAAATACCAATGAACATCCTTACTGGCTAGGTTAACCCTTCCTGTTGCACAAGAGGGGTTAACTTAAAACCTAGTACGTTCTCACTCTCTCCTCCACCTTCCTTCCGCACACCGGACAATTGGTGATGTTTTCTGCGCACGGCTCGCACAAACAATGGTGTGTGCACGGCAACAGTAGAATATTACAGTTATTTTCTTTACACTGGAAACAGTTCAGGATCCCTTTAAGACGCTTATTCTCTTCTATAGGGTCTGAAATATAAAGGAAGTTTTGTTGATTTTACTTATGGTAGCTTTTACATTTGATTTTAATATACTATATTATTTACAACAGATCTCAGCACAAGTTATTCGCATACATGTATGTCATGATTGTTTCTCAACTGAACTTCATACTATATTTACATTTTCCAAGTATATTGTGCCGAAAAAAGCTTGACATATAAAGGGAGGGGGGCATTTTAGTTGTACATTTGATAGATGCACACTCATATCAGTTTTGATGAATTATAATGTTAAAGGTATTTGACTCTTATGAGAAAAACAAAAACAAGCATACGTTTTGTGTACAAATAAAAAATATTAGCCTTTATAAATAAATTGTTCAATTAATAGCTACATGGTAAAATGTTTTCAGTTAAAAAGGCGCCAAAATATGTTTTATCTTTACACAAATCATGTTGATGTTTTTTTTTATTATTTATAATAAGAGATAATAATAATACTGCATTGAAATTATTATGTTTATTCTGTGCAACTATCTAGTTTTGAATCATATTATGCCCATTGAACTGCAAGGAGCAATGACTAATGCCATACATCATAATTTTTGGCTATGCTATTACACAAACATATATTTTCCATTACCTTTCTTTAACAATAATGCACTAGTCAATTGTACCCCCCCCCAGGTCCGAGGGTTTACCGGGGATAGCTGGGGAAATGGGCCCTGTTTTAACCTTTTAGGTGGCCCCGCAGTGCCGAGTGAATGCGGTGGTTTTGTCTTTGCGCCAACAAATTGATAATGTTAAATACCGCTGCTATGAGGTAGATTTTATAGGGCACTAATACTTTATATAAGATTTACATTTTTCTCGACGAAATTACAAGTATTTGGTTATGTTCTGATTCGGGAAATCATTCGATTAGCAAGTGGGGTACAGTGAAGATCGTCTCATTGTTAACTAGTAGTGTGCTTTATTAATTTTTGTTATTATAATTACAAACTAGAAGCGCCGCAATGCGACGAAACCAAGTTTTTGTTATGGGCAATCAGAAATTATAGCCAATTAATTTGTTGTATGAGCAAGTTCAATCATATAAGCCATATTCACACTAAGATTCATCACTATCCATCTATTCTAACTAAGTTGTTGGGCAGAAAAACATTTTTCTATTTTTAGGAACAGTGACCTTGACCCCACCTCCCAAGCTAGCTCTTCACAAAAGCTACCTTCGCTATAAGTTTCATCAATATCTATCAATGCTAACTAACGTTATTGGGCAGAAACCATTTTTCTATTTTTAGTAACAGTGACCTTGACCCCACTCCCCTCAAAAGAAATTTCAAGCTTGCTCTTCACATAAGCTACTAGTACCTACACACAAAATTTCGTCAATATCTATCAATCCTAACTGAAGTTATTGGGCAGAAACCATTTTTCTATTTTTAGTAACAGTGACCTTGACCTTAGCCCCACCCCCTCAAAAGCAATCCCAAACTAGCTCTGTACATAAGCTACCTACACACCAAGTTTTATCAATATCTATCAATGCTAACTAAAGTTATTTGGCAAAAAAACATTTTTCTATTTCAAGTAACAGTGACATTGACCGTAGCCTCTCCCCCCTCAATAGCAATCCCAAGCTAGCTCTTCACATAAGCTACCTACACACCAACTTTCGTCAATATCTATCAATCCTAACTAAAGTTATTGGGCAGAAACCATTTTTCTATTTTTAGTAACAGGCGACCTTGACCTTAGCCACACACCCCTCAAAAGCAATCCCAAGCTAGCTCTTCACATAAGCTACCTACACACCAAGTTTCATCAATATCTGTCAATGCTAACTAAAGTTATTGGGCAGAAACCACTTTTTTATTTTAAGTAACAGTGACCTTGACCATTTTTCTATTTTAAGTAATAGTGACCTTGACCTTAGCGCCTTCTCACTCAAAAGCAATCCCAAGCTAGCTCTTCACATAAGCAACGTACACACCAAGTTTTGTCAATATCTATCAACGCTAACTAGAGTTATTGGGCAGAAACCATTTTTCTATTTTTAGTAACCGTGACCTTGACCTTAGCCCCACCCCCCTCAAAAGCAATCCCAAGCTAGTTCTTCCCATAAGCTACCTACACACCAAGTTTCATCAATATATATCAATGCTAACTAAAGTTATTGAACAGAAACCACTGTTTGACGCCCGCCCGCCCGCCCGCCCAACGACAACCTCATTCTAATAACCCGGTTTTCGTTGAAAACCTGGTTAAAAAGGACATACAAATACATGTATTGTTTCTGTGTTATTAACTCTTGTTTCTGTGTTATTAATATTTATTTTTTATTTTGGTATTGTTTGTGCTACCAACAAACGAATGGGAGTTAAGTCGTGCAGAGGGCTGTGAGTGACATGATAATGATTCCGGACATTACTACAATGCAGAAGCATTCATCACTGTGTATAGGAACATTGAGCCATTCATCGTGTTATGTCTAATCAGGGAATCAGTGCATGTTTGAATGTTATTGATTTGTCAGTATACAAACAAAAAAATACCCCGCTTGTTGGCACACCCACATTGTGTTCCTTTGTTTATTTAACTAGATTAAGATAATAAATATTTTATGTTTGACATGAAATGAAATGAAATAGAAAATATCAAGTCATTTGATTACACTTTAAAAAAAAAAACGCGCCAATTTGTATGGGTAAGTAACGTCATTTCAGAAATTATGTTGAAATTGTGTCCCAGCCCTGTGTGTGCTGACGTTTGATTTTGAACCGAGTGGGTTAAAATTTTAAAACAGTGAATTATATCTATTTGATATATCTTTTTTAAACCACCAGAAAGCATATAATAAATAACAATTATTTTTGCATGTGTTAGTGCTGTTTTAATGCAAGAGGGCACATTAAGTCTTGCAGATTTCCCAAGAAGCGCTGGCGGCATTCATATAGGATACTTGCACATACATTACATCATGAAAACAACTGATAAACTATTAAACATCGAGCCATCAATTAAGATCCCCACCAGTATTAAATGACTCACTCACCAGATTCTGGGAGGTTCATGGCAGCACCACCAAACGCCCCTGAAACACAATTTTTCAAAACAAGATTATCGACTATGTTCTTAATTGGACGATGTAAATGTGTACTACAGTTGAATTTGAGAATTAGTCCTTTCTGTAAATCTCTTAACTAGACACAAGCTAATGCCACGAAACAAGGTTGTCAATTTGCGATATCAAAAGGTTTGGGCAACGTTCCTTAATGACCCTTAAGTGTGACCTTTGACCAGAAGACATGGGTCCTGCATGCAAAATACTTTCTTGCTAGATGAAGTAAAGTGTCATACAAATTGCAGCAGAACAATTTACAATGCTGATTAACATTCCTGATACTTTTTATGTGTATAAATGTAATACTTTCGAAGCTACATGTGACAAACATTGGTTCAGATCATTTGTTTCTAATCAAAGGGCATGAACAGCATGAAATGGCACAACATCGCAAGGGAAATATTTCCCAGGCTGACGGACATTGCTATTAAGTGTCTTGTCTGTAGGTGAAATACTTTTGGAGCTACCAGTAACAAAATATTGTTCAGACCCTTTTTCAGACTAGAGGTTCATAGCTCTTGCTAGATATAATGAACTGTCACAGAAACAGCAGGAGCAAAATTTCTCTTTCTGACCAACATGAGGTTTCATATTACTTTGCAGATACTTGCAACACAACACGATTCAGACCTTTTTACTAATTAAAATGCCACAATTACTAATTAAAATGCCACAACTCTGGTTAGACAAATACCGGTAGTAAAATGTAACAGAAATCGTATCATTTCCCATGCTGACCAACATTGCTATGAAGTTTCATGTTTTAAGGTGGAATAGTTTTGGAGCTGCGGGCACATAATTTTTCTGATCATTTGTTTCTTATTAACCAGCCATAACTCTTGTTTTGAAATAAGTAGGTTTTAAATCAAGTACTTATGACAGACCAGAGAAAGTTTAAAGATTGTTTAAAGAATATTTGAACATTATCGGATGTTAAGGTCAGGGAAAACTAACCCTGCTCCTCTGGATCAGTATCATCATCTGGTATCGGCTCTCCCCTCTCCTGTCGGCCAGCTAGAATCTTAACAAGCTCATCTGCTGTGAACCTCAGCGTTCTTTGGCTGGGATCTGAAAGATAAATTTAATAAACACTTAAGAACCATTTTAAGGTCAAGGGAATTAACTGTTTAAGGTCTGTTTTTTTCTGGCAGCGAGTTTAAATCTAAAGGAATTCATCTTACATAAACCTCAGCATTCTACGACTGGGATATCTGAATAGGAAAACAACTTTTAACATAATTGTGTTTTGCGTAAAATACATTACCACGCACTCTTAAATTTAACAGACCCTAGATGTTTTTGCGAAATTAAATATCTAAACATACAGAACTTAACTCTGGGTAATTTGAAAACGTCAAAAACCACTATTTAAAATTAAATACGCGTTCCTTAATTTTAGCTCACCTTTGCCGTAGGCTGAGGATGAGCTTTTAGGATCGATGATTGTCCGTCGTCCGTCCTCCGTCGTCTGTCGTCCGTCCACACTTAGTTTGTTAACACTCTAGGGGTAACATTTTTGCCTCAATTGTCACGAAACATGGTCAGGATGTTTGTCCCAGTAATTACTCGGACGAGTTCGAATATGGGTCATCTGGGGTCAAAAACTAGGTCACAGAGGCTAAATATGGAAATACCTTGTTAACACTCTAGAGGTAACTTTTTCAGCCAAAATATCCTGGAAATTTGTCAGAAAGGTTGTTTCGATGATTTCTAGCTCAAGTTCGAATATGGGTCATCTGGAGTCAAAAACTAGGTCACAGAGCCCAAATATGAAACTACATTGTTAACACTCTCGAGGTAACATTTTCAGCCAAAATATCCTGGAAATTTGTCAAAAAGGTTGTTTCGATGATTTCTAGCTCAAGTTCGAATATGGGTCATCTGGGGTCAAAAACTAGGTCACAGAGCCCAAATATGGAAATACCTTGTTAACACTCTAGAGGTAACATTTTCATACATCAGAGATGCCAAACCCCTGTTATTGCCCTGTTATCAACAAGTCTATAGCACAAAGTTTTACTGAGATGAGCGATATAGGGTCATCTTGGCCCTCTTGTTTTTAAAAGTTGTCAAAGTCAATAAAACAGCAATCTTCTGTTTGTGGTGTGTTTTCGTTTTTCATATTGGGAACTCAATGTAAAGTACGCCTCGTGGGAATCAAATTCACAACCTCTTGGGTGAGAGACAGACACCTTATTGCCAATAGACCACTCTCACCCATGATGATATGTGTAATTGTGATGACGTGAGTGCAAAAATGGAATCTAATGATTCACCAGTGAGACAGGGAAAACTGACGAAAAGGGTGGTGGTTTGCAATGTGCAGAATAAATAATGATGAAAGCAGTAGAAAGGCGACAAGAAACTTAGGAACTGGGGACAATGATACGATGGGTAGAAACGTTGACAGAATTGGAAGAAACAGGCATAAAAACAACGGCAACGGGAGGGCTAATAATTGCAACAGAAATATAATCAAGGCCATCAGGAAGAGTAACAATGGTAATAGGAATGATAACTACAGAGCTGGGAGGGATAATAATTGCCACATTACAGAAACAACAGTGACAATAACGACACTCAGAGAGTAACAACAATGGCATCAATTGAAATTAGAGCGATGTGGTGCGTATGCACAACCGTTTATTTTCAGTTGAACAAGGGGCATAACCCAACAATTATTTCAGCCAGAGTTGTAGGCTTTGTAAGTGTGCGTATTATCAATAGCAATAAGCATACCAAGTTTCATTTGGATATCTTAAATTGTGTTTTAATTATATGGGGCAACAAAGTAGATGATGGGTAGCAATGAAGGCAGGAGTGTAAATAACGGCGTAAGGAGGGGTAGCAATGAAGGCAGGAGTGTAAATAACGGCAATAACAGGGGTAGCGAAGAAGACATGAGTGTTAACAACGGCAATGACAGAGTTAGCAATAAAGGCAGGAGTGTAAACGATGGCGGTGGCAGGGGTAGCAATGAAAGCAGAAGTGTAAACAACGACAATGGGAGGGGTAGCAATGAAGGCATGAGTGTAAATAACGACACTGGTAGGAGTGTCAAAGAAGGCTTGAGTGTAAACAACGGCAATGTCAACGTAAGCAATGAAGAAAGGAGTGTAAACAATGGCGGTGGGAGGGGTAGCAATGAAGGCGGGAGTGTAAACAACGGCGGTGGGAAGGGGGAGCAATGAAGGCGGAGTGTAAACAACGGCGTTGGGAAGGGATAGCAATGAAGGCGGAGTGTAAATAACTGCCATGTGAGGGGTAGCAATGAAGGCAAGAGTGTAAACAACAGTGAAGGAAGGTGTAGCAATGAAGGCAGGAGTGTAAATAACGGTAGTGGCAGGGGTAGCAATTAATGCAGGAGTGTAAATAAAGGCAATGGGAGACGTAGCAATGAAGGCAGGAGTGTAAATAATGGCGGTGGGAGAGGTAGCAATAAAGACAGGAGTGTAAACAATGGTAATGGGGTGGGTAGCAATGAAGGCAGGGGTGTAAAGAACGGCAATGAGAGGGGAAACAATGAAGGCATGAGTGTAAATTACGGCAATGGGAGGGGAAGCAATGAAGGCAGGAATGTAAAAAACAGCAATGGGATGGGAAGCCATGAAGGCAGGGGTGTAAAGAACGGCAATAGGAGGGGAAACAATGAAGGCAGGAGTGTAAATAACGGCTAGGGGAGGGAAGCAATGAAGGCAGGAATGTAGATAACGGCAATGGGATGGGAAGTAATGAAGTTAGGGGTGTAAATAACAGCGTAGAGAGGGGTAGCAATGGAGGCAAGAATGCAAATAACGGCGGTTGGAGGGGTAACAAAGGCAGGAGTGTAAAATTACGGCAATGGGAGGGTTAGCAATGAAGGGCGGAATGTAAATAACGGCAATAGGAGGGGTAGCAACGAAGGAAGGAATGTACATAGCGGCAATGGGAGGATTAGCAATAAAGGCAGGAGTGTAAATAACGGCAATAGGAGGGGTAGCAATGAAAGCAGGAGTGCAAATAATGGCGGTGGGAGGGGTAGCAATAAAGGCAGGAGTGTAAACATAGGCAATGGGATGGGTAGCAATGAAGGCATGGGTGTAAAGAACGGCAATGGGAGGGGAAACAATGAAGGCATGAGTGTAAATAACGGCAATGAGAGGGGAAGCAATGAAGGCAGGAATGTAAAAAGCGGCAATGGGATGGGAAGCTGTTAAGGCAGGAGTGTAAATAACGGCTATGGGAGGGAAGCAATGAAGGCAGGAATGTAGATAACGGCAATGGGATGGGAAGTAATGAAGGTAGGGGTGTAAATAACATCGTAGAGAGGGGTAGCAATGAAGGCAAGAATGCAAATAACGGCGGTTGGAGGGGTAACAATAAAGGCAGGAGTGTAAATTACGGCAATGGGAGGGGTAGCAATGAAGGCCGGAATGTAAATAACGGCAATGGGAGGGGTAGCAATGAAGGAAGGAATGTACATAGCGGCAATGGGAGGATTAGCAATGAAGACAGGAGTGTAAATAACGGCAATGGGAGGGGTAGCAATGAAGGCAGGAGTGCAAATAATGGCGGTGGGAGGGGTAGCAATAAAGGCAGGAGTGTACCATGAAAGGTTGAGCGTAAATAACGGCAATGGGAAATGTAGCAATGGATACAGGAGTGTAAATAACGATGATGGGACGAGTAGCAATGAAGACAGGAGTGTAAATAACGGCGGTTGGAGGGTATTAATGAAGACAAGAGTGCATATTCCGGCGGTTGGAGGAGAAGCAATAAAGGCAGGGATGTAAACAACGGCGAAAGGCGGGGTAGGATTGTAAATATCAATGATGGGAGGGATAGCAATAAAAGCGGGAGTGTAAACAATGGTGATGGGAGAGGTAGCAATGAAAGCAGGAGTATAAACAGGAGTAAACATGAGTGTAAACAACAGTTATGGCAAGGGTAGCAATGAAGACAGGAATGTAAACAACAGCGATAGGAGGGGTTACAAAGAAGGCAAGAGTGTAAATAGCAATGATGAGATGGGTAGCAATGAAGGCGGGTGTGTAAACAATGGCGATGGGATAGGTGGCAATGAAAGCAGGAGTGTAAAAAAGCCATTGGATGGGTATCAATGACTGCAGAAATGTAAACAAAACCGGGGAAGCTGCCGGACACACGTCAAGTCAATATTTGTTTATTGTCGGATACCATGTTGCATATCAACATAAGCTATTTATAGCTTATTTCCACAAAAAAGATCAAGCTGTCAAATAAATGAGTGAACGCTGAAAGAAATTATAGGGGCATAACAGCTTATGTTAAGGGCCAAATATCTTGTTAGACAAAATGAAAAGTGAAGAAAATCACAGGTGCATGATTCCCCAGGATGACAAACATTCCTGTGAAGTTTTGTGTAAAACCTTTGGAGCAACATGCGTCACAAGATCTTTTAAATCAATATTTTACTAAGTCAATGGAAATAACTCTTGTTTGCTGGAATGAAATGTGACATAAATGACAATTGCACAACAACCCATGCTGACCAAAATATCTTCAAAGTTTGATGAGTGTATGTGCAATACTTTTGGTGCAACATGCGACAAAATAGTTCTGTTTTTAATATATGCCAAGTCAGTGGCTATAACTTGTTTACCCAAGAAAAAAATGTGACAGAAATGACATGTACACAACAGCCCATGCTGAACACCATACCTATAAAATTTCATGAGTGTATTCGCAATTTATTTGGAGCTTCATATGACACAAATTTTTAAATGCAATTGGCCGAACCCAAACAGTAAACAAAGGGCCCATATTGCTCACCTGATTAAAATGACCTACTAGTCGGTGGTTATTTAGGACGTTGCTGCTTGCTAAGAAAAAAGGTGGTTGCCAAGTTATTTGATGGTTGATAAGGGGGTAGTCCTTTCAAAGGAAATCGATAGGACACAATACGTTGTAGGTTGGTTGTTCCCAAGGACAATATGGTAAAGGAAGCTAAATGTAACTAAAGTTGCTAAAGAGGTCATTGGTTGCTATGGATGAAGGAGGATGCTAAGCAAAAAGTTGGTTTCTAAGGAAGTCATTAGTTGTGAAGGAAATCATCGGGGGTTAAGGTAGTAAGTGGTTACTTAGGAAGTAATTGGTCCCCAAGGTAGTCATTGGTTAACAAGGAAGTTATTGGTTGCTATGAATGAAGGTTGTTGCTAATAACTATTATTGGTTGCTTATAAAAATTATAAATTGGAGTTCATAAAAAAGTCGTTGGTTGCTTTGAATAAAGTTAATTTACAAGGAAGTCATTGGTTGCTAAGGAAGTATTTGGTTACTTATGAAGTAACTGGATGCTCGGGATGATCTGGTTGCTAAGGAAGAAAGTTCTTAAAAAAGAAGTCATTGGTTTCTATGACTGAAGGTAAATGTAAATGTCATTTGGATCAAAGGAAGTCATTGGTTGCAAAAAAAGTCATAGGTTGTTATGGACGTATGTACTTGCTAAGGAAGTGAATGGTTGCTAAGAAAGTCATTGGTTGCTAAGGAGTGTTCATTTTTTGCTTAAAAAATAAGTGAATGCTAAGTAGGTCAATGGTTACCAAGGAAGTAATTGGTTGCTTAGGATGTCATTGGTTGCACAGCATGTCATTGGTTGCTAAGAAGGTTGCCTCAGAAGAAAATGGTTGCTGATGAAGTCATGGGTCGCTAAGGAAATCTTTGGTTGCTTAGTAAGTAAGTGGTTGATAAGAAAGTCATTGGTTGCTATGGTAGTCAGTGGTTGCTGATGAAATTATTAGTAACCACAACAGGTGGCTTCATATCAAAGGTCTGGGCCTTGCTATTTCAAAGATTTCAAAGATTTTACAATTAATTACATACTATTTAAGTATAAAGGAAATCTTGGAACCCCAGGGCATGCCCAGTTTAACCACAAGGGGTATTATTTGAACATTTTCATAAACGGTCACAACATAAGGCTACTATTGAAGTAGATATAAAACCTGAAACCCCTAGGGCGGGGCAAACTAAAGTTATTCAGTACTAACCATTTTTCTACTTTTAGTAACAGTGGCCTTGACCTTCACCACAACTGTGGATGCCACAAACAGAACCTCATGAAAGGTCTCTATTAACTCTTCCTTTATACCAAATTTGGTCACAATATGTCATTCCTATCGGTATCATTTTTCTGTTTTTTAACAACAGTGACCTATATACCAAGTATAGTCACCTTATGTCAAACCTTACTTAAATTATTTTATAACATTAGTGAGTTTCACGCCGCACTGCCGCTTACCTGCCTGAACAAGGACATATCCCATTCTAATAATCAGGTTTTAATTTGAAAAAACCTGGTTAAAAATATAAAAACGTGCATGTCAAAAGCAATAAAAAAGCAACCATTGGCCATAAGTTTTATTGAGGGATAATATGGAGTTATGTAATCAAATTGTGTGATGGCAACTGTGTCAAGTATGAGGGCCAATGAATGAATATTATTTGATATCTGAGTTAAAACCCAAAGCAGCGGAAAATTAAACTTTTTTAAGCCGATTAAGGGCCATAATTTGTATTTAGGATCAAATGGAGTTATGTAACCTAAGTGTGTGATGGCTGTAAACAACTGTGTGAAGTATTCAGTCCATTGAATGGTAATGATGTAATTAGTGAAAATCCAAGCTTGTCAATTTAATGAAGGGTATAGAAGTTATTAGAAAAAATCTCAACTTGCCCTCTAACTTTAACCTTACATAATGTGCCCTAAAACTTTTACCTATGGCCCTTATTAGTTAATCAGAGGCCATATTTTGTATTTAGGATAATATGGAGTTATGTCATTTCATTGTTTGATGGTCCTAGACAACTGAGTGAAGTATTAAGTGAATTGAATGAAGGGTGTTGGGAGTTTTAGGTGAAAATGCCAACTAGCCCTAAAATTTTAACCGGACGCTCACGCCTGTGTGAGTAGTAAAGCCTCCTTATTCTTTGAAGAGTCAGGCTAAAAACTTGGGAATTAACAACATGTGAATAACACTCCTGAACGCCCAAGTATCAGAATGCCACACAAACAATTATATAGGCTTATATAGCAAAAAAATACTACGTTCAAAAGGTTGCTGTTTTGTTGGCTCTAAAAGTAAGGGGTACTGGTCTTGTGCGCAAACTTCTGCCAAATAATTTTAAAACTCTATGACAAAGTTATGGATCGGACACAACAGTTTTCATATTTTAGCGACATAGACCTTGACCTTAATAACAAGAAATGTCTGTATAAATTCCTTCTGAATTCCAAGTTTAGTCAAGTCCACCTACCTAAAAGTATTCAGTTTCAACGGTTTTTCTTTTATTAACAGTGACCATGACCTTGACCCCAGGGGCACCAAACGCAATCCAATGAAAATTGTCCATAAACTCTTCTTTAACACATAGCTTAGTCAATATATATTTTAACCCGAACTAAAGTCATCCAGTTTCAATTTTTTATTTTTTATTTTAATGTATTAGTGAACTTGACCCCAAACGCAATCCCATGAAAAGGCTCCATAAACTCTTCATAAATACAAACTTAAATCAAGACATGTCCATCCTTACTAAAGATATTTTGTTTAAACTAGTTCCCTATTTTAAGTGAAAGTGGCCTTGACCTTGACCCCAGGGAGGCCACACGCAATCCTATGAAAGGTTTCCATAAGCTCTTTCTTAATAGAAAGTTCAGTCAACATACGACATCCCTAACTAAAGTTATTCATTTTCAACTGTTTTTCAACTTTTAGTATCAATGACCTTGACCTTGACCGTAGGGGGCCAAACGCAATCTCGTGAACTTATCCTATCCTACAAAGTTTGGTCAAGATATGTCAACCCTAAATTAATTATTCAATTTCACAGGTAAGTTTGATGACGCCTGAAACCCTGGTTAAAACCCTATGCCCCCCAGTGTGACCAGCTTTGACCCCAGTGGCATTTTTGAACCGTATAGGTAAAAGGCACATACATGAGGCTACCTTCCAAATAGCAAGGGACTCGGCCATGCCGTTTCAGATAAAAAAAATTCCAGGGACCACTGAGGCGGGGCCAGCTTATACTCCGTAAACATTGATTTGAACAATCTTTGTAAACAGCCACTAGATTAAGCTACTTGCCCAATATCAAAAGTATTGGCCATGCTGTTACAAAGAAAAAGATTTTACCATACAAGTATATAAAAAAACCTGGGACCGCCAGGGCTAGGGCATTTTTCACACGAGGTACAAAATTTGAACAATCTAGGTGAAGGTCTACTTCAGGCTGTATACTGAATATCATGGGTCTGGGCCATGAGGTTTAAGAGATGTTTAAAGTTTTAACATGTTGATGCTGGACGCCAGACCCTGGGCATTGGGAGATTAAGAAAGGTAGGCTAAAAATCAGCTGACCTACCCGAATAGTTTCAGGTATTTTACAGGAACCATACATACCAGTTATTTGCTTTTTCCTTATTGCATTTATGAAAATGGTACTGTTAAATGCGCTAACATTTCATGAATAATAACCTTGTTACATGCACATAACTTCAATAACTTCATATACCGGTTTATATATGTATAGAGCGAAAAATCGCCATCTTAAGACTTTAAAGTAAAGAAAATCACTATCCGTACTGCGTCCGTTGAACTCATGGATTGCCAGGCGGACTGCGGCCCTCGAGTAGCCCATTTCAAGCACAGCTTTGGCAGCATCCCTCTCAATCGGGTCTGAAATACAAGTAATAATTTATTATAAATTGAATTTCCTTGAGAAAATTGGTGCAATGCATATATGCCCTTCTTCAGATTATTATACATAAAGATAATGAAAGGAACTCCCTACACTGTTACAAATGACATGACATATGAATATATATATTCAGAAGAATACTCTGCTAAATAATCTTACTTAGTTTCGGACAATAGGATATAGCATTGTAGATATATTGAGCAGAATAAAGGTATGAACCTTACCTTCGACCTACTCAGGTCTCAAATCAATAGGAGCATATACTGATCTTGAACAATGTGCACAAAAAGTTTGAGGTCTCTATAACAAGTCAATCGCAAGTACAGCCTCCGCGGCCTAGTTGTAAGGGCGTCCCTTAATTTTGAGGGTATACAATATAATAAGGAAACACTGTTTTTCACCCACCTCAGATAAGTAGATCCAATAATTTAACCATGCTAGAAATTCTTATCTTGCCCACGGGCGAAGATGAAATACGCGTATGAAACATTTTAATGGTCATCACATTGTAATTACCTCCCTTGTTGAATACTGTCGTCTGTAGCATCATTAAAACCTTGTCTTGTGGCAATATTTAGAACGCTAATAAATTATTTCTCGCTTCAAATGTCACCATAAAACAGCTTTCAGGCACCTTTCAAGAAATAATGCTTCACTCTCCTTATAACTATTTAAAGACCGATTTGACTATTAACATAATCTGAATCACTGCATATCCATGACAACCACGAATTATCGCATATCCATAAGCAATTATTTTCACTACGCACAAAAGAGTTCCAGCAAAAACACACTTTTTTACTTAATTTTGTTTAACTGAGATGGGAGAAAAAACATCTACCATAGCCGCTCGTGTATTACTGCAAAATAGAGTTATCTTACGAGGGTCGGGATGAGCCTATCTTACACTCTCGGCCATGAAAGATACTTATACTGGACCAAACATTAATAGAGGTCATCTTATGACCATGACAGAAGTGGATACAAAATTGAAGAGTCTACAACAAATATTTCACAATATATCTTTGGTCGGAAACCTTTTTTCTTATAAAGGTCATATTGACATTTTACCTACACTACCAATCACGCGTTTTTCACAAAACGTTACCGCGTATCACCCCGTTCAGCTACTGCTACCACGTATGACTTCCGAAAACATGCATGTGGCAATGCGATGCGGCTTATAACAGGTGCCATGGATTCAAAAAAAGATTGTAGGTTGTACCATGCTCACAGTTATGCATTCACCCAATTGCGAGGTAAACAATTACATCTCCCACACTTCATAATTAGGCCACTGGAGTGTGTGTCAAAATATACCAGCAAAAGCGCTTTAACGCCTTTTTGGAAGAGTTTGCACCAGTAGAGCAGATCGTGGTTATTGTACACTTTTAAAGGTGTCAAAATTAATAATAAAAAAATGAATTTTAGTTTCATTGCTCAACCTGTCTGTTTAGATGTGATTTGTTTCGTAAGTTATTTTTTAAAGATTTTCGGAAAATCAGAATTGAAAGTGAGGTCAAACACCCATTCAAAATTCACACCGCATAGTTGAAGGCCTTCTTGCCTCGTTTTCGTGTGGAAAATTCCCCTAAACGTCACTAGCTATTTAAAAATTATTTCTAATAATACGCTACATTGTATTCCTTATGAGGGCATTCAAAATTCAGATGAGAGTGCAAATAAGCTGACACAAGCATCTGAAAACTTTCACAGTAACTGTCGCAAAGCATTATTTTTAGGGATAAAACTACGTTTTGAGTACAAACCAAGTAACTTGTAGATAACGGGTCTAGTTCGAACGAGTTCATACAAGAATAATACAACTGGCTAGAATTATATTTACAGGACTGGAACAAAGAAATAGCCTTCAAAAATGGAAAACATCTAGCTTAATTACCGTTAAATAATACTTCGCAACGCCGCGTATATAGCATTGACTTGACATGGGGGGACGTGGGGCAAATTAAATAAATAAACGCGGTGTGTGATATGCTTATATCGCGGGGTATCATGATAAATAGATTAAAGAAATAACGTCTGTGGTAAGGAAATATCGCGGCACATAAGGAAATCTGCAAAACAAGCGTGGTTGGTAGTTAACGGTAGTCCCGAACCAAAAATCAATAGGAACCATCTACTGAAAGTGACAAATGTCTATACAAACTTTGGAGATTCTTGACCAAGTCATTCAAAAGTTATCGAGTTGAAACTAAAGTGTGATGTCAACTTTAAAGTAATCTACATCAACTTCAAAGTAATCCACGTGTCTGCCATCACGTTTTGTTTGATTTTCTTTTCCTAATAAAAAGTTTCTTTTTAGTGTTACCCGTGTTCTGCATGTCCAGGTTGGCTTGGCCTGGAACAACAACAGACTCCTGCAACAGAGTGGGTTCAAAGTTAACACAAAGTATTTCTTAACTTCAGAAAGAAAAAAACCTTCTAAAATAGCATTCCAACTATACACCAACAGTAACAAGGGGGCTTAGCGCAAAATGGTTGTAACTGACATTTTTTGCACAAAATATATATTTTTATATTTTAAGTTATTTAACAAGGCTCCCTAATATCCCAAAATATAATATCTATATCGAAGGAAAAACAACAACAACTATTTTGTCAAAGGTTACACCATTTATTTTTGGTTCAAATTGATTGTAACTGTATAGAAACACTAATGTGTCAATAACTATGGTGTCATATTACTGCCGTTAGATAACCTTATAGCGTTCGCTAATTGTTTCGTGGTAACCACCTAATTTTCGCGAGACTCAAAACAGGCTTGAAAGTGCCCAGAACTGCCACCAATTACCCTATTATTCAGCTGTACAACACTAACTTACTAGTTATGGTTTGCAAATTCCTATTAATAAGTAACATAATAACAGGCTAACTAGATAAGATTCGTGTTATCACTTTATTAATATTTATAAAAACACTTTTGGCTTCTAGCAGTAACTGGTTATCTAGTTATGGTTTGCAAATTCCTATTAATATGTTATATCATTATAAGATTCGTATTACCACTTATCTATTAATATATTTAGACAACTGGTTATCTACTTATGATGTGCATACTCCACTTAGTAAGTGGTAACACGAATCTTATCTAGCAGAAAAAGAGATATTGAAATAATTTCAGTATTGATATGTTTTGGAGTTTGAAGTCATGCTGGTGTTTATGAATTTCTGTGAAATAGATTTTTTGTAATTCATGAGCTATGTTCATTGAAATAATGATTGTGTGTTTATAAAAAGCAAAGAAGTATATTTATTTAAGTAGGTTTAATAATCATGAATTCTGGAGAAGATGCAGAAAAGAAGTATACTTATTTAATGCAGAAAGATATGCAGTATCAACTGCTTACCTAGTGATTTATTCTAAAACGTTCTTCCTTTTTGGATATTCATATATTAAAACAAAACAAAATGTAAATTATGGGAACTGATATTTTTTAGAATGTCTGTTACAACCACTTAGCACTAGGCCCATGAATTGCATTGATAAGTTATGATTATTCTCATTGCAGACAAATAGTATTCAACTCATTATGAAAAAAAATCTTGATACCTGGTCTAGTACCAATTATATTAGGGTTACAGGGTTTTGAAAGTGTGGAAAACCAAACATATGCACTCATTCATGCACCTCATTGAACTGTGCATTATAGGCAGCAGCATAAACCATGTCGTTGTACATTGTAGTCTTTGCTGTAACAAAGAGCGAAGGCCAACTCTCATCTGTAATTCCGTATTGATCAAAGGGCATAACTCAAATGAGTTAAGGCCAAAAAATATCTGTGTTTACGGTAACATGCCGAAAACAAATAGCATTGTTAAATGTTTGAAATCATAACCCTTTCTTCGACTAATTAGCCAATCACGGACATGGAACTCCCTTTGTCTTTTAGCAGAGCAGGGGAATGGGACAGGGTGAAATTTCCGCCAAACTATGGTATAAAGTTCAATGCTGTTGAACATCTCAGGCATTTAATGCCCGCAATAAGAGGACATTTTATGACGTCCACTGAAGGATGATGCATTTAATTTTTGAACTTTTACCTTTATGCCTAAAAAGGATTAGGGTCGGCGAGGGAAAAAAGAGTGGGTCGGGCTACCGTAAACACAGGTATTTGTTTGGCCTTAAGTGATAGGACTTGTTCGACATGAGAATTTTGGCACACTATACAATTTTTCATGATAATATTTTTATAATGATGGAACCAATGGCATGTATGACAAGGTAAATTTAGGAGCCTTTCTTTTTAACAATTGTGTACCTCTTCCTCTAACTGTTCCTGCTGAGCAGCCGCTTGCAACATCTCGCGAACAATGCTGCAGTTGGGGAACCTGCGGGTGTGTACCAGCCATGGATTATCACCACGGTTCCAATGTTGAAATTCACCACCACATGCGTAACATATACACAGTTCATTGACGTCTGAAAACATATAAAAAAAACCCATAAAATGTTAGCATGTTAGAAACATTCAAAGACCTTTTCATCTCTCAAATGCTGCTGTAGTTGGGAACCAGTCCATGGGTTCCAGCTACTAGTTGTTTTCTTTCCGTTCCAACACTAATTATCACTGTCACACGTGAAATATCAACACAGGTTGCCTTAAACAATGACACCACAAGATATTTCTAAAACAACATGCCCCCATTGCCCTACATTGTCGGAAACATGTGATATGCAACATGAAGGTGTAAAAAAAAGAAATGCATTGAAAATGAGCAGACGTTGACCTTTGACCCAAAGAACAAATAGATCTGCCTTTAAAAAATCATGGTCATATGTCAAGATATTCTCAAGTTATTTTGCATAAGTTTTCATACCACTTTGTATTGTAAGCTTGATATTTGACCTATGACAAATAAATTAGGACTACGGTCACAGTATGTCTTAACAAGCTCAGTAATCTTCAGCTGCCGTTGGTTATGCACTCAAAATTAAATATATTTTTACATAGTTACTCACAGCCAGTACCAAGCTACAGTTAACAGTTATAAAACTTTAAAGAAAATGCCAAAGTCTGTAAAAAGTGAAAAAAGCCAAAATATAAAAAGGTTTGTTGTAACCTAAATCTTTTACATTTGTTCCAGGGTCTAACAGGCCACATGCCAGACACTGGTGGGGGAACAATTAGACAACCTTATACTAATAATCAGGTTTTACTTTGTAAAAACCTGGTTAAAAAATAAAAATGTGCCTGTAAAAGCAGTAAAAAAGACAACCAATAACCATAATTATTATTAAATAGTATTTGGGGATAATATGGAGTTATGTAACCTAATTGTGTGATGGCTACTGGGTAAAGTATGAAGGCCAATGTATGAACAGTATTTGATATCTAAGTTAAAACCCAAAGTTGCCATATATCAAACTTGAACCAACTTCTTAATGAAGTTATGTAACCTTATTGTTTGTTGGCCGTAAACAACTGTGTGAAGTTTTAAGTCCATTGAAGGGTAAAAACGTAATTAGTGAAAATCCAAACATGCCCTAATACTTATCCTATCTTCCCAAGTCATCAGAGGCAATAATTTGTATTTAAAATGAAATGGTGTTACGTTACCTAACTTAAAATTGTTTCCAATTATTGTGTAGAGTATTATGTCAATAGAATGAAGAGTATAGAAGTAAAAAAATCCCAACTTGCCCTTAAACTTTGACCTATCTTCCTAATTCAACCAGGGGCTATAATTTGTATTTAAGATAATATGGAGTTATGTAACATCATTGCGTGGTGGTCCTGAGCAACTGCGTAAAATATTAAATGAATTGAATGAAGGGTATTGGAGTTATACGTGAAAATGCAAACTTGCCCTAAAATTTGAACCGGATGCGGATGCGTGGGTGAATAGTAAAGCCTCCTTATTCTTCGAAAAGTAAAGCTAAACACTTGAGCTATCACAGAATGTAAATTATACCCCTGCACGCCAAAGTGTCGGAATGCAAAATAATTTTAAAATCTGCCATTGTGTGACAAACATATGGACTGTGCACAACAATCATCAGGAAGGCTAATATAGCAAAAACTACTAAGTTCACAAACGGTTGCTGTAAAGTTGGCCTCACAGGTAAGGAAAGTGGGCACAACACATCTTCATACCATATGGAAACTTCTGCCAAATAATTTTAAAATTCTGACATTGTATGGCAAGGTCCTTAACTTCGAAGGCAGGCACACAGATGTTAAGTGTTACGTGTCCTCTCGATGGTCACTTCTGCCAACTAATTTTAAAATCCAACCATGAAATCGAAATATATGGATCGGACATGAACTATTAACAATAAGGCTTATATAGCTTAACAAACCAAGTTCAGTAATTATGCGAAAAACTACAGAAACAATCTCAGTAGCAAAAAGTTTAAACATAAACCCGGTTTAATGGCACTGGGTAAACGCTTTAGACCTTCACATTGTAGGTAGGTAATGGGACTTGTACGCAACACATCTTCATGCTATATTATGGTTGAATTTTAAAAATAATTTGGCAGAAGTGACCAAATGGTTGACACAAGCAATTTTTAACATAATTTGTGCACATGTACTCTTTGTTTATCAAAGCACTGATAGTGCTCTTGAACAGTGGCCTATAGAGTAAGTCCATAGTTTTGTTAATTGATAATGAGCTGACCATTTTCCTATATAATGACAGGTGTCAGCAATGAATTGAAAGGGGCATATTTGTAAAGTGGAGAGGTAGATTTTATATGTTTCACAACAGACAGACACACGTTTTGGAGAACTTAAATTAGGCTAATTGCTTTTTCAAGTATAAGGACATTATTATTTTAATAACCAGGGAGGGTAACTGGTGAAAATCATCACTGGGATGTTTGTTGAAGTTTGTTTACTGATAAGTAATGACAAAATAGCAATTACAGGCGTCCAAAGCAGGATTTATTATGGAATGCTTTTATATATACACATATAACATAAAAGAAACAGTATTAGTTCAAAGTAATGTTTGTAAATGATTCGGAAGATTTTAAGTTTTTGAAGTTTGTTATTGTCCGAAATAGTTCATAAAAAATTATAGATACAGTTGATATAAACTGCTTATGGCATTGCATTTTTAAATTCAGTAGTTAGAATAAGACGGTCATCTAATTGAAACACGCTGAACCATTTATTCTAGAAGATGTATTATATAAGTTTTCATAAGTTTCGCAATATAAATTAATATATCATGTTAATATTGAGAAATTAATATGAAAAAGACATATATTATATATGCAAGCAGAACATAAAATGAACAAAAAAGCAAATGAAAGCCTCTTGTATAAAAGAGTGATACTATGTTTTATTTACAAATCAAAAACAACATGAGGAAGGGAATAAATTCAGTCACTGTCTGTATAGAAAAAATGTATTCGAGCAAACTATGTATGTTTTTAATAGATGTGACAATAAATATATACATCATGTAACATGTATTTACATTATTTACATATACTGAACAGACAGGTATGAAAGTATGAATGAATTATTCAGTTAAAATGTGTAATCAGTGTTTGTTGCCTTGTTCTATAAAAGTAGCAGTTTGAAGCTGCTTCATACTGATACTTTTATAGAACAAGGCACGACTGGTAAAACATTAGTTATTTGAAAGCACTACTGACATGATGAGTTTGAAAAATATAAACAGCAATAAGATTAACAAACAAGAGGGCCATAATGACCCTAACGCTGGCAAAGGGCCACAACTCTGTGATAAAGCATTCATAAAAATGTTACAATTTAAACATATCTTTACTGATGACGATGCCTTGTTTTATATTTGTAAAGGGTCATGCAATGAAGCTAAGTTTCATTGAATTTGGCCTGGTAGTTTCAGAGATTTTTTTAAAGCAAAACAGTAAGTCGGCCATTTTGTTGTTCAATCTCAATGCCTTCTTGTATTTTTGTAGAGAGTCATGCAATGAAGCTTCCTGTGAAGTTCCAGTGAATTTGGCTTGGTATTTTCAGAGGAGATGTTTTTATAGCAAAACAGAAAGATGGCCAGATTGTTGCTGCTGTTGATCAATCGCACCCCTTGTTGTATTTTTGAAGAGGGTTATCCAATGAAGCGTTCTTTAAAGTTTTATTGAATTTGGACTGATAGTTTTAGAGGAGATGTTTAGATGTTGATGTTTTTAAGCAAAACAGGAAGTTGGCCATTTTGTTGTTGTTTTTGTTGTTGATCATTCGTGACCCCTTGTTGTATTTTTGTAGAGGGTCACCCAAGGAAGCTTCCTGTAAAGTTTAATTGAATTAGGACAGGTAGATTTAGAGGAGACGTTTTTTAAAGCAAAACAGGAAGTTGGCCACGGACGGACGACGGACAAAGACCGATCACAATAGCTAACCTTGAGCACTTCGTGCTCTGGTGAGCTAAAATACATGTGCAAGCTTTATCAATCAGTCTATAATATATATTATCAGAGGACAAGTGATTTAAGCAATAGTCGCAAGAACTTAATTGTTTAAATGAGAAAAATATCAACAGTAAGAAATTGCAGTTTTGTAAAAATACTCTTTAAATATATAGATTTTAACACACCTTACTTTAATATATTTAACACAGGTGTTTCAATTTTCAAAAAAAAAATCCACAACAAAACATTACAAGGGATATGACATGGAAATAAATGAGCAGAACATGTATGTGAAAAAACATATGAAATAAAATAACCATCTTTAGAAAGAGAATGTGGTAGGTATGATATAGGTGAAAAGATTGTTTAAAGCCAAAATTACATAGCTCCATATCCCAATATTTTTTTGTTGGTTATGGCTGTGTGAAATGCATGAACGTGTTCATAGTTGAGACTAGTTAGTATTTTACTAAAGGCTACAATTAGCTGCTAGGGCGGACTTTTTGCATGACATGAAATGAAAATGAAAAGTATAAAATAGTGTAATGTTATGAAGGAATGGCAGTGTAATTGCAAACATGTGTTTTAGTAGTAGTATGAAAATGCGTCGGCGTGGTAGATGAAATTGACAAGAGCACCGCCTGCGGGTGCTGACCGCTCGTCTGATTTTATCCTTTTACGGTTTATTTTTTTCATATTGTACATTTGATAGCGAACAGGTTTTCCAAAGTTTGAAAGTGATAGCTTTGATAATTTGCGTGTAAGTGACCCACGCACAATACTAAAAAAATCAGACTAGCTAAAAATTACTACAATATACTAAAAATACTAAATTTATTGAAACCGAAATCCATTAAAATTCATGTTTTTTACCCCTCAAAACAGGCGACACTCAGCATTTTTAGGGTAAGATGTGAAGAAGGGTATTAGACGAACAAGTTCCCCAAGTTTAAAAGGGTTTCGTCATTTTTTTTTAAAAAAATCAGACAAGCTAAAATTGAATTTAATTCAGTGATAAGAATACCTTTCATGTTAATGGGTCATTGCCAGCAGGACATGGAATGAATATTACTATAGTATGATAGAATGGCACAGTTTAATTAATAAGATATTAAAATTGGTTGATGAAATGAACATAACATCTTATTATTTTAGTATCTATATGTGGAAATTTACATCTCATTTTTCACACAACTGACAGGCCAGTACAGCAGCTGAGTCCTGACCTCTCATACAGATTGTCATGACATCAGGGCAATGGTCCATTAAGAAGTTCTCAACATTGTTCTCCGAGATGGTGGCTTGAATGCATCTTATTAGTCACAGCTGAGAACAATCAATACAGTCAATGGGGTCTCAGTGTTCTAAAAGTATAACATACATGTATTTTAATATGTTCAAAGTCATTAAAAATCATTGCATACTATTGCATGAGGGCATGAATAAGTGATTGGACCAATTTTTTTTGATACGCAATAAAACCAACATGATTTATTTCAGGTGTGCTGAAATTAGTTGTCTATGGTACATGCACACACTAATAGTACTTAGTGAACAAGAGATGGCATTGGAAGTAATATGAACGGTTTTAACCGATTTGCAGAACAATGCTTTCAAAACAATTCCACATCACACGATAAAAAATGTACTGTGTGTTTTATAAAAATCTACAATTTATTCATAAAGAAGTCTTATATTATAACCGCCCTGATTATTGTTTTTTTGAAAACTGATTTTAAATACCAACTTTTCCCCCCAATAGAAGAAGGTTACATGGTACTATAACAATATCCTATATGTTTCTCAACCTCCAACACAGTAAGCTCCCTTGGCGAGCAGTAAAAAGGGAGTTTTGAAAAACTAACATTAAGCTTAACTTTTTGTTTTGAAAATGTCATTCGAAAGAATGAACTCCAGATTATTATCTCATAATGTATTTTTTTATCCCTGTTCTATTTACTCATAAGAGTAAAGTGTGTTCACAAAACAAATACAATTGTAACAATATTATCATTTTATCATTGAAATAAATAACTTTTTCTTGGTTATCTGCATGCATATTTTTCTTCTAATTTCATTGCGCCGACTTGATGCTACGCATCATTTGTTTTCTTGTTCATTCCTGTTGTAAGTGAGATTTATCATTCACCACAGAAATGGAATTAACTATCGTTGAATGCTGCACAGTTTCCAGTATTTGCGGGTGGGGTAAGATTTTCACAATCATGTAGATTTTCTGGTTGATTGTTTTGCCAGTGTCATTATTATGCAGAGTGATGGGACTTTATGGGCGAGTTATTGTTGAGGTCTGTTGTTGGCAGACTATTGATAAGATACTGAAACATTATTTGTGTTTTTCTTCTGACATAGAAAAAAAAACGTTTTCGCGGTCACATGACCAACTGATTGTAAGTAAACATCACATGGTCTACTATCCTGATCATAAACTAAAATTTACACCTTGTTATTGGACCGATTTGTATGGAAGTGACAGGATAAATGGTCTTCCTGAAACCAACATTTCAATATTCATTGCCTAGTACAGCATCTTTCCCTGGGAAGCAATACGAAAGTCAGTCAAAAAGTAAATGGTGCGCATCTGAACATAAACGTGATTATATCCGACCACTGTTGACTTTTTTATTAATATTATTTTCAACAAAGCATTTAAGGCCGATTTCTAATATTATAAATATTCTGTCATGTTATATTTTATTTGAACAATGTTGAAAACTGATTCGCTTGTTTTTACACAGAGAAGGTCATGACATTTCGATCATTATTAAATCAATGAAAGTTATATCACACTTTTATTCCTTGATTTTTTCCCCAACGGTTTGTCTTAATAGCTGAGTATATGCATCTACATATCACATATGACAGGAAGACTAAATCAAAGTGTGATTAATTTGAGTAATATCACATAAAATTATATGAACATATGATATCATTTTCAATATAAATAAAAATAAATAAACCATACTGATTTAAATCACCAATGGAACTAATTACACAAAAGATGATGATGTTACCTATATAAAACTGATGTGGCCTAACATTATTTTAGGATCACGCTAATAAGAAAGCTCAAGGCAAATTTTGAATATTTACATGAAAAACTACAGAAACGAGCTCTGATGATTAGCATTGAAAACATACCTGAACAGATGCACAATGTCATGATACTCTCTTTTTTTCAAAGGGAGGTCAGTGTTGCCAGAAGAGACACCTCTTCTTCAGAGAATGGGTTGATCAGGGTCTGTCCCTGAGCCACATAAGTTCCTTAGGTTCTTCATCCTAGATCTCACTAAGGCCATGACAGTGATGCAATTCTGTAAATTCGATTTGTGTACGGTATACTTTGGTAAGCATACACTGTTGGCTATCGCTGACAGCAAGAGTGATATCTAGCCTCATCCCCGTCCTCCACTGACACTTGTTCAGGCTTATTGTAGGGTTTTATTACCACTGTGACAGATCATTTATGATGATATCTGAAAAAGGCATTCTGCACATCTTTATTACAAAAACTTGAAATTACAGGAAAGACATGGAGCATATGAACGTTTTATAGCAGCAAAAGATAAGTTCATTTGTTTGGTGCCAGTGAAGCAAATTCAAATTGTCTGGTATTCGTGAAGTACAATTTGAGTTGCTCAAATTCTGTCCGTGCCACATCAAGCGAAAATATTTAGAATCATATTGTATTTTGTGTCACCTATAAATAGGTATGCCATATGTTTTAGTGGTATTCAACTCAAAGTTGTATTACAACAATTTAATTTATCACTGTAATCATTTTTAAATAGTATCCAACTTAAAGTTGTATCATCACAATTTGATTTAAAACTGTACAGGTAATCATTATTAAATGTTATCCGACTTAAAAATGCATCACAACAATTTGATTGATCATTTTAATCAGAATTAAATAGAATCTTACTGCCCCACAATTACCAAGACTTAGTACACTGCAAGTTCTACCACTAAAAGTCGTTCCACAACCTTACTAAATTGGTATTGCCAAAACGGGAACCCCTAGAACACTAAAATAAATGCACGGTTCAACTATGTTTTTGCTCTGAGTTAAGCTCACGAATGTTCATAAAAAGTATAAAGATCACAAATGCATAAAAAAGAAAAACATGTAAACAAAGCGAAATGTACTTCTTTGAACTTTTCTCGATGGTCGAATTTACATTGCGTTCCAAACAGAATAGATTATAATGTTAACATGCTGGTCCATTATTTAGGCTGCTCTATATATGTCATGAACATTTATAACGCACAATGACAACAGATACATTTGCACAAGAAACAATCTACAGTGTGAATAACCAAGCAAAGTAAAAAACATAACACTCTCACAATATTTATATCAAACTTATGATTGATTTATAAATAGAACTTATGTTATAATTGTCACATGCCATGCATTATTTCTATACATATTGTTGTGAGGATGAGCTTTTCATGCTTAAGTCGAATAATTTTTTTGTTCTGTTCTGTTAAAACGTTAAACAGGGCGTGAATAACAAGCAAATACTTACAATACACAATCACTCAAGCCTATGTACATGAGCCAATGTTGAAGACTCTTCAGTAAGGCGCTTGGAAAATGGCGACGATTGGAAGTGGAATAATCATACTCATGCCCGTGCAATGATCTGCCCCATATGCACAAGTGGTTTATAGGTCCATGATATGCCTTATCATTATACATTTTCTAAAAAGCTTTCGCTTTGCACATTAATTTTGTTTCTCATTTAAATATTGTTTACATATCCATTCATTTTTAAGAAAGCTTTAGAATTGTTTAGCATCGATTTATCAATTATAGATATAGTACTTCTTAATCCATGAAATCGATTTACCGTTTTAACAAGTTTCATAGTTTTCTGCCATTTCTGGGCGTCTGCTTAATATACATTGTCGTAATTTTCTTAATTCTATAATTGCATTGTCAAGAATATGCGAATTTGTACAAGTTCAAAATTATATCACTACACATAATTTCATATTTTGTTAAAATTTTAGGAGTTCATGTGTATATAATCATTCACAGAGCGTACTATTTAGACCGTTTTACCGTTTAACGATTTGTAGTAAGGATCTGATATGCCTACTATGAACGTGGCCCTGAAGGGCCCCCGTTAAAAAATGAGTAAGAGCACCCTTACCATCGTAGAATAGGCCAGCCCTTGCTAGTCTCCGTGGTGAATGGCAAGGGCATCGAGGAAATACATCAAATGTACGTAACCGCTCGGTGTGTGTGGCCATTCTTGGATACCGCACTTGCCTTCTTGGCCGCTGTGCTCTGCCTTAAAATATATTAGTCAACTGTCTTATAAAATTGTGTAGTGCCTACAATATCTAGACTTTAATGAATATGATGTTTCGCATGTTTGTTCAAGCGCCCGTACATTTTCTTAAAGGTCACCATGATCTTGACATTTGAACCCCAAAACATTAGAATTCATTTTCTGATCATGCTCAGAGTCAATGCAATGTGAATAAGTTCTAGGCTCTATACTTGAAGTCCTTCAAAAGTTATTGAGTGGAAATCAGAGCTTCTATAATTCTTCTGTAAAGGTTCATTATGGCCCTTGATCCTCAAATCAAAAGGGGTCATCTGACCATCATGATCAATATGCACAACAAGGTTAACCAGTTTACACTAAGTCATTTAAAAAGTTGTTCATCAGAAACAAAAACAATCAAAATGCTTTAAACTGAGCTTGACCTTTGATATATTGACCCAAAATTCAATAATAGGTGTCAACAACTGACAATGAGCAATATACATATCAAGTATGAATACACCACACCTAGTTGTATCGAGGTAATTGATGGGAAACTAATGTCTGACGTTGATGATGACACAAATGATGACGCCCAACTACACAGGGGATGAGCTGAAGACCACAAATGCAAACGCAAGTAGTATTTTGGCTCGATTGATTGCCAATCCAGGTAAGTTTCTTATCGATATTTTTGTTATACGCGAGAGTTCGTTAAAGTGACATAGCGCAAAAAAATGCATTGTTTTTTTCTTTCGATCGGTGTATTGGTCACCATTCATGTCTGCATAGTTTCCGAGAACACTTCGATACAAATAGTGTCCAGAAATGAAACGCACGTAGCTTGTGTTAAAATGTCACAGCTTTAGATATAAAAGCCACATTGTTTTCAAATGTATTCCTTTTAAATGCTTATTAATGGTTTTTATTTGTTTTTTGTGCGATGCAATGTGTACAAAAATGCATTTTCTGAATTATTTCAAAATTGGCAAACGCAAGTCGGCATTTCCATGAGGCAAACGTACGTAGTGTACCAAAAATGGCAAACGCGCGTAGGCATCTCATAATAAGGAGTTAACGTATTTGTCGTAAGCTTTAAAAACTGAAAACGTGTTCAAGATATTCAACATATTCATCAGCTTTATTATTAGGTATCCATTGTAGAGAAAGCTATATAAAGTTATGAAACGTAACAAAAATTGGCACGATATTGTGCGGGAGTGTTGCGGGAAAAATGAGTTCATATCCGGCCATACCGGTGGTATACAGAGAGTCCAATAACTATGCAACTAAACAGTGCTTGTTTAATGTTCATCTCCAAAATTTATATCAGCTGTTGTAATGTCACATTACAGGAACCACACGTTTAATACAAAGAGTCGGAGTACAGTAAAATGTGGGACTGTTTCCATGAACAGAAATGCATAACAGAAGGGGACCCTTAGTGCGCGGGAGCGAGCCAGCCGCAACGATTCTAAGATGTTCGTAACAGATAGAATGGGGATAAACGTTTAATTTGAACATAATTTAGACATGTTAAATGAACCTTTTATTTTACCATTCTTTATGCTATGTGATGATAATACTGTCATGATAATTGTTTATGACAGATGTTGTGATAATGATAAGCTTTAAATGATATTGTGATGATACAATGACAATGTATGCTCTACCCGGAAAAATGTTTATATCACTGAAAATAGTCTGTCAACTGTATGTATAAGTGCTATTTTACAGAAATAAAGACAACATCATGATGGAAATGTACTTTGTTTATTTAATAAGGCAAGTGCACAAAAGGCCATGTATATGCATACAAATAAGTTTCAAGAAATATCAAACCATGGGATCTATACAACCATGTGGTGATGTCATAATAACTAGGATATGTATTCCTGCTTGTTGCAGCTATACATTGAATAAAATGATTGACAATAAAAGCGATCACAGATAATCAGATAAAATCACAGAAAAGTTATCAAATAACATAACGAATAATATATAAACAAAACTTTTGATATGATCTGCCAGAGATTCTGCTTTTTCCAACCTCAGATAAGTAGACCTAAAAATTTGGCCGTGCTGGAAATTCTTATCTTGCCCACGGGCAAAGATAAAAGAAGTACCCATATGGAACTAATTTTTTATTGTCATCACACAAACGTGAACTAGGTAATCCCTATGTGTCTACCATGCTTCATAGGAGACATGAAAACCTAGCGAGTGCACTGCAGACCTGATCCCAGCACTCATTTCTTTTTTAAGTAGAAATACAGAAATATTTAAACACCTAATTCAGTCAAAGTTGTGGGTCATCATATACCTGTGCGTACTTTCTCTGGCAGCATGTTTTCCAAGTTTCATTTAAATACCTCGAACAGTCATTGACATTTTAAAGGTCTTTCCTGTGTATGAGTTTTTGTGGGCACAAAATCCGTCAACACAGACAACACCAACATTTTTATAAATACCACGGCTATCACAATTAAACCTCAACTTTTTCTCTTATATATATTAAAAGATCCACTTTTAACTGTCCGTGCAAGTAGATCTATTATCCTACCTAATTTGGCCTTTGTAATCCAAACAAGAGGCCCATGAGGGCCTATGTTCTACTGGCATAGTTCTTGTGGTCAAGGTCATCCGATGACAATATTAATAATTGTTTTTTTTTAAAACTGTGGTCCAATTGGTCTAAATTTCATTGCTGTGGATTCAAAATTAAGTAAGTAGATAAAAAGGTCACAGTCAATGTCATCCAAGCACAACATTGATATTTGTTTTCAAAACTGTAAACATGGTCTATATTTAATGGCTGTATCTGCATAATTAAGAAAGTGGGTCAAAAGGTCAGAGTCAAAGTCATTTCAGGACAACATTGATACTTGTTTGCAAAACTGTACATATGGTCCTAACATCTTTCCTGTACCATCAAAAATAAGAACGTATGTCAAAAGGTCACAGTCATTGTCATCCAAGGACAACATTGATACTTGTTTGCTAAATTGTACACATGGTTAGAATTGTATTGATGTAGCTTCAATATAAGAAAGTAGGTAAGGAGGTCACATTCAATGTCATCCAAGGACAACATTGATAATTGTTTTCAAAACCTGATGGTCCAAACTTCATTGGTGTAACTTCCAAATTAAAAAAAAGTAGCTCAAAAGGTCACAAACAAGGTCATCAAAGTAAAAATAAATATTTGTTTTTAAAACAATACATATGGTCCAAATTGCATTGCTGTAGCTTCAAAAATAAGAAAGTATGTCAAAAGGTCACATACAAGGTCAACCAAAGACAACATTGATAATTGTTTTCAAAATTATAAACAATGTCCAAATTTCATTGCTCTAGCTTAGAAAATAAGAAAGTAGGTCAAAAGGTCAAAAACAAGGTCTTTAAACTCCAAAATATTCTTTTCTATTCAAAACTGTACACATGGTCCAAATTTCATTGCTGTAGCTTTAAAAATATGAAAGTAGGTTAAAAAGGGTGAGGCTAGCTTTGGCTCCAGGGGCATCTTTGTAGAGGGCCATCATAAGATACTCCACAAATATCGAAGATATGCGCCTTGTGGTTTGAAAGAAGAAGAATTTGAAAGATTTTCTTATATAAATCTCTAGGAAACTTGTGACCCCTAGGGCAAGGCCAGTGTTGACCCTAGGAGCATAATTCGGACAAACTTGGTAGAGGACCACTAAATGATGTTTTATTCAAAGTATCAAGGGTGTGGGCTTAGAGGTTTCAGACAAAGGTAGAAGACCACTAAATGACGCCTTATTCAAAATATCAAGGGTCTCGGCTTAGCGGTTTCGGACAAAAAGATTTTCAAACATTTCCTTATGCAAATATCAAGGGTACCATTACTCTGACCTTTGCCCTATTGATCACAAAATCAAAAGGAGTCATCTACTAGTCATGACCAAATGGCAAACCAAGTATGAACTTCCTAGGTGTAAGCATTCTTCCGTTTTTGAGCAAAAGCCGTTTTCAAGCTAAGTATTTATGGCCAAGCCATGTCCATCAGTGCTGCTTAAGAATAATAGCATTTTGTGTTTGTCAATGTACCTGTCATTGTAGTTCCTGTCATCATAGTGTCCGTCAGTGTTCCTTTCAGCATAGAGTCCGTCATTGTTCCTGTCATCATAGTGTCCATCAGTGTTCCTGTCATCGTAGTGTCCGTCAGTGTTCCTGTCATCGTAGTGTCTGTCAGTGTTCCTGTCATTAAAGTGTCCATCAGTGTTCCTGTCATCATAGTGTCTGTCAGTGTTCCTGTCGTCGTAGTGTCCGTCAGTGTTCCTGTCATCGAAGTGTCCGTCAGTGTTTCTGTCATCGTAGACATTCTGGCCAAATTGGGTGATAATTGGACAAATGCTTGTATAGCTATTGATCGGACAAAAGTAATTTGAAGTAATTTCTATAATCAAAAAGCATGAACTCTCAAGTGACAACAGCGTTTTGACTAGTTATAGATCTCATCCGAAAGTTTTATGCCCATGCACATTCTGAACATATTTGGTGATAATTGTACAAATGCTAAATGTTATTGATCAGACAATACCAATTTAGGTAATTTCTAATATTAAAGGGCGATGACTCTCGAGTGACTAGAGCGATATGGCTGGTTATCAAACTTGTACAAGATATTATGCCCATACACATTCTGCATAAATTTAGTCATGGCTGGAAAAAGGTCCACCTGCTTGCACACTTCAGATGAAACTTTAATATGTCTTTTTTTAAACCGACAAATAAAAACATGATGTATGTGTTTGAAAAATTACAAAGGACCATAAGTCTTACAAGTTTGGAGTTATATAACTAAATGTCACAAAAGAGCAATGTAACAATGTTACTGTGAATAAGTCCATGAAGATTGAAAGATATATTCAATGATAGTAAAACAATAAAATAATTATATATAAAACAAGAGTGGCAACTGGAACAATTCTGTGAAATTATTTTGAAATTGAGTCAATGGTTTCCGAATTTCCATCATATACATAAAGGGGATACTAGCCCCCGAAACCATTTTTTTTAAATGAATCTTCATGGGGTGAAGAAATTTGACTGAGGGTCACCATATGAACATTTCCGTGAAATTATTTTGAAACTGAGTCAATAGTTTCTAAAGAGAAGTTTTCCATGTAGACTTATAATATAGTGGATACTTGCCCAGACCCCTGGCAACCATGTTGTTTATTAGTTTGGGGTGACGGAATTTGATACAGCCAATCAAAGTACTATAAAATAAACTCGGAGTTAACATAAGCTGTCCCAGAGAGTATATGTTTCAGTGAAACATGCATGGATGACTGCAAAATAAGAACAGAATAATGCATGCGAAAATCTGTGCAAATTTTAAATCCAAAAATAAAGCAACAGTAAAATAAAGATTTGAATTAAAAAAGAATGCAATGCACTACATAAAACAAGTATACATGTGTACAATATGCAAGAGTTACCGTAATGTCCTCAATTAGAGTGTCTGTGGACAGTGGAACATTTTTAAGTTTCTATCAAACACATTGAGTATTAATGACCACAGGTAAAAATCTGATTGATTATTGGCTTAATGCACAATCTTTTTTGACTAAGAAGTAAAAAATATAAAACATGTAACAATGATTTAGACACTAAACCTAGTGCTCATAAGGTATATCTATATTCAATTTAAATTAAGTTGTCAAAGAAATATAGAAACAATATTTCACATAAACATCGTGTCCAATCGTTACCGCCTCAAGTGGTGGAGGTAACGTTGGTAAGTGATAGGATAACGCTGGATCGTGGTGATAAACACGACCTGAGGTATGTTTTTTTATACGAGTAATCAATAAATCGAAATGTTTCTTTATAGAGACAGGTGCAAGATGACCTCCGGTTATTATTGATTCCATGTATGTATTTGGTTTTCCCTACAATATCGCCGTTTCCCAAGTCATTCAGGGGAAAGATGACATTTTATATGGAAAGTATGATCTGCGAGCATTAAAAGTTAAATAGCAGCAAAAACACGACCATAAAATCAAACGTTAACGCCACCACTTCACCTTGCAACGATTGGATGGGTGATAAAGGTAAAGGGATCTTTAAGGGTGACACTTGTTATCAAGTAAATTTCGTCAGCAAAATTAATAGAGGTATCTATTTTTATTAATTTAGTAGGAGTAATGATTGATAACCATTGAATAAAGTTTCAATGCAAAACATAAAGTACTTGCTGAGATATTGACATTTGTGTGCTTGTAACATGCAAACCCTTAACTAGTTTAACAAGGAATGGAAATCAATTGTTGGTGAAATAATTATATATGAGTTCGAGTTTGATTGCAACTGTTCAAAATAAAAAAAAATATTGTATATAATGTAGCATTTAGAATTGACCAAGAGACCTAGTTTATGACTCCATGTTACCCAGTTCCAAACTTATCTAAAAATTTATCAAGGCAAACATTCTGATCAAGTTTCATGAAAAAATATAGCCTCTAGAGTGTCTAAAAGTATTTTTAAAGATTTGACCCAGTGACCTCAATTTTGACCCCACATGACCTACTAGGTTCAAACTATTCCAAGGTTTTTATCGAGGCAAACATTCTGATTAAGTTTCATGGAAATTATGATTTTGCGAAACTTAAATCTGACTAATACCACAATATGTACTGTCATTCAAATGTTGCTTGTTACGAAAATGTGCTTTTTTGTTAAAATAAACATTTTTATTTATTCATTTATTGTTTTTTCTTTTGCGTTTAACATTTAGTTTACGTCAACTTTTGAACATATAAGCGATTTCCACAACGCAACACATAATCGGTGTCTTAGTAAACAGTCTGTTTGACGACTTCAAACTTAAAATACACTGTAGATATCTCATATCAAACTGGAAAATTGAAAATCGGGTCGTTCGAAACATCGGTTCCCTCGAGATTTTGGCTCGGTCCCTGGCGACCTCGAGCGATCGCAGTTTTACTGTACATCAAGTATCTTCCAAGATATTGACTTAAGTGTGCTTACTTAGTAAACGTTAACTTAGTTGTGACACCGACCAATTTAATGCATCACACACAACTCATTACGAAGTCTTTTTAGCAGCGATCAAAGGACGTAATAACATAAATACATAGATGTCCATGCATGCACGCTTACATACACACATGGATTTTTCCACCTCTTTATCACTAGTTCAGAGTGTAAGTTACCTGTGTTCTGGAAGTCTGGGTCGGGCAGCCCTCGAATAGATTCCTGCAAATTGAATGTAAACACATATACATATATGGAGTTACCCATTTTAAACAGACCCCTAAAGCCATAATGGCCGCTTAAGACACGTACCCGCTAAATCAAAATCATTGGCCGTTGTTGAATTAACAGATCTATGCCTATAAATGCATCTTTATGAACTCAAATTAATGCATCTTTATGAAAGCAAATTGTACAGGGGGGATATGGAATAGCTTGTTTAAGTATGTGTCTCTAAGATGGATGTATGGATGACCAGGTTGGGCTGTAGTATAATAGTATATTTAAAACTACAGCGATTAAATACATATTAAAGGGAATACTGTCATTCTTGCATACCAGACATGGATTTCAGGTCATGTAATAAGAGCTGAAAAATTATGAGTCATGCCCAACAACACACAACTTGCTATTAATTGTAAGTGTGTATTTTCAAGCAATTTAGACTACGACATTTCAAATTGGTATAATCCAAATAATAAATATTTCTTACAAGAGCGCACTGTGGACAATGCCAACTCTTTTCAATTTTGTTTAGTTTTGAGTTGCAAGAGGGGCAAAAAAATCAACTATTATTAAAGCTAGAGTTTTGTATTGTTGCGTGATGTCTTCTGCACAATGCAGCAGGATACGACACTAAAGCCACCAAAATTCCACAACTTTTTTTTTACAAAAACAAACGAGCTAAAAATTAGACTTACAAAATTATGCTCTAAGAAAATATGTTATGTTATGTACAAAAACAGTATATTTGAAGTATTTTTAAGTAAGGTTTAAAGTAATTAAAGCTGCAATCTCACAGATGGAACGTTTCGACAACTTTCTATTTTTTTTGATTTGGAACGAGTCAATTTATGCGAAAATGCATAGAAACCAGTGATATAAGAGTGCTGACAAAAAATCAGATCGCATATTTTCATGTTTAAGTTCCAAAAATGATGTTTTATGCATTCTTTAAACTGTTAGTAACGCTTTTAGCTATAACACATCAATTTTCGAACAGAATATGAAAATCCGCTATCCGATCTTTTGTCAGCAGCCTTATATCACTGGTTTGTAGATATTTACGCAAAAATTAGCTCATTCCAAGACAAAAAATAAAAAGTTGACAAAACGGTAAATCTGTGAGAGTGCAGATTTAAGACAGTATAAGATATTACAAGGAAATGGAACAAATCTTGTTTTTGATGTGGATGGGAAAATCGGACCTTCTTCCACACCTTGTAGCTGGTAACCCTGCCAGCCTCATTACCAGCTTCTACATATGTCTTCAGGCAGGATTTTACCATCTGCACCAAAAACACAGGACCAATTCCTTCTCTTGCATAAAAGACACTTATATGCTGAAATGGCATACCTTTCAAACCAAGAATATAGCAACAATTGACATGAAAGAGTGTAAGATGAAGTAACCATGGCATATTTTATGTATGTAATGTATTTCAGACCCTCAGCTATATAATACCATTTGTGGACGACAACATACCTAAATAAAAGAAGCCTATGACAAAAGGTCCATTTTTTGCTTCAGCTATATTACTAAAAATCACAATCACTAACCTCTTCCTCCAGCTGTGCCTGCCTGGCAGCGACCTGCACCATGTCATTGATACCTGAAACATTGACATAAAAGGTAATCTCCCTCCATCTTTAAGGTGTTGCTGCAGAGGGTTAACGAACACCAACCAACAAGTCATCTTGTCCGTTGCAGTTATGAAAATGCACATCAAAAACGGACAGCTGGTCTGGAGGGCAACTGTAAGGGCACAGTGGCTAAATGACAAAAGCTCATAAAAGTCATAATAAATCAGTGCAACTAGTTATAATTATATGTTATACATATTTGAACATGTGTATCATCAATATAATACATTGTCTTAAACATAAAAGATTTAACAATTCAAAAGTACCATTTACTGTTATAATTATGAACCAAGTGAAGAATGTTCGCCCGGCAAAAATGTAAACAAAGTTTGAAAATTTTAACTTCTTTGTAAGCTATTAACAAAACACTTGGCTCATAGATGCAGTAATGCACACGTTAGCACCAGTATCTTTGTCTGAAAAACAGTCAATGACATAAATGCTTCAAAATGCTAATAAAATATCAAAGGCACTAGCCAGACATTTTCTGTCAAAATGATTTTAAACCCCATTCGCTTACATCGATCAGCAAAAGCAAGTACAGGAACCACGGGAACACTCAACGATTTTCCCGTGGTTCCCATCCTTCCGTCTATTTTGCTAACCGATGAAGGTAAACAAGGATCTACGTCATTTTGACAGAAAATTATGACTTTTATGAGCTCTTTTCATCAAGCCACTGTTCAACAGAGGTCCATTGGCCAATGTAACAGTGAATGACACCAAACCATACTATGGTGTTGTGTTAATGATTGATAATAAGTTCTGTATAAAATGTACTTTAAAGAAACCACAAAAACTCTATCATTTCATGTTATAACATTCCTAAGGTGATCACAAAGAACAAGTTCTTCCTTAGCTATATTTGAGTAATGGTCTTGAGCTGGGGAATGACAGGTTGTTCAAGAAGATTCATTTCAAATTCAATTAAACATGCATTAAAGTCTAAATATATTCCTCATGAACAAATTCAAGAGCTACCACAAAATTTGATTAATACCCGCCCAAGTAACGGAATGCCAAATAATTTTAAAAACTGACCTGTTGTATGACAAGGATATGAACTATCATCAGTGAGGCTTATATAGCAAAACACGGTACTTATTAATGTACATTTTCGTCTTTAAGAAATTTCACTTAAACCTAAATTGTATGTGGATTTTAAATAAAAAACATAACCAAATAACCACCTTACCATAAAGGACCTACCCCCTAAACACCCTTCAAAATAAAGCCATGAGAATTGTTAGATTTATCTTTTATGTTTTTATTTCAACAAATTATTTGTTGGCTGAAAAATGAGGTTTTCTGAGTGCACAGGTGGTCATCGACGTGTCAAAAGCTGTACAAATGTACATTATTTCTACATGAACCCTAAGCTAGCTCAACCTTTGTAAACGAAAGACATTTAAAAAACATATGTGGAATGGTGTTTAAAGTGAGTAAATTCTCTGAGGAGAAACATATATATCTTTTTTATTGCTTTAATATATTGGATTTCATTTGAAGGAATTAAATCAATGGTTGTCACATAAATAATATGATAGAAATGGCATTTTTTCCAGTCTGAAACTTGCCTATTAACATTGAAATGTATAATGATTTTTAATTAGTAATGTGTTACCAAGATACTATAATGATAAAATATGTTAAATGAAGATAAACCTATGTCTCCCATTAAACTGGAGCTCAGTTGAGGATAGATACTATTGAAGGAGGGGGTAAAATATATACATCATTTTCAAGTATTTTTTGAGTCAGTGTCGATCTGGACAAAGCATTAAAAATAATGAGCAAAGGGAAAATACTTTGCAATTATGTGCCCTAGAGTTATATATCTTGCATGCAAGGTGCACTACTTCACATCACTACCTATCTATTTTCCAGTTTCATTGAATTTGAATTCCTTTAAGTAGTTTCTAGTGTCAAAACAAATTCTGCATTATATAGAATAAACAAGGGGAGATAACTCTGCAATTAAGTACCTCAGAGTTATTATTCTTGTAAGGTGCACAAATTCACATCACAGTATATGTTTTTTATAGTCGTTTTTGAGGTTTAAAGTGCCAGGACAAAATTTACATTAAAAACAAGAATAACAAGGGGGCGACAACTAAATAAAATAAAATGAGGAATAATAATAATCATTGCAGGGTTCACAACTTCACATGTATTCTATCTATGTACTGAGTAAGTGCCAAGTGCCTGGTGAACATTTGCATTATAAAGAAAAACAGGTGGATATACTTTTCCAGTAAATCAAGTGCCAAAGAGTTATTATTCATGCACAACTTCACATTGCTCTCTTTCTATGTACCAATTTTCAATCAATTGCTTTAAACAGTTTTTGAGTAATTGCCAAGTGCCTAGACAAATGTTGCATTTTAAAAAATGAAAAAGGGAGATTACTTTGCAATAAAGTGTCATAGAGTTATAATTCTTGCAAAGTGCACAAATTTACATCTCAATCTATTTATGTTACAAGTCTCAATGAATTGCTTCAAGCAGTTTTTTAATAAGTGCCTGGACAAAGTTCGCATTATTAATAATGAACAAGATGAGATCAATTTGCAATAAAGTGCCCTAGAGTTATGTAAGTTGGTCAGCAGTCAAAGCGGCTGTCCAGTTGAGGTGCCCCCTCATAAAAAATCAAGACCTCAGAAGGCACGACCAGTGCCCACAAGTCACTTACTAGGCCGCAGGCACAGGGCTCTGCAGGAAGTGGTCTTAACAATATCTCAAATAGAGATTACAGTGGGCAACATGAAGCCAGTCCAAATGTGCTGATTAATCTCGACACACCTGCTGACTACCCCTTCCACCAACCAATTTCGTGTCCATGTCCCATGATGACAGTGACTCCGACTTTCTTCCGAAGAGGATTTCACTTTGGATGGTCCTATAGCCCACCATATGCATGACTTTACTGAAGGTAACAATATTCAGTTTGTCGAACCGATTTCTACGCCCATTGTAGTATATGTTAAGAAATTCATTCAGTAAAAGATTGTTCAGAACAAATTTGTAGACTTTGCCATGTTATTGCCACTGCAACAAGTTGACTCAAAAGTTATATTTACATTACAATTTGATCGCTTTTCTCAAGTTGGTCTTGTGTCGTCCTATTGACCTTAGAAGATCACATCTATTGAGATCTGGACTTCCGCTTTTCACCGTTTTGTAGCCATATATGCCAAACATTATTCCCATGAGACCCCTGCATTAATGAAATATGCAGAAATTGTTGGGGACCCAGCCCAAAAATATGGCGGTTGGGCATGGCAACAATATGACATGCAGTTTCGTCTTCTGCGATAGCATCAGGTCATTCCCTAGGTAATGGTAACCACTCAAGCTAATCTAACAGGTCAAAACCGATCCTTTCATTCAGGTCCGAGTCCCTGAGTTGGTCACAACATATAACTAAAAGAACAGCAAAATCGGTTTCTCGACAATACCTGTTGCACACTCAATGTCAGAGCAGGTAATTGCAGATGTACATCCCCACATCTTTGGTTACTACAGAGGGCAGCACCATGCAGGAAACTGCAGTTTATCCACTAAAGAGCAAGTTGCGAACTCACTCACCTGCAAATCTCCCGATAAAGTCCCAAATCCATCCTCCCGTCCACAAAAATCCAGACTTAATAACGCCTATCCGGGTCAATATTCTTGCAGGTTACCTTCAGTGTCATACTGCCTACAACTACTTGAATTCAGGTTTCAGTCAGGTTTTCAAACTAGGTTGCATTGGTCCTCGCAGAGCCACTACTAACGATAACATGAAATTTTGTTTCGAACTCCCAGTCTTACAGTCTTACAGTCAGAAATCACATTCACCTTGAATTACAAGCGTCTCGCATCAAAGGTCCATTCAACTCTAAACCTTTTCCCTACCTTCAGCTAAGTCCTTTTGGTCAAGTTCCAAAAAAAGTTCAATACCGTATGATCCAAAGTCTCAGTTATCCCCCCTGGGGAATCAGTAAATGATTTTATTGATCCCTCTTTGGCCACAGTTAAATATGCTTCATTTGAAGATGCAGTGGAAAAGGTCTGTTTACCCGGCAATGGCTGCTTTAGTGTAAAAAATGATATAGCTAATGCATTTCGTATCATTTGGGTTTTTTCAAATACGAATGAGCTGTTAGGTTTTACTTTTGAATCTCAATTTAACAACAATGTCTGCTTAGTCATGGGCAGTTCATCTTCATGTGCAGTATTTGAAACATTCAGTTCTGCCATTCAGTGGGTGACTGGCTCAAAACTATCAATCCCTCTCATGGTCAACATATTGGATGACTTACTCATTTAAGTCATGATCAACATTCTTGTCAAGAACATTTAATGAGATTCCTCGGATTTTGTGACGATATCGGTATTCAAACTAGAACTCTGCGAGTCGGATGTGTCGCCTGACGAATTATTTACTGTCGACATTATAGCTGTTAGATTGGCAGTTCATTCATTTATAGACAATGATGTTGCCATTTAACTTTCAAGTGTAGGTGGCATTTAAACCGCCGCGGACGAATAATGCCCAAATGAAATCAATCAAAGGGAAATAATAAGAAAACGTGCAAGGTAAAGTTAAACATGAAAATTAACAAAGGGCAATAACTCTAATATGGAATCAAGAGATACCATTTTATGCACTGCACTTCCTCTCAATAAGATATTTTTAAGTTGATAACTCTTATAGTTTTCGAGATATGCTCCGGACAACAATCAATAACGAAAACTAACAAAGAGCAATAACTAAAACATATGGAAGCAAGAGTTACAGTTCTGCAATTGACCTCAATGAGATCTATCTACCTATTAAGTTTCAGGTTGATACCCCTTATAGTTATATACGATATATGCCCCTGTCAAAATTTTAGCTTGAAAATTAACAAAGGGCAATAACTCTAAACATATAGATGCAAGAGTTACAGTTCTTGTGCAATGCACGTGTCCTCAGTGAGATCTATCTACATATGAAGTTTCAAGTTAATAACTCTTATGTTCTACATATAGTTAACGAGATATGCCCGGAGCAAGTGAAAACAGGACGCCACCGCCGCGGCCGCCGACGCCCCCGACAAAGATAACCCCTATAGTCAGGCGACACACAAGACTGAATCGGTCCGACAGGTCATTGCATTTAGAATTAGACGCTTTCAACTTCAACAGTTCGCCTGCCACAGAAAATTCAAACAAAGAATTGCAGTCCCTTTTAGGCCTTCTAAACATCTGTTGTAATGTGGTTCTACCCGGTTGCTGCTTTCTGTGCCATTTTTCAGATCTTACAAAAAAGTTAACATGCTTATATCATCGCGTTACACTCACAACAAACAATAAGAAAGATGTCAAAGCTTTGCAATTGTTCATTTAACATTTCAATGGCAGACATCTGCTGCTTGATCACAACTAGATCACTGACAGAGTTCTGCATTTGTTTATTGATGCCGCTGGTTCTTTATGTTTCGGAGTTTATAATATTTAAGATACATTGGTGTTACGGTGCTTGGCCACCTCACCTAGTTCACAACCATATCACTTTAAAATTGTTCCCGATTGTTATATCATTTTCGATCTTTATAAAGTATGAAGAACTACCACACTGCGTCGCAAATTTTAAGGTTCATTTGGTTTCTAATAAATTAATACTTGATTGCAAATGATCGTCGTAATTCTAATTCTGTATTTCCAGGTATTATAACGCAAAAATCTAGCGGTTTTGTTTATATATTTTCAGATGGGTGTCTTTAAAGGGAAAAGGAGGCGAGTGCTTAATTTCTGTCAAGAAAAACGTGATTTAAAGTTTGCGAATCAGTGTGGTAGTTTGTCGGACTTTTAAAAGATCGAAAATGATATTAATTCAGTTAATTGTTAATTTTCATGTTATGAAATTGCCCCAGTTTTTTCACAATTCGTTTCCTTCTAAATTACAATTCATGAGCACCACAACCTATTCAGTGGCACCACAACTTTCAGAAGATCAAGCAAAGTGCACCAAGTATAACAAATAAAGTTCTAAAATTTGTAACGAGGCAACCTTTTGTCAATAAGAAAAGCCACATACATGTAAAGAAATTGCTTAAACCGATGGTACAATAACAGTTCTCATGAAAATCCTAATTTTTACGTTGTCAACACTAACCTCTAGCAAGTTATGTAAGTTCTAGAAAAAAATCAGAACTTTTACATTTAGAACAACTCATAGCCAATTCTATGTGGAACTACATTCTCCATTTTATTTAATTTACTCGTATAAACCACTAAATATGAAAAGTAAGAAATCAAACTCACTGTTTACATTCATATTCCACTGATTGGCACTATAATGGAAAACGTGTTGGAGCATTTTCAACACATAACAAAATGTTAAGGCTCCAGTGATTGCCAGCCGTGACATAGAAAAACCAGGTTGTCCATTACCACAGAAACAATAGAACATAAAAATTATAATTAAACAATGCGCATATAGTTGACACAAGATGTTCTTAATCAAGTTTTATGCACATGTACGCGGCTGCAACATAATTCACAATACAAAAGCTGTCCTTAATTGTACCTGTATACAAAACTTACTGCAAATTTAAGTTGGTTTGATGGCTGGGAAGATTGCCATACATTTTTAATCAAATACATCACTGGGTTACTGAGATAAACACTTGCACGCAGAAATAGAATTTCTAAGACAAACAAGAATTATAATTGCATATATATTGAACCTAAAGAGTTCTTACATGATAATTATGATAGATATGATGATAGGAAAGTCTTGTATACAGTATAAATCCATTTTATTAGGTGGTTACTGAGATACGGCCTAGTAACTTGCACATATGACACAAGGTGTCACGCCAATATTCTACAGGGCGAGTAGAATAGATTTCCTTATTTCCTGGAATAGTCAAGCTAAGAATTAATAAAAATCCTTACCTGTGAAGAAAAGGCCAGCATTTGCAAGTGCTTCTGGTTGCTGACCGGTGGACTGCGGCCATTCATTAAATGTACCCAACCGCTGGGCCAGGGTGGTCATTCCAGTGTGCGCCACTCTTCTTGTAAGCTGCTGAGCTGGGTGAGGCTCACTCCCTAAAAAATGAAATAAGTGGTACAATATAGCAGTATATCTTCAAAAATAAAAGTAGGTCAAAAGGGGTGGGACCAGCTTTGACCCCAGGGGCATAATTTGCAAAATCTTGGTAGAGGACGATTATAAGATACTAGTTACAAATTATCAAAAGTCTGGGCCTAGCAGTTTCAGACAAGAAATTTTCAAGAATTCCCTACATAAGTCCACAGAAAACCCAAGGACTTGGCCAGTTTTGACCACAGGGGCATGAGTTGATTTTCACTTGCAATTGTGTTAAGAACAGACACGCGAACTGCTTTAGCAATTCAGGACATGTTATAACTTCACACTAGTCAGCCAAGAATATAACTCTATCTCCAACATGTAAAACATAGCTTTCCTTCATTATGCATGAATTAAATTCTTGTTCATACAAATATAAAAGATGTATTAACTATCCATGCAAATTATTAGCTAACATTGCATAATGGTTTAGTTCATTGGAAGTCTGACTATTAAATTCATTATTAAGTAAAAAAGAAATTCTTCTATAAATTTAAGAAATATAACTATTACTTAAACCTATAAAAAGAACAATAATTTCCTTAGAAGTGACTATTTTGAAGAATTCATAAAATACAAAATCTGTTCCCTTCTTTCTAAAAATAGAAAATAATTCAATCTCCAATAGAAAGGGAGACAATGTTGCAAGATTTGCTGTCCTTGCTTCATGAGAAAACTATGAAGTTTAACAAAATGTGTTTATAGAAAACTTGTAACCAACAGGTCGTGGCCAATTTTGATCCCAGGGGCATTATTTGAACAAACTTGGTAGACAACCAATAGACACTGTTACACACCAAATATCTAAGCCTGAGGCCTCATGGTTTTTGTCAAGAAGGGTTGCAGTTTTTCCTTAAGGTTGCCATGGCAACAAGAGTTCTGTATGGAATTAATTGCTTTAAACAAATTTGAAAGATCACCATCCATTTATTAGGAACATTCATAGAAAGTTTTATCAAAAGTGTCCAAGCTGTTTAGGAGAAGATGATGTTTATAAGCAATTGTTGACGCCGGGCGCAGGAAAACGGACCGATCACTTTGTGCTCGGGTGAGCTTAAAAGGGAAGAAAATATAAATGAAATGTCCATTATGTCTAACCAATATGGCTGGTGCATTTGCCAAACCACAGTCATGGCATTATGTCTTACCAACATGGCTGGTGCATTTGAAAGACAACATGGCATTATGTCTAACCAACTTGGCCGGTGCATTTACAAGTTCACATTGCAATATGTTTAACCAACTTGGCCGGTGCATTTACAAGTCCACATTGCAATATGTTTAACCAACTTGGCCGGTGTTTTTGCAAGACTACATGGCATTATGTCTAACCAATATGGCTAGTGCATTAGCAAGACAACATGGCATTATGTCTCACCAACTTGGCCGGTGCATTTACAAGTCCACATTGCAATATGTTTAACCAACTTGGCCGGTGTTTTTGCAAGAGTACATGGCATTATGTCTAACCAATATGGCTAGTGCATTAGCAAGACAACATGGCATTATGTCTAACAAACTTGGCCGGTGTTTTTGCAAGACTACATGGCATTATGTCTTACCAACATGGCTGGTGCATTTGAAAGACAACATGGCATTATGTCTAACCAACTTGGCCGGTGCATTTACAAGTTCACATTGCAATATGTTTAACCAACTTGGCCGGTGCATTTACAAGTCCACATTGCAATATGTTTAACCAACTTGGCCGGTGTTTTTGCAAGACTACATGGCATTATGTCTAACCAATATGGCTAGTGCATTAGCAAGACAACATGGCATTATGTCTAACCAACTTGGCCGGTGCATTTACAAGTCCACATTGCAATATGTTTAACCAACTTGGCCGGTGTTTTTGCAAGAGTACATGGCATTATGTCTAACCAATATGGCTAGTGCATTAGCAAGACAACATGGCATTATGTCTAACAAACTTGGCCGGTGTTTTTGCAAGACTACATGGCATTATGTCTTACCAACATGGCTAGTGCATTAGCAAGACAATATGGCATTATGTCTAACCAACTTGGCCGGTGCATTTACAAGTCCACATTGCAATATGTTTAACCAACTTGGCCGGTGTTTTTGCAAGACAACATGGCATTATGTCTAACCAATATGGCTAGTGCATTAGCAAGACAACATGGCATTATGTCTTACCAACATGGCTTGTGCATTTGCAAGACAACATGGCATTATGTCTTACCAACATGGCTAGTGCATTTGCAAGACAACATGGCATTATGTCTTACCAACATGGCTAGTGCATTTGCAAGACTGCATGGCATTATGTCTTACCAACATGGCTTGTGCATTTGCAAGACAACATGGCATTATGTCTTACCAACATGGCTAGTGCATTTGCAAGACAACATGGCATTATATCTAACCAATATGGCTAGTGCATTAGCAAGACAATATGGCATTATGTCTAACCAATATGGCTAGTGTATTTGCAAGACAACATGGCATTATGTCTTACCAACATGGCTTGTGCATTTGCAAGACAACATGGCATTATGTTTTACCATCATGGCTAGTGCATTTGCAAGACAACATGGCATTATATCTAACCAATATGGCTAGTGTTTTTGCAAGACTACATGGCATTATATCTAACCAATATGGCTAGTGTTTTTGCAAGACTACATGGCATTATATCTAACCAATATGGCTAGTGTTTTTGCAAGACTACATGGCATTATGTCTTACCAACATGGCTAGTGCATTTGCAAGACAACATGGCATTATGTCTTAACCAACATGGGTGGTGCATTTGCTAAACAATATGGCATTATATGTTACCAATATGGCTGGTGGCATTGCAAGACCACGTGACATTATGCCAAACCATTTGCAATACTACATGGCATTATGTCTAGCCAACATGTCTGGTGCATTTGCAAGACCACATGACATTATGTCAGTGCCATATGATTGAAACTCTTCTATGCTTGACAATTATGCAGCATGTTTTTTGCAAATGTGACATTGCCTTTACGTATCAAATAAATATGGCAAGTTATTTCAAATTGCCTTAGAACATAAAAAATATGACCCGTATTTCCCAACCTACACTCTTATGTCCTTATATGCAGTTTTCCATTGTGAACAAACATTAAGTGTGACCTTAGAGGTAGTCACACATGATTGTCTCGACACGTTATGTCAACTTGATATGTCGAACACATGTGGCAATTTATTTCAAAATCTGTCCATACAATAGAGTTACAGCCAGGACATGACCAACTTTACTCTATGTCCTAATATGCAACATACCATAGTATTTAAACACTCATTGTGACCTTGACCTTTTAGGAAGGGACACAGGTCTTGCCTGTGACACGTCGTCTTCGTATGTCAAACACATCTGGCAAGTTATTTCAAAATCTGTCAATACATGAGAAAGTTACAGCCAGGACACAACCACCTATACTCTATGTGCTTATAAGCAGCACTCCATAATATTCAAACACTATTAAAGTGTGACATTGACCTTAAAGGTCTTGTACGCGACACATTGTCTTTCTATGCCGAACACATGTGGTTATTTAAAATCTGTCCATACAAGAGAAGTTACAGCCAGGACACAAGAAGTTGAGCAGGACTCACGCACAGATGGACGGTGCGATTTTAATATGCCCACCTTCGGGGGAATAAAAATATTAATTTTGCTAAGGTGCACACACTATAAACCATGTAAAGCATGTAAGCATTACTTTTGAGTTGCTATTTAAAATACGTTTAGTTTTTTTATTTATTTATTGTTATCATTTTGTTTTACAAGTAGAGAGGGGGATATTGTTTAAAAAAATATAAATGTTTAGCTCTAATATGAAACTTATGTTACTATTTTATATACATATGCCCTAACAGAGCTACATGCAGACTCTACAAACCTTGTGATCTGCCTGTTTCATTGTTCCTCTGAGCCTCTGCAAGATTTTCCTGGCAAAATAAAACGCCAGTGAAGTTATTATTGACTGTTTGCCTTTTAAATACTTAACTTAAGGATAGATGAATAGCAAAGAATTATCAGTCTCAAGGGATAGGTAGCAGGTTAACAGTAGTTTTCTCAGCATTGGTTTGGCAATAAGCCACAAACTTTAGAATAAGTAAACAACTAATATGGATAGAAAATATGATTGTGGGAGGACAGCTTATTCATAATAGTACTAGAGATTACAATATCAGTGCTTCAAGGACATTTGATCAGCAAGGACAAGCTTGAATATATGGAAGTACAGTATGATGTTACCTTCCTGACAAGAACGTCATTTAATTTAATTGTTTTCAATTATTTTGAGAGCAGAATGGAAAATAGCAATACTTTTATTTTAAATTCAAGGAATGAATTAGAAAGCATATAAAGATTATTGAAATAACATCAGTTTAATTATGTTAAACCCTTCGGCAATAACGATTGCTCACCCTTTAAGTCTTGAGGAGCATTTTCCTAACATCTGCATCAGGAAGAGACAGTTAGGAGAATGTTTGGTAAGTATTCCTAGTATTTCCTACTCACCCTGTATGTGTTGAGAAGCTGTTTTCCTAACAACTGCGCCAGGAACAGACTGTCAGGAGAATGTTAGATTAGTATTCCTACTCACCCTGTATGTGTTGAGAAGATGTCCTCCTAACAACTTCCTCAGGAGCAGAATCTTAGGATAATGTTAGAACAGTATTCCTACTCACCCTGTATGTGTTAAGAAGCTGTTCTCCTTACAACTGCATCAGGAACAGACGGTTAGGAGAGTGATGGATAAGTCTTTCTACTCACCCTGTAAGTATTGAAAAGTTGTTCTCCTAACAACTGCATCAGGAATTGACAGTTAGGAGAATGTGTGATAAGTCTTCCTACTCACCCTGTATGTGTTGAGAAGCTGCTCTAACAAGTGCCTCAGGAATAGACAGCTAGGAAAATGTGTGATAAGTCTTCCTACTCACCCTGTATGTGTTGAGGAGTTCTTCTCCTAACAACTCCCTCAGCAATACACAGTTATGAGAATATTGGATAAGTCTTCCTACACACTCTGTATGTGTTCAGAAGCTGTTCTCCTAACAACTCCCTCAGGATCAGACAGTTAGGAGAATGTATGATAAGTCTTCCTACTCACCCTGTATGTGTTGAGAAGCTGTTTTCCTAACAACTCCCTCGGGATCAGACAGTTAGGAGAATGTATGATAAGTCTTCCTACTCACCCTGTTTGTGTTCAGAAGCTGTTCTCCTAACAACTCCCTCGGGATCAGACAGTTAGGAGAATGTATGATAAGTCTTCCTACTCACCCTATATGTGTTAAGAAGCTGTTCTCCTAACTGCCTCAGGAACAGACAGTTAGGAGAATGTCTGATGTGTTCAAACAATGGTTCGTCCCCATCACTCCAGTCCATTAGACCAATACCACAATGGTAGCATCGAACAAGGTCTTGTTGACCTGAAAACACAGATTATAGATAGTTTCATTCATTTAATAGTATGGATCATATCCCGATATATATATAAAAAAACAACATCAATATATATAAAAATATCAAGAAAAGGACCATTTTTACTTAAAAACATTAAAATAAAGTGACTCCCACCTAAGTCATTGCATAAGTGCTTAGTTAAACGATTTAAGAAACTTTTAATTAAAATCAGAATAAAACAGATTTGTTAAGGTATCACATCCTTACTCAATTCGGTAAATTATAAAGAGAAGAGATAATTGGTAACAATTTTGATCAATCATGTATTACAAATCTCAACCTCACCTGTATAAAAGAGTCCGTACACGACCATACGTGCCGGTGCCTGATGGGCTGTTGCAGGCCAGTGAGTAAATGACCTTTGTCTTGGCATCTGGTCCTGGCACTGGGGGTGCCTTGGGGTTGTTCTGCCCCCTCCTGCTGTGCCGTACTGGCTCTGCCCCTGGACCCTGTCCAGAAGGTCCCTCTCCTGGGCGTACGGAAGATTGAGTGTGGGGGTTACAGTGAGTGGGGTATTTGTGGCGATTGCAAAGTCCCTGTCGGAAAACACAGGCCGTGTTGAGGTGACTACGTCATAGTTTCTCGATTCCCTGTCCTGTATTTCTGACCCCTCTGTGCACTGTATGGGATATCTAGGCTGTTCCTCAGCCTGCTGTTGTGCTTCTTGCTGTTGATGCCTGGGGGGTGTTCTGCACCCTCCTGCTGTACCAGGCTGTTCCTCAGCTTGCTGTTCTTGTTGCTGTTCTTGCGCCTGTTGTTGCAACTGTGCTCTTGAGAAAAAGCCTGTGTTATACAAAGGACAAACAATGATGTATGTAAAATGAATGCTTTTCTCTGGAAAATCCATAATTTCCCGCAATAGTTGCTGTTGTTCATAAGAAGATGAAATATTTGCATTTCGTCTTGTCTTTTCCATAACTGACAAAGGTAAAAGTTTCATCAAAGTATCTTTTGCTCTTCCTGCTTTTGAAAGAGGATGATTGTTGCCCTTAGCTTTAGTGTGCTGGGTTGCCGTCTCATTAATATGCACAATACACTGATCCTGTTCAGCATTCTGCCCATGTACATCATTTATAAGTCTACTGCTACGTGTGTCTTTCCTCTTTATTGCTCCACAAGTTTTCTCTTCCTTCTCACTGGTTTTCCGTTCATCTTTAACTGCATCTCTTGTAAGTTTACTTACAAGTGGACCGGTATCTGCATCAAATTCTTTGTTCTGTGGTTTGACTAGACTACAATCAACATCAGAACTTATTTTATCGATAGACCTTTCTAGTCTCTCTACACGCCTAGTAACAACATTTATTTCCACTGATAATAAAACTGTTATTCTAAATGAAGTATTTTGTAAGCTGCCACTGAACTGCTCTTGCTTTCTGCTCATTGAAAAGTCACCAGACAACTGGTTTACAACCGAGGCTTGCTCTCTTGATTCAGGCACCAAACAAAGGGATGAAAGTGGAACAACATTTGAAGTATTTTCGTTTTGTTGTAGGTCTTGGTGAGGACACTCTGACAGAGGATCAACACTTTTGTGGGTTCTTTTGACCAAGTCAGAATATTTCAACCTTACTTGAGCTCTGTCAGTACAGAAAAGATTACGTAATAGTTTGCTGCCATCCATGCTGTTTTCATTTTCATTATTAAAGAATGTGGTATGTTCCTGATCAGTCATTACAAAAAAGATTTTAAGGCGAGATGCATCTTCAACACATAAATGTGCATACTTTTCTTGAAATCTTTGTAAAGAGAGTTTTCCAGGGTTTGGAAGAATGTGAATTGTATTTGAATTTCCATCAGCATAAGCCAATGATGGTGGTGCTTTAAACAAACTTGTGACCTGAACGACATCCTCTAAAAAGTTATCTTTACCAATCAAATCTTCGATGAAACATTCCATGTTCATGTCTGTGGTAGAAGACTTCTTCAGATGCACATCTGTACAGTTGCAAGAATCACAGTCAATGACATTTTTTATCCTCAAGCGACCCGAGTTTTGATTCAGTTCTGGAATTAAACAATTTGGTTATAATCACATCCTTGAAATTTACACTCTAAATGAGGATCTAAGGGTGACCCATAAAAGGTCACCTACTGACAACTGTTCTGTCAACAAACTATTTTGGAAGACTTGCAAGCTAAAACAAGAGGGCCAAAATGGCTCAATATCATTCACCTGATTGTACAAAGGGTCCGAAAGTTATGAACCGAACAACAGACTAGATGCTGCCCGCCAAAAAGTTTGATTTATAAACCTTGTCACAAAAGGGCACATCATTGTAAAACAATCAAATAATATATATTCAAACTTCAGTCAAAAGAAATCTTATACTTACACAAGGCCTTTAGGGTAAGACATAAGGGATACAGTTACTCATGCTTTGCTTTAGACAATGAATTCTCAGCAATGACGGGCCAAGAGGCGGGACTTGAATGAGGTGAATCAATTCACCGAAGTGATTGATTACTTAGTAACCCCGTCCCCATTCATGGTAGTCATTTGCAGGAAACATGCTGTGAAATATGCCAACTTGGAACAAGCATGTGAGTACAAAGCAGCACACAAATGCTTTTGTGGTCGTATCAATCCAGAGCATGTATGTATGGGTAAAAGGCAACAGACATATACTTTATGTTTTGTGTTTGGGTTACCTGAAAACGTAGCACGTTCAACATCTGAGCCCAGAAAGTATAGTAAGCAGATTAGTTGCATGAACTATTTTAATATGTGCCAAGTAAAAGTCATCTGACAAAAAAAAATGCTTTCAAAACTGTACTTATAGTAAAAAATTCTGTAGTTTTAGAAGTTAAAAAAAAGTTGGTCAAAAGGTCAAAGTCAAGGGCATCCTAGGACAACATTGATCAATTTAAACAAACATTCACAATCAATTGTGCTGAGATGGATGCACGAACACACAAAAAAGATTTTCAAACCTTTCCAGATTTATGTTTACCAAACCTGTGAACCCTGGGTGTGGCCAGTAATGACACCAGGTGCATAACTTAAACATTCACAACCAATTTTGTTAAGATGAATGTGCCAACTACAGAACTAAAGCTAAAAAATGGCCTTTGGGCTTTCAACAAGAACAAGGCAGAGTAATTCACAAAATCAACTGCAGAAGCAAAAAGCAAACTGTCTCTCAAAATCCTAGACTTGCAAATTGTCTCCCTTAACTCTAGACATGACTTTACATGTACATGTAAACTTGGCTAAAAATAGAATTCGCTCATGCAGACCTGGCTAAAAATAGAAAGCTTTTCTTTAAAACTTTCATGGCTTATAATCTAGGCATTTATGGACGGATCTGGCTGGTTTTCGAAAGGAACCGAGCTCTAATGGATATCTATATACTGTACAAGTTTCATCGAGATACAATCAAAACTGAAGACCGTATCGTGTTCACAAGCAATTGTTTACAGACGCACGACCGCACGGACGCACGGATGCACATACTACGTACACATTACCATCGCATAAGCTCTTCTGGCCTTTGGCCAGTAGAGCTAAAAACTAAAAAAGTAAATAAAATATAGGTTATGAAATGACCCTTGAAGTATACATTTGTTTGTACATACCTTGAATTGAAATAAAATTAATTCTAATAATATTATTTAGCTGAATGTTATAATTGTCACTTTAAGTAATTAAGATGTCATGTCGGAATTATTAAAGATAATTGAACAAGTGACACAACTAAATTACCATGAATGCACAAAGAACTTCACACATCTTGATTATTTAAAACCCGTCCAACTGATCAAATAAGTTGTTTTTACCTTGTACGAAATGACCAAAATCGGAGGGTACGTAATGGTAAGGTAACAGGAGAAGTCATACCAACAAAAACTCGCACCACTACGCAGTCGCGCCATATACAGAGAATTCGCCCCACATATGTAATATATAGGCGGTATGGTGTGAGATGGTTATCAGCGGGAACACAATAGATAAGTTAATTGATGGTAATGAACTATTCTATTGTTGACAATGGGTTGAAAAATGAAGTAAAATAGGCTTCCAATAATTATTTATTTACAAGCACTGATGATCAAAGTTAGTAAATAAATACACTTGATTTTGAAATAAACATTCAATCATATATCATGTGCATGTAAACATACAAAACTGATTGAGGTATCTAGTACAAACAAATATAAGTATTTAAAAGATATAGCACTGCATGAAAATAAAATTAATAGTATACATGCATACAAAAAATCTTTATTTATGAACATATTAATCTCCAAATGAGTGCGCCCTGTCTCCGGATAGACTTCTCTAAGAAGCTTGCTGGTAGTCATTTCTACATCTTCGTAATCTTTAGTCCTGTAGTGTCCGACATGGGCAGTCTTGTAGGTTGCTTGCTGGTAGCTAGAGAGCCTCTGCTCTGATAAGAGTTGGACTTGTTCCATTTATGCGGCTATGTCATCCTTCTACATAATGATTTGTTCTGATTTGTCCTTCAAAAAAATCATGTAGGTCTGGAGTGCTTCAGGGCCTGATTCGGTCATGTTGTCTTCTAATGTTTCAATCAGTGCCCGTGTGTGTTCAGTCGGCAGGAATGGAAGGGACATTACTTTTTGTAAGAAACGGTACTTGTCTTTCCGCTGTACCGATGTGCGGTTGATAGACCTTGAATTTTTCTATAGAGCGCTGGCATAAAGTGGAACACGCAACCTTTCAGTATTGTGTTGGGAAATTGTTGTGTAAATGGGGCCTTGACCATTTCTTACACGAGTGGAGATTACCATCCATACAACGTGGTCCAATTTTGGTATACACTGGTCCCCTGGTTTTCGAATGTTTTTTTTTCAGCAATATATGCTGCTGACCACATGAGTTGCTATTTGTCAATTCATCAGAAGACATGCCTGTCCAACATTTCCTATGCTGCTAGGCTTGGCACAAGTCACATTGCATGTAGCGTGCATGCATCGAGTTACGAATTTTCTACAAGCAATACACGCTGCAATGATCGTCATTCATGACTATGTTTGACTATCTGACAATTTGTTTTTGTTTTCTTTATTATTAAGATTGGCACCAAAAAAAGTTTTTTTCTGTAACGAATCTCAGGACAATTATTTAATAGAATGTGTTACGCTCTGATATCATAATTGAAAAAAAAGTACCAAAATGTAAAAAAAAATTGTGTAGGTGACTGGGTTCGAACCCACGTCGCCAAAATTGAAGTCCAGTGTCTTACTCACTGAGCTACAAAGGCTTATTCTTATCGGGTGACATAATTAAACTATACACCTACCTCGGTAATATCACGTGATAACACCAACTAGCCAATCATGCATAAGAAATGAATTCTACCTGGTAGACATACCCAGTAATCTTTTTTAATGGAAAAATACGAAATAACTGCGTAACTTAAATAAATTGTATACTATGTGGTACTTCAGTTACGAAGTTTTAATGCATTGTACACATCGATGCCAAGTTTATGTCAGTTTTCGACAATTTTCTATTTTTTTCGCTATTTTATCATACTTGAGACAGCCCCTTTAAATGTGCATAAGCTGTTTGCTGCATTTGATGTGCTTAAAGCTGTGAACCAAATATGCGCCAACAATAATCTGTGAATGTTAACTAATTATCATCTTTAATATTTTTGTGCTTCCACTTTAATTACGACTAATTAGCCTAACCTATCTTCTAACTAATACCTTCATTTTTTTCAGTTACACAAGTGTTGCTTTTTCGCAAATGTGTTTCATTTGTTAAATTTGATTAATTTATGGATAATAAATTAGCTTTTTGTCATATATTTATTAAAGTATTAAACAGTTCAATGTACATTTATTTCCTATCTTCGAGAGCGAGAAGAGCATTACGTTCACTGAATGCGTGTTTTAGATTCATAAAAGTAGATTGTCATATAGACCTTACATTAGTTTACCCACATAAATTCATTTAAAAAAGATATCCAATAGACATGGTAAAGTTTGACAGTAATAACATGTACTATATAATCTAGCCACAGTATAATGCGCATTAAGGAAACTTTTTTTTACATTTGGTTTAATTTTGTACCCTTAGGCCACAACAAATTGATCATTTGTTCATCGGATTTGCCGCTCCTAAAATTCGAAAAATTAAGAAAAAAAATCTTTTTTAAGCGCCCGCACCTGGGACCAATCACAGGTGCTCGTCACATTGCCTGGATACAGCAATACATACTTATTTCATATTTTCTTATTTTTAATATATATGTAACAAGCCGACGTTTTCGTAAAGAAAGTTCTGATCGACTTGTTGGGGGAAGGTTCGGATATATTGTCCAGGGACTATTAAGGATGTGTCCATTTGTGGCTTAAACAATCATAACACAGTGTATCGTCTATATATATATGTATTCATTCGTTCATTCACAATGGTGACGATAACAAGTCACAAGTCAACATACTGAAAATACACAATGAAATAGTAGTGAGTACATAATTAATATAATACCTCAGTCTTCTCTGCTCTCAACCGCAAGACCGTGGTGTCAATGTTCTGTTAAACTGCAAACCAACAGATTATGAACGTGTGCAAAATGTGCAACAAATAGACGAAAGAGAAGTCACTGCTGTTTTGAACAAGAAGTTTACCAGAACCACGAAAATATGTGACTTACTTACCAGATCACATTATACTTAGGATCCAATCTTAAAAATGTAAAAAGACAAGATGTCTGTCCAAATGATAATTTGAACTCAGAAAACAAAGTGCGTGAAAAAATGCTGATTTCACAACATCATATTATTTTAAGGGAATAGTCCAAACGGCAAATTGGCAATGGGTTACACACACCCCTGCTTTGAGTAAAATGACGTCCCGTCATTTATCTATACTGTGCAAGTACACACTACATCACTTCAACATATTTACCAATACAAGGTCATTACATCTTCTACAGAATAACTCGTTGCTACACTATATATATCCAAATGTAAACAAGTATACCTCGGATAATCTCTAATTTCATCTGGAATAACAATCTATTTCTCCAAACTATTTCAAAATTTCAAGCCATTTCTCAACAAATTCATATCAAATGCCAGATTTAACGGAAATACATTTTCATACCGTTTTCTCCCCTGCCAAACATAAAAAACGTCCGCGCTTTACTTCATAAAAATTTAAAGTTTATTTTAAATTAATGCAAACAATTACAAACATAAAACCCGCGAAAACAAAATTCAGTTCCATTTATTTAAAAACAGAGTCCACTAGTTTCTGAGCCATGACACTATCTATATTCTTCAATATCCCAGAATTCACTATCTCTTCAAGAGTTTGTATTCTTGTATCTGTTGGGCGTGTTACTACTGCACTTCATCCCATAATCTCCATATCTGGATGGTGGGTTTTTCTGTCTTGAAGATCTTCGTACCTCAGTATGTGTTTCGTCTTCTAAATCATGTTCTACCTCTATACTTCTCGCTTGACTTTTACTTCTGTTTCTTCTTTCAGAACTTCCCTTTCCTGATCTGCTTCTAGATTGATGATCTTTTCCCCTTTCAGGTTGTCTGACGTCTGCTCTACTTCTTGATTGGTCTAGTACTGCCTGATCCTGGTCTACATCCGGCACTCTACCTACATTCTGATCTTTGTGTTCTTCAGTTCGTCTCTTTTCTAGAGTTTCATCTCTGTCTTTTAAAGTTCCTGTTTCCTTCCTATTAGTCTCTTCAATAATCTCTAATTCCTTTCTGCTTGTCTGTTCACTCCTGATACCACTTCTTTCCTTTGTGTTCTCATCGTGTATCTCCTTACGTACTGTGTCCCCTGGAGACTCAGTTTCTCCTACTTCAGGCCTGATCTCTGATATTTCTTGTCTTGTAGCGCTACCTAGTTCATCTTCCACTATTACAATCTTTAAATTGTCATCCTTTCTTGCAAGCTGACGGGCGTCCCATCTTTATATGTAGGTGGTACATAGTAGTAACTTGCTTCATCATCAGAATCTGATTCCTCTTCTGTGACGTCACACTGTTTCTTTGCATCTCTGCTTTCTTCTAATTTTTCTCGTTTCTTCTTTCTTTTCTGCCTGTACATCGCCATCGTTAACTGTCGATATATCTTCAGGCTTCTCATCAACAGGTCCCTATCTATATCGTCCCCGTAATCCACTAGAACTAAATGGTTCCTATGCAATGTCTTTTCTTTCTTGGTCTTTTCGCTTCTTATCTTGAACACAGGAATTCCATCTCTCGGTTGTTCAATCACATCATATATCTCCTCTTCAAATTGTCTTCAATCTTGTGTTTACCCTCATGAGCTAAAATCTTCACTAACACTCTGTCACCAACTTTGATCTTCACCGCTTTTGCTTTTAAGTCATAGTACTTCTTTTGCTTACTCTTAGCTTTCTCTGTGTACTTTTCAACTATCTCACTTGTTTTTCGCATCCTGTCTTTCATGTCAGCAATATATTCCTTGGCAGTTTGGGTATTTGTTCTAACATCTCTCTCTATGTCAAATGCAGCATCTATTGGTAGTTTAGGCCTTCTTCCAAACATCAACTTGAATGGGGACACCTTTGTGGTCTCATGTGGCGTGCAGTTGTGTGCGTACACTAGTGATCCAATATATTTCTTCCAATCAGTCTTCTGATTTGGTTCTAAAGTCCCTAGCATGCCGAGTAGTGTCCTGTTCATCCTTTCCGTTATCCCGTTGCCCATTGGATGATAAGGTGTAGTTCTCGATTTCCTAATGTTCGTCAGTGAACATAGTTCTTTGATTATTTCAGATTCGAAGTTTGCTCCTTGGTCTAAATGTAAGATTGAAGGAATTCCGTAATGGAGTAGAAAGTTGTTATATAAAGCTTCTGCTGTAGTTTTGGCCGTCTGATTCTTCGTGGAGACTTGGGCAAACTTTGTATAATGATCTGTTATGACAAGGATGTTTGATGTGCCTCCTTTGGATGGATCTAGTGTCAGGAAGTCCATGCAAACCATCTCAAGTGGGTATGTGGTGGAAATGTTTACTAGTGGACCTCGAGTGTTCATCGGAGATTTCCGCCGTAGGCATCGGTCACACCTGCTCACCCACTTGTCAACGTAGTTTGTCATATTTCAGGAGTGCTAATGTCCTTCTCTTCCTGGGTGTCCAACATCATTGTGGAGGCCTTGTAGCACTTCACGTCTATATTGTTCAGGAAGTACCAGCTGTTCTTTCACTCTGTCCTCTTCATGTACTTCTTTGTACAATACGCCTCGTTTCATCTTAAACTTTTTTAAATGTCTCTTCATGACAGAATCTTCTTTGGTGTTAGAGAATCTTGGTAAAACATTGTCTATAATGGCCCTTCGCCACCTCTCAATCAAATTATCTTCTCTCTGCTTCCTTTTTACTTCTCTTTCCAGTATCTCAATTCTGTGGTACAATTTCTTCACAAGTTCTGTCATCTCCTGTATTTGTTCACTCTTTACATCGGTATTTCTATCTTGGGCTAGGTTACATGTGGTATGATGTTTCATTTCTTCCTCTTCCTTCATGTCGGCTTCTAATCTTTGCAGCTCTAACCTAAACTTCCCATAATGTTTCTCTGTGTCAAGCTTGTAATATGACCGTAACTTCAATTCTTGTCTAAGCCCCTTGTGAATCACTTGTCTAACAACCTCTGTATCTGTCCTCCTCAACCCACCTAGTCTCACCGCTTTATCGAATAAAGTATCTGCCCTTGAGCAATAACTGTTCACATTTTCCCCCTCGTGTTGAGAAATTGAATAAAACTGCCCAAGTATTTCTTCCTTTGATTCTAAACTCCCATAGTCAGCATCTAGCTTCTTTAATATTTCATCAACAGTAGCTCCAATTCCAATTCTCCTTAATAAATCTAATGCCTTCCCCTTTAGCGGCCTCCTAATCCCGAGGTGTATTTCTTCTTCGCCATACATGCCTCCCTCCATGAGCATCTCCAGCTCAAACTTGTAGCTTTCCCAGCATACTTCATTTCCATTATCCACCCCACAAAACATGGGTAACCTAGGATGGATGAATGACTCATGTTCCCATTCGTATTCACTATCACTGGCATCAAGTTCAACTTCAGCCATTTTCAATGTTCACTAAATAATAATTTACACAAAATGCAATCTAATGGTCAATGTTCACTTCAATAAGGTCACTGTCTGTTTATCACCAGGGTACTCCCCACTAAGTGTCCATAGTATTTCCTTTTACAATAATTTACTGTAAATTATCACCCATATCTATGTACAGTCGAAACTCGATGGCTCGATATTCTAGGGACCGGCCAAAGTACTTCGAGCCTCGAGAATATCGAGCCAAGCGGGATTGCTTACAGAATGTTATTTTTTCATTTGTTACATAAAGCCTTATTTACCTCGTTTGTTATTGGCTACGCTAGCTCCGCAAGAGAAGAAAGAGTATTTATTGGGCATAGTAAGGCACCCTCAATTTCGTAATATGACTTATTTGATTATTAAAAAATATCATGTTATTTTTTTATTTATAATAAAAATACATTTATGTGAAAACAAGCAATTAGTGCCTTGTGCTAAATGAAGCAAATCAAACAAATCAAGGTGTAAGATTCTTAACTGAACCCGCGAAAATGACATCGACCGAAGCAAACAAATCAAAACCTGAAATTCTTGTTTGGGACCGCGAAAACGACTTCGAGCGTGGAGAAATATCGACCCTCAAGATATCGAGCCATCCGATCGAAATTTATATGAACAAAGAGTAAATAAAAATTGGTCCTTTTAATTTGGTTCGAGCCAACGAGGATATCGAGCCATGAGATATCGAGCCAACGAGTTTCGACTGTACCAGCATCAATTATTCACAATATTCACTTGTACATTCATGGCACAAATGTTCCACCATATTATAAGTTATAATTCATCTCAATGCACTGCACTATTCACTTGTAGCATGGCTTCACATGTCACCCTAAGGTCATATGCTTCAATGTTCACTAATGTCATAATTCACTTATAAAATGTTACTTTGTCTCAACTGTATCACCATACACACAAAGTGTCAGTTAACTATTAGCGAAAAGTCCTATTTTCACAATTTCCACATAATAATTCAATCACCACTGATTTTCTTCAAATAAAGTTCACATCACTTTAATTTATGACACAAATGATGCACCATAATTCAACTTCAACTAATAACATTCACAGATGTCAACTAAATTGTCCCAAATAGTCTTCCATAGTTTTGATTTTTTATCACACAATACTATCCATCATCATTACACAGCATGTACATCAAAGTTATATCATGCATGTGTCTTCACTACCATGACACTAACCGTACACCATACATTCAATTTCAAAGTTCCATCTTTTGACCATGTATCTTCACATGTAACTTCATTCAATTCCAATAAATATTTGGCGTCAATTACATGTGTCCAATTTCAAAAATAACTTCATAACCCTCAAACACCAAAGTACCGGTATCAACTATATCAAATAATACCTTCCACAAAGTTGTAGTCAATTCATATACAAACAACAATAAATTTCAATGAGCCTTCACACAATAATGCTGAGCCGAAGCTTATTTCACATCTCACTTACAAAGTGTTACTGTATATAGGCAAAGTAAGTGTTCAGTTATCCCTAAACTAAATTAAATAAATGCATATAAGATTTACAAATTCACATCAAAACTAATCAATACTGCAAATTTTAAAAGACTATCAGACAATACAACATTTATCTAATAAAAATAAAAAAATATTTCAGATCAATGTAATTAATTAAGTAGACAAATTATAAAATGCCAAAAATACTGAAACTATTTAATCTTCAAAATTATTCCACTAATAAAAGTGGAAATCTGCCTTTTTATTCAAAAATATAATAAAATGAATTTAAAGTGTGAAAAATAACAATACGCAGCACACTCAATTCCAAAAAAATATATAAATATCAACAAACATTTATACCAATTTTCAACAAATTTTCTAAGTATCTTGTTGTAGGTTTTTTTTCTTGGTGGTGTTGTTCAACAAGGAATACAGAAAAAATTCAATTCTTTATTATTCCAAAATCATTCACAAAGAATACAGAAGGATGTCAAATAACATCTTCATTATTCTCTGCAACTGTAAATTTGTTCAAATTCTGATACTTCAAAGTACTCTAAATTAATAAATAACTACAGTAAATTATTCAAACTCAAATAAGTATAATATAAATTTTAATTGAACTATATTTGACTAATATATCTTAGTTGTAATTTTAAAATGCTTAATTACCATACACCCAATTACCATACACCCTATTGTATCATAAACTTGTCTATACTGTATGCACTACACTGTGTCTGTAATATTCATTACATTACTATCTAACAGAGTTCCGACACTGTGATTGACCTACTTCCATATATGGTAATACTACTACTAAAGCGAGTACGTGGTAACCAGGGGTGTGTACTCAATAGCCAATGAAATTTTACAATTACTTATGACATCATGAGACTTTCCCAAATGAGAACCAATCAAAATTGGCGTTGCATAAAGCTGCAATAGCGGAAAAAATATGCAAAGTAGCCAGTTGCGAAAATATAGTCCCGCAAGCTAACGAACTGATTATTTTAGTAAAATGCAATGAAATTTGGAGCAAAATATGACTTGGACAGCGAAATGTCACTGAAATCAAATGAATGCAATCCTTATTTGCCAAAATAATCCTTAAGTTACATAACTGCACGTAAACAAAAAAATGTAGGTCAATGAGTGGATTGGAAACCGGTGTCAACAAAGAAATCATCATCAAGTTGCAAATTTTGTAAACAAACAAGTGGAAATACCTGTCAAAACAGCAGCGGTATGACTTAAATACGAAAATAACCTATTTTCGCGAAAATAGGTTATTTTTGCGAAAATAGCTTTTTTGACTAAAATACGAAAATAAGGTTATTTTTGATGAAAATAAAGTTATTTTCGCGAAAATAAGATTTTTAAAGAAATATGAAATTAGAGTTAGTTTTGGCGAAAATAACATTTTTGACCAAAATATAGTAAGTTTTGGTCAAAAGTCAGTTATTTTCGCGAAAATAAGAGTTTGAAAGAAATATGAAAATAGTGTTAGTTTTGGCGAAAATAACATTTTTGACCAAAATATAGTATTTTTTTGGCAAAAATAAAGTTATTTCCGCGAAAATAAGATTCGGATATAAATATGAAAATAGGATTAGTTTTGGCGAAATAACCTTTTGACAATAATGTATTTAGTTATTACTAAAATAAAGTTAGTTTCGCGAAAATAAGATTCTGATATAATACAAAAATAGGGTTAGTTTTGGCGAAAATAACCTTTTTTGACAATAATGTATTAAGTTTTTACTAATATAAAGTTATTTTTTTTTTGTTGAACAAATAATTGAAAAGGCATTATCATCGGTTTATATTTAAAATTTAAATGGAACTACAACAATAAGCATATTTATATCTAACAGCACAATAATTGCTTTTAGCTCGTATTAATCTGTGAAATTACGTAATATGTTTCCTGATGGCGTGAAAGTATTTAATGTGTCCTTTGTTTTTGTAGTGCACCATGTCACTGTGATAGTCCTTATGAAATCTTATGTCCTTCATTTCAATGCATTGTACACTTTTTCGAACAAGATTATTGATGCGTTTTCTCTGTGCGTTGAAACTTTTTTTGCTTAGAATTTTGTCTTTGAAGTTTCCCCTTTCTGTTTACCTGTGTATATTTTTATCATATTTTGCTATTGTTTATTTTGTGTAATTATTTTCCTTAACTGTTGTGAACATACCTTTTCATTATCTCTCATCATTGTAAACCAAGTTAAACATATGATTTCACTTGGTGTAACTTTGTTCTGTTGTATTTGTTTGTTTATTTTTTTACTTTTATTTTTATGATTACGTACATGTATATCAACCAATGTACATGTATAAATAACCATAAATAAATGTCTGGCATAAACAAATAATACAAAACAATTCTCGGATTATTTATTAAATTTTTAATATTTTCAAAATTCGAAAGTAAAAAAGGGCCATGATTGAGGGCGCCTCCACGTGGTATGGCCTGGATGTGTATGGATATTGTGTTTATCATGAAAAAAATTAAACAATGGCCATCTACCGCAATACAGAGTTACCCCGATTGGAAAGTTCGAAACGAGTTGCGCCCCTTGCGTATTGGGTAGTTCCGGTCAGTTTTCAAAAAATATCGATTGTGCAGATCATCAGTAACAACAGAGCTTTAAAATTATCACCAATTCCGTTAGTTCAAGCTAACTACGTGTGGAGAGTGACAGTCAGTTCCATTTGAGTAAGTACTTTTGGGATTTATTTACAAAATGTCAAAAAATTACGTTTTTGAACGAATTATTTGTTGAAAATCATGCATTTCGGATACGACGGGATTTCGGATACGATTTCCATTGTTCAAATTTTAGTGACAAATGTTTCTTATATACATCTTCTTTTTCTTAGGGAGTAAACACATGTACAAAAATGGGATGATTGTATGAAATATTAATTTCAAATGATTTCAAAATGGATAAAATTATGTTTATTGAATGTATGTTAAAATGAAAAATCTGATTTAATAGTATTAAATGTCTAATTGACCTACGATAGTTGCAAGTATTTCAGCAATCAGTAAAACATGCACCTACCATATAATGTGAGCCAAAAAGAAAAACAGATAGACTCATATTTGTACATCATAAGACTATTTATTTCATATTTTCAAGAAGTTAATGTGTTTTATTTCTACTTATCGCACACATAACCTGTATAAATTTGATTTCATTCTTAGTCTTCAACAATTTATTGACATGTACTTCACATATTTATCCTATTAAATGTGTAATTGCCAAGTTTATAGAACTACATGTAGCATTGTGTTTTGAAATATTAAACAGAAAAATTATTTCTAATGCACCATTGCCATTTGTTTTTGGTAGTAACAGGGTTTTTTCTGTAGTACCGGACCCATTCATGAAGAATCATATAAGATGATGTTAAGTTTTGGGGGTATTTGAATCATTCATTTACCATTGTGTGTATACTGGCACGGCTTAAATTATGTCATATATGCTACGTGGGAAGGCAACATTTTTGCTTAAAATGAACACTTAAAACAAAGATAACTTCTTTTACTACACTATTTTAAATGAAACAAAGGGCAGTCTATGCCGCTTAAAGAGGCCCGCCTTTGTTTTATTACCGGAGTTTGACGAACCTTATTCCCAAATAATGGTTTGACTGTGCTCCGAGGCCATATTGTGAAAAGGTTTGTCGAAGTGTTTTAAGAAACTAAGCTCTCTTTCAAACTCTGGTAAAAGACCGAAGGCGGGGCTCCGTAAATGGCGTAGACTGTGCTATGTGTCAATTAAAATGGTGAAGTTATCTTTGTTTAAAGTCTTAATTCGAAGCAATATATTGCCTTCCGACGTAGCATTTATGACGTAATTTATCATGTGGTATGTCTAGGGTCTTTTTCCCAAAAGGGCAGAAAAAGCCCTGGTTCATAGATGCCAGATTGTCTTTCCGTTCATCCCTCTGGCTTTTCATGTCCAGGCTATTTCTTAGTAACCGATTGCATGGCATAGATATTTCTCAGTAACAACTTGCACTATTTCATTGAAACTTCATAGGAAATTATTTACCATTTATATCAAGCGGTGAGCTTGCATTGTTACCAACAATACTCTTCTTCACATTATGATTATAAAGGATGGTTCATTTTCATTTATTGTTTTAATCTTTTACATTTCAGCATGGATGAAGAAGAGGTGGCGCATCGTATTGTAGATGAGGCAGTGGATGAGGAGACATTGGCAACATGGACCAAGAAAGAACTGGTGATTTGGCTGGTGAACCACAGACAGAAGAAGTCTGGAAACAAACAGATCCTCATAAAGAGAATACTCCGCACTGTGCAGTTTGACGACACTGACTCAGATTGTGAGACTGATACAGACAATGTATCTGATGAGATTCCGGATATAAGTAGTGTTAAAAGTGAATGGCAGCCACTAGCAACTGACAACTGTCCACCAACAAGAAGTGAGGATGTGGAGAACTATTTTATATACAACAAGAATCCAGTGTCTGGAAAAACTCAGGCCTGTCATAGACAGTTAAAAAAAGCTAGGAAATTTGCCAAGGAAGGTTATGTGTATGACATGGACTATAATGGACTGGACAATAGCAACTATTGTTTAATTAAAGCCAAGTGTAAACCAAGCATGAAAGAACTTGTTACTGTGGAATGTGGACAATTGGCGAGATATTATTCACTACATGCTGTTTTGATTAAAAGTACAGGAAGAATCGAGGGTGGCAAGTGCAATTGTAAAACTGGTTTGACTGGTTTGTGTAGCCATATTGGGGGCCTTCTTATTACAGTTGTGCAAATTAAGAATGCCTGTACAACAAAAGGCTGCGAATGGCTGCGGCCACAGACTGACCTGCAGCTGAAGCCGCAAAGACTTAGAGACATCAAGTTTAGTAGTAATGAGGAAGCACCCATAAAGCCTCACCCAGAAGTATACCAGGCAGGGCCGTGCCAGGATCCTGAAAGATTTCTTGAAGATATCATGGCAGGACTTGGAAAGGTGTACCCCCAGTCCGTCTTATATCAGACCATAAATCCTGAGATTACCGACGTTTCAGATGTCATCTCCAAATACAAACCCCCATTTAAGTATGATGACAGTGTGGACTTAAGTTCAACTGTGTGCCAGTCTGAATTCAGAAACTTTGCTGCTGGAATAGAAGTCAGCGACAAGGAAATAGAAAGAGTGGAAAAGTCTACGAAAGGACAAAGTGCCAATCCAATTTGGAAAGATGTAAGAACAAACATACTTACAGCTTCAAACTTTGCGTCTATATGTAAAAAACGACCTGAAACAAAACCTGACAATCTTGTTGGTAGATTGCGTGGTAATAGGAGCAACTTTGATGGGAAACCCCTACAATATGGGAGGAAGAAAGAGAGTCAGGCACGCCGAGACTACACACAACACCACATGAAGCAGTGTGGAAGAGTTAATGTTGAGAAAACCGGACTAATGATTTCTCAGGACTTTCCATTCCTTGGTGCTAGTGTGGATGGTCTTGTTAGATGTGACAAATGTGGGCTGGGTGTATTGGAGATTAAATGTCCATATAATAACAGAAAGACAACACCAAGGGAACATAGCCAAGTGAAATCATCGTGTTTGGAGATTCGTGATGGTAAATTAAAGCTTAAGGACAACCATGATTACATGTACCAAATCATGGGCCAGATGAAAGTATTGGGGTTAGACTGGTGCGACTTTGTTGTGTGGACAAAGAAGGGGATACATGTTGAAAGAGTGACATTCAGTCAAGATTTTTGGGAAAATAAGATGCTCTTCCAGCTGAAATTTTTCTATAATTCATTCTTTCTTGCGGAGTGCTTTACTGACCGAATTAAACGTGGAATAGATTTATTTCATTCAGATTAGAAGCATAGAGATTCGAAATCATAAACTTGTTGTGACGCTTACTGTTACTGAGATTACTATTATTCTGCTCTGTTTTTACTGTAAAACTTTGTTATCTCAATTTCAATCCAATAAAGGGTCTTGTCAAAAATGTAACAAATTTCAAACATCAGACTTTTACTCACAGTACCATATGCTCCTTAATGACAAGTTATATAACTCTGGCTTGAATATTGTCAAAGTTGTGGCCCTTTGTAAGTGGCCATTTATTGAATTTCAACATTTTTTGTCTATCAAGATATTCTTTAAATATGGAAGTTCGAACAAACATTGCTAGAGATAATGCATACACAACAAAACGCCCTCACAATATAACTTCCAACTTTCTTATTTTTGGATCAATTTGAATAAAATTTGAAATATAAACCCATTATGTAGCCTTTTCAATTATTTGTTCAACAAAAAAATAATTTGTTAACAATAAATGAGTTATGAGTGGATTTCACGTCTCAAAAAGTGGATTTCATTTGTCAAAATGTGGATTTCACTTCGATTTCCGATCTTTTTTCAAAATAGGTCTACAACTTTCTTATTTTTGGATCAATTTGGATAAAATTTGAAATATAAACCCATTATGAAGCCCTTTCAATTATTTGTTCTACAGAAAAATTAATTTGTTAAAAATAAATGAGTTGTGAGTGGATTTCACGTCTGAAAAAGTGGATTTCACTTGTCAAAATGTGGATTTCACTTCGATTTCCGAAAAATTGCTCTAACTTCTTCATTTCTTGATATATTTCAATAAAATTTGAAATATAAACCCTTCATTAGGCACTTTCCAAAATGTATACAAAAAATAAAAATTACTAACTAATAAAACTGAGTTAAGAGTGGATTTCACTTCTCGAAAACTGGATTTCACCTCGATTTCCGATCTATTTTCGAAAAATTGCTCTTACTTCTTCATTTTTTGACCAATTTCAATAAAATTTGAAATATAAATCCTTTATGAGGCACTCTCTAATAAATATACAAAAACAGAAAATTATTTATTAAAATTAATGAGCTATGAGTGGATTTCACTTCTCGAAAACTGGATTTCACCTCGATTTCCGATCTATTTTTGAAAAAAAATGAAAAATTGCTCTAACTTCTTTATTTTTTGACCAATTTCAATAAAATTTGAAATATAAACCCTTGATGAGGCATTTTCTGATAAATATACAAAAACAGAAAATTATTTATTAAAATTAATGAGTTATGAGTGGATTTCACCTATCGGAATCTGGATTTCACCTCGATTTCCGATCTATTTTTGGAAAAAAATGAAAAATTGCTCTAACTTCTTTATTTTTTGACCAATTTCAATAAAATTTGAAATATAAACCCTTCATGAGGCACTTTCTAATATGTATATAAAAAAATTAAATTATTAATTAAAATAACTGAGTTCTGAGTGGATTTCACGTTTTGAGTGGATTTCACGTGAAATCCACTGGATTCCTGTATCACCCCGCACCGATATTTGTTGGCAGTCTATTTTGTCGGGAATATTTTGCAGGACGCACCGTTGTTATTTATTTCCGGTATGAATTTCAGGTTAATTTCAGTTTTCCTGATGTAAAATACACGTTTTAAATGAAATTCAGTGTCATAATAAATGGATTATAGTCTTCAGTAAACAACAACAGTTTCACAGCGTCGAAGGCAATTCTTATTTATGTGTGTTTTAAGTAATTCATTGTTTTGTACTCAAAATTTAGTGTTAAATAATATCAAAATCGGATTTCGAGTGCAAAACTTATATTAAAATACACGGTCACACGACTTACAACAATTAAACATGTTTTCGTGATTTATTTTTTTAAATTAAAAAATGCATTTCTCAGAATACTCATAATACTTATAAACAGATAACAATAGTAGGACTTGTAATTTTTTTTAGAAACAGTCTGTATTTATGCACCAGTCAATAGTATTACTCTTTGTAACCAGCCCCCCCCCCCCCCCCCTTCAGGGCCGGGGTTATACCGGGGATAGCTGAGCAAATGGGCCGTGTTTTTACCTTCCAAATCATGGCAGATGGCCCCTCAGTGCCGGGTGAATGCGGTGGATTTATCCAGGGTTGGCTGGACCGAAAGTCAAAATTCCCGCTATTCCCTGGACCTTTGGGGCTGTGGTTTCAATTGACTAGTGCATTACACATACATGTACAGTATAGAAATAACATCTGTAAAATCAGAAAATTAAACCTTGTAAGTACAATGACTGTTTTAATTTTCTCAATTCTTTGTTCTTATCCACTTGTTTTCTTTGATCGATTTGTTGTAAAGTGGCCTGTTTCTACGAAGATTGAAGCTATCAAGGCCGTAATGATATTCTTTTTCAAGGCACGGACCTATAAACCATGGGTTCGTTGTAAAGGCGAGGTCTTGAAAGGGAAACATCTTTATTCCACCACCTGCTCTAATATAATGACCGGTGCCACATTTGCAGATTTGTTTGATACTGCTTCAATTATGTTGTCCCTCAATTTAATCCACACTGACAGTGTCTTTTTTTTAGAAATGTTTTCTGTGTTATTTACATTTTCGATCTTCTGCAATGTTAAAGTCACCACAACTTTATCATGTGCTTCAAGAGGTTCAAATTTAGGCCTGACCCAATATTTGGAAATGCTCAAATGATGAATTACTCTTGCTAGTCTAAAAAAAAAATTGTGATAGTAAGTTACGGAATAAATACAATAGTTTTCTTTTTGGTCTTTGAATAATTGCACGTTACTATGAAGAATGTTGTCTTTACAATATATCCACGTTTAAATTGAAGTTAATAGTAAAGCACTGGATCTTATTGCCATTTGTTAAATATTGGGACAGATTTTCATGTGATACAATCAAAACCTTTTCATTTATAACTGAGAACCTATGTTTGCAATTAAAATGCATTTTTTGACATAATTGTATGATAAATTTGGTAAGAAATCCTTTTTTATTTTTCGCTTTGCACTTGTCTGTGAATGGCCTTTTAATAATTAAAAAAAAGTTTCTGTTTTTTTTCGCTCGCTCCTACTTTTTTTTGCAAAATCCATAGAACAAATGATGAATTTTGTTGTGGCCTTAACACCACAATTATGTCGACTGATTCATAACAATGTAAAATATATGCTTCAACTGTAACTCCACACTATTTAACACTGCATTGTTAAATAAAAACACAAAAGTTATACATAAATTATTTTAAGCCAATAACTTACATGAAACACTTATTCGGATCAGCTTCTCTCAACAAAGCATCGCCATTTTGAAACTATCTAGCAGGTGCGCGTTATCTCGCCGCTCAATATACTTAGCCCTAAGTGGTATCAGTCATTCTTGGCTAGGAAAACAACAAGTGGGAAATGGACGCGTAGAGTCGCGAAAACAAAAATAATCAAAGATTGACTGAAGCAGCTGTTTATACAGACTTTATATGTATAATCCATACGTGGGGAGACTTCTCCATATGTGGCGCGACTTCATAGTGGTGCCAGTTTGTGTTCGTATGACTTATTTAGTATTAGATGGTTAGGGTACAAAATGACTAGTTCCCATCCATGCCAGGGCTTTTTCTGCCCATTTTGGGAAAAAGACCCTAGACATTTTGCGTCGTGAAAATGCAGAAATTGGGAAATTTTACAGTGAAAAGAAAAAGCTGTCTAGTCTCCTGTGTATTAGGAAATGATTTAATATTAGTTTTTCCCTTTAAAAGACCCACAATGGCTGAAATATCAATCCTTGGGGTGTAAATATCTATTGCAATAAATCATGACAGATAATAGTTCATATCTCTGAATGTGATGAAAATCAATGATTTCTGAGTTAAATTACCAAAAAAAATTCACATCAAATAATTTATTAGGATGTTGAAAATGAACCAGAACAGGTAAAAAGAAAAATTTTCTAAACAAATTAAAAAAAAAAGGACTGTAGAAAAAGCCCTGCATGCACAACTGTATATTTCCCATAATTTGGTAATGGCACTTCACTTAATGTATAAAGATGTAATAAAAGCCTAGTTTAAGCCTTAAGTGCCCCCCCCCCCCCCCCCCCAAAAAAAAACGTATATTTGTACACAACCTCTGTTATGCATCAGTCAATTGTAATCACGCCTGAGGTCCGGGGACAAGCGGGGAAATGGGCCGTGTTTTTACCCCGCAGTGACGGGTGAATGCGGTGGTTTTATCTTCGTGCCAAATATAGCAGGGAATGGGCCTTACTTAGGGTCCCTGGGGTGCAGGGGCATTTGGCGGGGGTTTCACCAGCAGTTTTGCCAAGGCTTGGTTGAACCGAAATTCAAAGTCCCCGCTATTCCCCAAACCGGGGGGTGGGGGGGGGGCGTGGTTACAATTGACTGGTGCATTAAATGATCTTAATCTTATTGCCGAATTGACTTATCAGATCTCCAATCTGTGTATCCTGCTGTGCAGTTTTCTATGTTTTATTATAAAAATTGACCATTAATGGTCCTGAGCCAATAAACGAATAAACAGGAAATTGGCCCCTACTTTGACACCAGTGCAATTAGCAGGAGATTCACAGCAGGGGATTATCATGCCAAACATTCCTTAAACTAGGCCTTTAAGCATCTATTTCTCATTAAATAGTCATTCAGTACAGCTATAGTGACTAATTACATACCAAATTGCATTGAATTGATAATTAGTTGAGCTTACCTTCTCAGTTCAGGTGTCAACTTAATACTTATACCAGTAGGCCTATCTATACTAGCTACAATAATGAGCAATCGGGGTACTTTTTATTATTAGTTAGATAACGAAAGTGTCCGACCGAGGACAGCTTCTCTGGATAAGTTTACAAGAAATCAACGTGCTCCGTAATCTCTAATCCAAATAATTTACGTTATCGGATTTTGTTTACAATAAATTTCGTAAACACTAATGATCATAACATTATTCGCCCCAAGATCATAATGTTTATAAACTGTTGTCTGCAGCTTGAACTCTTAGAAAAGGAGGTTACAAACAACGTTCATGGCTGCTAACAGTGTTGACAAAGTTGCGGAAAATCAACTCCAACATTCAGGCATACGGAGATTTCAATACTTTGATTCAAGCATGCTTGCTTTTGCTAATGTTTTGGACAACCATAAGGTGATTTCACTGAAAGATTAGTTCTGGGCGATGAAAAATAACCTGTACAGTGGTTGAAGAATATCAAGCTCATGTTTTAGTCCAAATAATTGTACGTTGACGGATTTTTTTTAGATTTTTGATATGGCAAATCCTTCACGACGTTAGGGATTGGAAGAATCCCGTATAACACGTCTATTATTTTAGACTAGCTCATGTTTAAGCTCACCATTTATAATTATTTCGTTGTGAAAGACTATCATTGAGAGTGATGTTAAAAAAGACTAATGCTTTAGATAACCATATACGTTATAACACTAAACAGCATTTAAAAGCCCAAATTTATGATAACTGCCACTCGGAAGAAAATTATTATCACTTAATTGTGATGAGAGTGGGTTTGTTTTCTTGTCTGGATAGGAAGTGTTTTAAAGTACTATGGGAAGGATCTATGCATTATTTGATCAGTCAGTTGTAACCACGATCCCCCCTGGTGATAGTCAGGAAATTGGCCGTGTTTAAACCTTCAAGGTAGCTCCGCAGTGCCAAGTGAATGTGTTATGCACCAGTCAGTTGTATCCACAGCCCCTGCGGTATACCGGAAATGGGCCGCGTTTTTACTTCTATGTGGCCCTGCAGTGCAGGAGGAATGCAGTGGTTTTGTCTGCGCAAAAAAAGGTGGAATTTGACCTATCCTAGGGTCTCTGGGGTGGGGTGCGGGGCGGGGGCATTTGGCAGGGATTTCATTGAAGCTAATGATAAAGATAGTTCATATTGAAAGCAACACTATATAATCAACATGTTTATACAAAATATGTATAGATACGAAATAACTTACTCCCGTAATAATATAAAGGTAAAGGATGTTGTTGGTTAAAAGTTTTAAATAAACAAATGTAAATGTTACAGATGGGGTCAAGTGCAAACATGCTGATTGATTTTAATTTTCGCGCTAAACATAGTGGGGAATGGGTCTTACCTAGTGTCCTCAAGGTTCGGGGCATTTGGCGGGGATTTTACCATCAGTTCTTCCCACAGGGCGGGGATTTGCACCCAGGGTTGGCTGGACCGAAAGTCAGTCCCCGCTATTCCCCGGACCTGGGGGGCGGCGTGGTTACAATTGACTGGTGCATAACAGACACTGGGAGTGTGAAGAAACACCTAAAGGAGAATGTCAGGACACTTTGTCTGCCTGGCATAAGTGTGGCCAACAAAAGTTTTTTCTGAACAGCAGAAACATTTGAAACCACTTTCTAAGGGCTAGAAAGAACAGGGACCAGTCGCCTAATGATCTGGAGAATGTAGAAACATATGCTAGAGAGAAACTGGAAATGAAATTTGTCAAACAAAGGACAATATATCAATCATAACAAATTTACAAAGAAAATGATAGAATGGAAGTTATAAATAAAAGGTTACAGCTTTGACAGGAATTTTATGTTGATGTTGGTAGTAATCATGTTGGCAGTGAAAATTAGTTTTCCTACCAATAATGTAATATACTATCTGCATTGATGATTCACCAGACAAGAAACTGAAGCTCGATGAAGTGGATGATGAGGAAAATAACAACAAAGGAATGGAATTAAAGAATATAATTCAAATAGAAGTATTCACACTAGCTTCGTTGTTGAGATGTCCTTACATGTATGGTATCGTAATCACATATTGTAAGAGGTAAAATGTATTATTAGCCGAACTTCCCAACTTCACTCATATGAGGAGCAGGCTCAACAACAATATTTCTTTGTACACCTTCTATTCATGTTTCAAATTATTGTTTCAACTGTTTGTGATTGTATACTGTTCCCCACATTTAGAATAAGAAAAAACAATTTTTGAATTTTATAGAAAACAATTTTGGGTAACAGTTTTTTTCTATGATCTTCTTTTCATTTGTAATTGATAGTGATGCATTGGTATGCTTGATTATGCTTCATATCATTTGATACTTTTCGGAAATGTTCTGTTTTATAATGACTTGTTCTAAAACCAACGTACATACATAATATTGTATTTTCAGATAAATGTTTAACTACTGAGAAATAACAGCCATCATTTCATTTCACATACATGATCAAAACAATGAAAAATTGTTATTTTTTTGGTTTAATATAGTTAAAATTTCAGAAGCATCAGAAATTCATGTTTCTGATACAAACATAGCAAATGAAGTATCTGCAAGTATGGAAATAAGGTGACCCGGATGGACATTTAACTTGACTATAAAAAAATCTCTAGTTTAAATCCAGATTCTGTTAATATTTCCATTGTCTTTATTTTTCAGAGGTTTTAATCCATACTCCTAGCAATTCAAATTAAAAAGATAAATGTAAAAA